>NC_060270.1:14772207-15083139 GCF_021613505.1 Equus quagga | reverse complement strand
GCCAGACTAGACAACCCAATAGTCAGCGATCTCCTAGGCACGTGAGGAAGCTCGATCAAGATCAGAAGAGCTGTGTACCTAACCCTCAGAGGATCTCAGACATTTAAGCAATCGTTGCCACAGAGGTTTTGTAATTGTTACTTAGCATTATCGCGAATTAGGTCTCTGACACATTGCTCAATAACATAACTCCAATTTTATTTGGTATGGGGACATACTTAGCTAAAAGACATTTCTCAGTTTCCCTTGCAGCTGAGTATGACCACCCACAAAAGTTTTGCAAATGAGGTGTAAACACAATCTTATGTGATATTTTTAGGAAAGCTCTTTAAAGAGAAAGGAGAGGTCCTCTTTTGCATTTCCTCCTTATCCCCTAGACTACAACGTTGTTGTGATGATTGGAAGTCCAGCTGCCGACCTGGGTCATAAGTGACACTGAGGATGGAAGCTACTCACTAAGTTGGTGGAAAAGAAAGATGAAAGGAGCCTGTGTCCTGATGACAATGGAGTTGCCACACAAACTCTAGATTACTTACCTATAAACTTCTTTTGTGTGAGAAAGAATGAACTATTTTGTTTATGCCACTGTCATTTTGGGGTTTACTCCATATGCAGTTGAATTTAATCCTGATTGATACAAATACCTAGTTTGCCAATCTCAAGGTTTGCTGTCAATCTCGTAACATGGGTTATGGTCTATTTGTGTGCATTTTCTTTCTTCCTCTAGACATAATGAAACAGATGGAACTTCAGAAGATAGTAATCATAGGTGTGAGAACCATCTCTATGACAGGTCTGGAAGAATTGCTGGTTATGTAAACTAAAGGGATGCTGTGGGCTTGTGATAGGAAAGGGCTTGAGAATCTGGGGATGTGCAAAGACCACCTAATAGTTAGCCAGTCCCTAGACATGTGAAGGCATGTCTGCATTATAAGATTAGGAAGGTAAAGATACTGTTGTGGACTCCCTGAGAGGATGTGAGCAGGAGAAACAGAGGAACTGAAATCTATGGGACTTTACTGTGTTAACCCTTTTTCCACTGAAAGGACTTCGTCATTCCCAGAGGAGATTCATCTGAATTCATGCTTCTTCTCTGTTCCATTCCCACCACCATGATTTTCTGGGTGATGTCAGATTAGAAGAATGAAGAACTACAGCTACTCCCTACCAACCTCCTACCCCTGCATAAAGATAAAAACCATTTTTCTTTTCTGAACACACATATGCACATGTATATATGTGCACAACAAATTAATTGTGGTCCTAAATTGAAGGAAGTTAGGAACAACTTTTAGCAAAACACCAATTGAGAGCCACTAGATGGTGCTTCAACTTAATTCTTTTTAACATTTTGAAGCAAGCTAAAATCGACTAACCTCAGACGGTAATCTGGCATTTTTTCCTCTAATTTTTCCATACAACTGCCTCTCCATTTACTAACTATTTAGGTCTTCTTGGGTAGTTTTGGAACAATTACAGAAGGAAAGGAAAATGGTTTCAATTAAAATCAAGGAGAAAAAAGAAGTTTCCCAAACTTGAATTATATTATTCCTGTACTTCGTTTTAGTGGAAACATTTTATTTGTGAAATGAGATAGACGGGGATCTTAATAGCGTCATTTCAGGAAAAGGGGAAATGTGAGGATCTCTTAGCGATTAAACCAAGATTAGTACTCACTTGTTTCTTAAGCTGGAGAGTTTAGATCACTCAGTCACTAAAAAGGAAATAGCTGCTTGTTAGTGTTAATGGCAGCAGATGGTTGGAGCTACAAATAAAATTAGCTGGCTTTCTCTACTTCCTGGGTCCAACCCCATATCTCCTCCCCCATCATCTTTTGGAGGCATACATGGTGTTATAAAGCTGGAAGGAAGCCACCGATAAAGTAGGCCAACTTCCTCATTTTACAAAAGAGGAAACTAAGACTCTCAGAGTTAAGTGACCATTGGGTGTTACTAAGAAGCCAGCCAGAGTGTGGGACTCGCTTTGCTTGCTGATGAGAACACTCACAAAGTGGACTTTACGTTTTTCTGTTGGACTGAGAAGTGGAGTTCAAGAGGGAATTCATGGGAGTCTTCAAAATGATCACAAGATGAAAAAGTGGAACAACTCGTGAAATATGAGATTCATTACTATCTTCAAAGAAGGATTAGATATTATTATTGTTAAAAATTGAGTGTCACCACATGCCAAGGACATCACATGCCTAGTGCAGCACATCTAAACTTTAAGAATACAAGTGCAATGCAGAGATTTTTAAAATTTGTCGTTTAAATCTTACTTCAGTCCTTTTGACAATCTGGAAGCAAAAGAAGGGGCAGAAGGGAAAAATATATTTGTGTAGAGAAATGCACCAACAGTTTAGATGGGAAAAGTAGGGCCCAGGTTGTAGAATGCATTAGGAATGCCAAAATAAAGGCAACTAAAATGATTAGCACAATAAGAAAAACTGTGCTCTCTGGGCTCCAGAGAAAGGAGTTTTGGGGGCCCTTAAAGAATCAAATAAAAGAAGAAATAGGGGCTGGCCTGGTGGCACAGCAGTTAAGTGCGCATGTTCTGCTTCAGTGGCCCGGGGTTCACCGGTTCAGATCCCGGGAGCTGACATGGCAGTGCTTGGCAAGCCATGCTGTGGTAGGTGTCCCACATATAAAGTAGAGGGAGATGGGCACGGATGTTAGCTCAGGGCCAGTCTTCCTCAGCAAAAAGAGGAGGATTGGCAGCAGTTAGTTCAGGGCTAATCTTCCTCAAAAAAATAAATAAATAAATAAAAGAAGACATAGAATAGGCCTTAGCGACAATGAGAGAGTTGATTGGTCATAAATTCTCTCTCAAGGGATAGCTGAAGAATTGTAGAATTAAGGATACTTCTCTGTTAACATTTAGTTAAAGTCTGTTACGTCCAATAGCCTTCATGTGATTAATGGTGCGTTAGAGATAAAGGAAGAGGGATTTCTGCCCACGTTATGGGGGAAACAGTGCAGAGAGGGCAGCAGTTGGCAGGACTGGTGATGAGAAACCAAGGATGACCTAGAATTGGTCTGGTATTTGAAGTTTAGGATTAGAGATGACAAGAAGCCAGCAGGGGAAGGCAATAACTCCATCAGACATCTTCAAAATGCCTGGGAAATTGTTGAACTTCCCAAAATTGCACTGGCCAGAGCTTGAGTTATTTTGTTTGGATATTAAAGGAAATGATTTTTCTAGAAGATGGGAACTCTTAGGACTGTTGGGAATTGAAAGTATGATTAGGACAAGAAGTTCACAGTCTACCTATAGCGTTATTACTTGAACTCTGAACATTTAAATGTACTATGTCCTGGTAGCAGAGAGAAGAACTCCGTAAACTTTGAAGGTCCTGGCTATAACTAGAGTCTAAAATTTACCTTCCTACTTCCCTGTGGCTTGTAGCTTATAATTTCATGGACTAGAAGAAAGAAACAGGGAAACAAATAGGGGTACTCAGAAATTCTTAAGTTCCTAGAGTTTTCTCCTCTTTTTAGGAACCTGTGAGCTCTTTCCATTACTAAACACCCATAGTAGGCCATAAAGATGGTTCAAGATCTGCCCAATGACTGTATCTAACCAGGCCCAGTAAGAGTCAGGGCCCACAGTGCTCAGACGGGAAGCAGCATCCTTTGTTATTTTTCTCTCTTGGATGTGTGCCTACCTGCACATTCTGGGAAGAAAGGTAAGCATTTCTTTGTCCATGCTGGCCTATATGTCTGTGCTGAGAGCTGTAGTTCTGTCCGTTGCCAACTTCTCATATTCTCAGACAGAGTGTGCACCTGAAGTGGTATCAAAGGGCCAGAGGGCCCCCAATTTGCGTTGCAGTGGGCAGAATGGAATTTGTGCCAGCAGAGGACAGCGTATCTCTGAATTCTTAGGGATTAGCATGGTGCCTGGCACTTCTGTGCATTGGATAAATGGATGGACAGATGATGGAAAAAACACAACTAGTTCTGGAAACAGGGTCTTAAGTGCTAGGGTCTCAAGTGACCATTTAAGTTGTTTATGCTTAGGCTGCCTATGACACTCACTTTGATATATTCTGAGTAAATTCATTCATTCATTCATCAAATATTCATTAATTACTTGATACATGTTGACCATAATACTAAACTCTAAAAATAAATGAGTAAAATGTGAATCAAATATTAAATAAAATATGATCCTTGAAGACTTCACAGTGAGGAAGATAGACATAGAAGCAGATCATTAAAATCCAGTGTTGATGCTATAATAGAGGTATATGCACAATTCTATAGCAATCAAAGGAAGGAATACCCAATTCTGACTAAATGTGTGGCCTGTAGTTCAGGAAAAGCATTGGATAAATTAGAAGGCCTTTAGCTGCAAGAAACAGAAATACTTTCTGACACTCAATAAGGATATTTATTATATAAGTCATATATATCTTATATAAAGCATCCAGAAATAAGGCCAACTTCAGGTCTGGTTGTTTCCATGGCCCTACAGAGCCATGAAGGACCTGGATTTTATCCTTGTCTCTGCTCTGCCACCATCAGTGTTTGCTTCATCCTCATGCTGGAAGTGAGAAGATAGCAGCCACCCCAAGCCCATACAGTATGCTTGGAGGAAGAGGGCTGACCATTTCTTCCTCAAATCCCATTCTACCAGAGAGGACCAAGAGCTCCCCATATGCCTCCTCTCTTGTCTAATTGACCAAGGACACAGAAAATTCTTTATACAACCTCTGGCAAATGGAATGAGATCATATGGATGTTGATTATGTCTTCTGTGGAACTGGGCTAAAGTCAGGACCTTGACCAGGCGCACGTCCTGGTGGGAGAGGAATGGAGGCTGAACAAAATTGGAGCTTTGTTAAGAAAGTATAACTGGAGAATGCATACAAAACCTTGACGAAGGAGATGCTAACAATCAAACTGAGTTTTAAAAGATGCATAGGAGTGCTGCATGTGAACTAGGGCAGAGAAGGAAGACATGCCAAAAAGAGAGGACAGCATAGGTAACAGCAGGCAACTGTGACAGGGTATGTCTATTTCAAGGCAATTGGGAAACTGTCTCTATCATATTCTCACACAAGTCCTCATTTCATGAAGTCATCTGGGGACAGAAGACTGCTATTCTATTAAGAACGCCAGAATAGTTTTGCAGATCCAGCAAATCTTGATGAATTTATAACATTTTCTGAACAGAATGTCCAAATCTTGTGACTGATTCACCCAACACTGATTTTAAGATCAAACAAGGAGCCAAGAACATTGGACTATACACAATAGAGAACCAAAGAGAGGCCAGGGGAGCTCAGGCCAGAGCAGCATGGGTCTGTTGGATGCTGTCACTCATCTCTGAAAGGTGAGACTTGGTACCTGAGCTGGGTAAAGCTGGCAGAGGTGAGACACTTGTCCTTATTCTGGTTTCCCCTCATGAAATACGGAAATAATTCTTTCTCTTAACCCAGCTGAATAGAGGGCTTTGAGGATAATCTCCATATCGTTATAAATGTCCTTGGGAAAGTTGCTGTGGAAACACAAAGTCTCATTATTCATCCTACTTGTTTTCAAATGCCCATTATGCACACATTAGTATATCGGAAAAACTTGACAAGGTGTTCTTCTCTGAAACTTCTTTCCTTCCTAAGACACAGAGACCCCACACACGGACACCACAGACATAGATTCCCATTTCCAGTTATGTCTTCTCTGTTTTAAGGCTCCCATGCATTGAGGACAGAGCTCCTCAGAGGTATGGTAATCACCAGAGAGGAAAGAAATGATTGTCTCTGCATAGGTAGAGGGAGGCCATGGGACTAATCAAGAGAATTTGAAAATTTAACAAGCGGGAGAGAGAAAACATACACAAGCTCAAAATCAGAAAAAGAAATTTCAATAAGATTCACTAACACAGGAATTGCGAAGTTTCACCAAATGTTAAGACTCTTGGGGGAAGAGAAATGAATTGCTTTCCAAGCTGCTGTTATGACTTGCCTGTTAATAAGAATGTGATCCTCCTGGGAAAAGAAAGTTTATGAGATTATGAGATTAATCAGTTATTCTTGCTTCTTAACACGATGAAAATGCTTGAGTACATCACATCTCTTCAGTTTCTCTTTTACCTTATCTTTATGAAAACAGAGCAAGAGACCTATGGAGCAGGGTGGTTTGTGGCTAACACAAGAGTTTTAATATATTTCTGAAGGGCATCTTGTCTACTGTGTAGCTTCCTGGGGTTCCGTGGGGGCTACGGACCGTGGAGAGGAAGCAGGTCTCCTCCTTGGTGGGAACTGTGTGGAGAGGTCACGCAATTGGAAAGACTAATTTTGTATGTTACTGTCCACCCTTGGAATGGACATAAGCACTTCTATAGACCTGATTGATGCTCTGTGGGAGATGGGAGCCAAACCAGGTTACATATTTTGCGTCTGACTATAAGAGTTTACAGTTTACTTACAACTTATGCACTCCCAATATACGGCTTTTGGCCTGAGGACACCATCTGCAACATAACACCTTTAAAAGAACTCTCCCACAGACTTTCCCATATTCCATGTAATGGAAAATCACAACGCCACACCATTTACAAGACATTGAAAACCAAGGAGTGGCCCAAGATGTCAGCTCCAAGAAACTACAGTAAATATCTTGGGATTAGAAGGAATGATTAAACAACTAGCATTCCAGCAAGAAGCATCTGTCTTTTGTCATTCTCCCCAAAGCAACATAAAATGTGCAGAGGAAGGCAGCCATTTCAGTGGGGGCGAAGGAGGTCAGCTGTTTGTAACATTTTCCACCATTCCCTTACAGCTAAAACCCAAATCCCATTACTTTCCAACTGCCTATCAAAGGAGGGTGTTTGCTGATGCAGCCCAAGGAGGCCTACTCGCTATCCATGGTAACCCATGGCAGCCCCTGCGTCCTGGAGGAAGATTAAATGGCAGAGCCTAGGGAGGAGCTGGATGTGAAACCATGTCCTGATGCCAAACTCGCTCGGGTATTTAAGATTTTTATTTTTTTTCTTTTTAGTTTTTTTTCAGATTTCTGTCCAAAACATGCTTTCCTTGGCAGCCTCCCTAGAGGACTGTGAAGTCATAGTGCATAAACTATCCAACTCTTACCTCTGCAGGATGGTAAAACAGACTTAAAACTTGCAAATTGCAGCTGTTCTTGGGCAGAGGCTCTGGCCAGCGGAAACCAGCAGACACACTGGCAGTGTACACGCACCCTGGAGGTCTGCAGAACAATCTGTCTTCAGGCTGTCATCAAGCTGGGGGCCAGGCTATCTCTGTTCGTCCAATCACCCCAAATCTTTACCTAACTTCTCCTAGTTGATAGTGTTCTTTTCTTTAATGGCTACTTTTCAAGGCGAGTAGGAAGTGCTGAATTTGTCGCTGTATTTCTTATTTACATATAAAAGATTAGAATAGTTCCACCCTACCTCTGCAATCTGGCCTTCCACTGTATCTATTCTTCTTTCCTACCCACATGCCCACTCTCCAGCTTTCCCAGAAATTTCTCTCCAGCCCTTCCTGGCTGCATTTTCTGTCTGGTTTGTGCTGTTCCTCCTGTGACGAAGACCTTTACTTCCACCCCTGCCTTTCAAAAGGCTGCCCTCTCTCCAGTGCTGCTGCGTCTATGAAACCTTTCCAGGCGCCTCATTCTGGGCCTGGCACTGCTCCACCATAGTACATCTTTTTGTAGTAGTTTCTGGATTATTAAGACCCGTGGCTTTATAGGGTTGTGTACAAGTGTCCCCAACACTAAATTGTGAAGTCCATGAGGGCAGATGTCAGGTCTCAATTATTTTTATATCTTCCAAACACGTAGCATGTGCTCAATAAATGTATGCGGAATTTAAAATTTAAAATTTGAATTTGAATTTAAAAACTCAAATAATAAAGACTGACAAAGGTATGATCATTAAAAGGATACACAGATACATTTGACTACATGAGTAAAAGAAGCTTTATATGACAAAGATAAAGAATGGGAGAAAATATTTGCAACATATGTAAGACAAAATACTATTACTTTGAATATGTTAGCTCCAACAAATCAGAAGAAAAAGACAAAAAGTCCTATAGAAATTTGGGTAAAAGATATGAATAGCCATTTTACCAGATAGGAAATAGAAATGTCGAAAACACATATGAAATGGTATTCAACCTAAGTAGTGATCAGGGAAATGCCAATTACTAAAAAATCCAAGATGCCATTTTTTTCACACATCAAATTGGTAAAATTACTAATTTTGATAGTATCAGCTAAGAGACGTATGGGGAACAAGCAGTTTCTGATGAAGGTATAAATCAGTGCAGTCTTTTGGACAGAGTTTACAAGTATGACCCAGGAATTCTACTTTTCAGTATCTACTCAAACTACTACTGTTCACGTGTGCAGTAGGTAAATATTGCAACATGGTTTGTAATAGCAAAACTGGGAAACAAAGCTCACTATCCTTCTTTAGGGTAATGCAAAGCTATGTAGCAGCTAAAAAGAATAAAGTTGCCTCTGCAGAGATGCCCTCTCTGTCTATCTAAAATACCACTCGTCTGTATCTTTTTTTTTTTGAGGAAGATTAGCCCTCAGCTAACTACTGCCAGTCCTCCTCTTTTTGCTGAGGAAGCCTGGCTCTGAGCTAACATCCGTGCCCATCTTCCTCTAGTTTATACGTGGGACGCCTACCATAGCATGGCTGCCAAGCAGTGCCATGTCCGCACCCGGGATCCGAACCAGCGAACCCCGGGCTGCCGAGAAGCGGAACGTGCGAACTTAACTGCTGCGCCACCGGGCCGGCCCCCGTCTGTATCTTTTTATTCCACTTTCTTTTTCTTCGTACCTATCACTTCATGTTATATTACTTATGCACGTGCACAATTGACTCTTATCTTTCTCCCTCTCTAACATGTAATATTGATGGGAATAGAGACTTGTTCTGTTTTTCCGTGCCATTTACACAGTTCCTGGCGCACTGCCTGGCACACACATGGGCTCCATAAATGGTTATTGACTGAATAATGTGGAGCTGTATATAGTAACATGGAGTATCTTCAAGGCATGCTGAATAAGAAGAAAAAGCAAACTACAGAGTAATGCATATAGGATGATATGATGTATGTAAAGTAAGTACAAAAGGAATTTTTTTTCAATATCCCTTCTAATAATTCCACTTTCTCCTCATCCCCTCCTATTTCAAGTTTAGCCATCCTAGGCTCATTATCTCAGCAGAAAGATATATTTGGCCAGAAGGTAGAAATAGCACATGTATGTTTCTTCCTAACTCTGTTTTTCAAAGCACAAATTCTCTTAGGGGAACAGAGGGAATTCTAAGTCTTCTCCCTCCACCCTATCCACATACCTGAAAAACAAAACAAAACAGTAAAAACCCACCTTGAAACAAGGGGAGATGCGCAAATGGCGGAAGGGATGAGAATAGAGATTCCTTTGAGAGGAACTATCTCCCCCAGGCAGAGCCTAGGAGGTGAAAGGCCAGAGGGAGTTTTGCAGGAAGATAACTTGATGGCATCGCAGGAATTCTTGCTGTAACGGGCGCCACAGGTAGACTGAGCCTACTCTTCCAATCTTGATGTGGCAAAGGCAGTCTCCAGTTCTAAAGAGCCAGGCAGATGGGAACAAGGGGTTTCTCCACACATGCCTATGGGACAGATGACTTGGAGGACCAGATGCTTCCTTAACTACCACCAAATTTGGATGCAGCCATGGTGGAGGAGAGAGGAAAAGGGGCTGATGGACTGGGAGTAATTTTCTTTCTGCTACCAGAATGTGTATTCTAAATATTAGTGATTTCCTTTGCAACCCAGAATAGAGGCTGAGCTTCACAGTTGTACCTGAATAATCCAACAGGTACGTAGAAAAACATCTGGAAGATTGCAAGCATGCACAGAGGCCGTGGACTGTGGTTGGTAGTGAAGAGGGGCTTTAGCTTGAGTTGTAAAGTTTGGATTTTGTACCAAGAATATGGCTATGTACTCTGTGCAATTAAAAATAATTTCCAAAAGATAAAAAATGAAAAGACAACCCAATGTACTTTCTTGCCAAAAGGTAGGGAAAGAGTTATAGAGTTTGCTGTAGCCGTGCAAAGGGGCTGAGGTTAGAGATGACAGGCTACTAAGGGGGAATTTGAACTTGAAGGCTGGGGTAGAGCTGGCTAGATTTGACCTGTAGGAAGCTGTGATTCTGGATTTTTATTATTCTTCATATAAGTAATTCCTCTGGCCTCCCTGTAGATTTGTCTACCAGCCTAAAAATGCTACATTTACGAGAATTTGTCATTCAAGAATTAATCAAAGGCATATGAGGAGAAAGATGCAACATTAAATCCTAGTTCTGTCATGGATATGCCTTTTTAACTATTTGGGAAAGCAGTGTAAAAATCTGATATTTATGACTGTCTCATACTTTGATAGCTAGTTTCAGTTCCAAGTATGTTAAGTTGTGTATGAGTTAAATTTCATTTTCTACGTGTCCTTGCTTTAATTAGTATGGCATTAAAATTAATTTTGTTTTTCATTTCTTGATGCCTCCTGTTTCTTGAAGTTCTTGAATGGTTTGAAATAAATTTTAGTAAGTTAATAAACATGTAATTATAAAGCTACTGAAGGGAAAGACCTAGATTTTGAAAAATATTTTATTTATAAATCACCAGTGTTTGAGGATCTCAAAATCCTGGTGCGCTGATGCACATCTATAATGGTTTAGCTTGAAAAGACTGTGTCTTTTAACCTTTTTATTTCCCTATCATGACTCAGTTTCTCCCTGTCAATTAAGTTGTGCCTTTGAAGACAGATTCAATTGGCTAGAATGAGACAATTCTCTCTCTCAGGCAGGTCCTATCGACAGCAGCCTTTGCTGTATGTGATGCCCTTGTGATCTGCATTGCACCCACCATGGTGCAGTATGCATACAGTAAATGATCACTCAAGCCCAAAAGAAATTTATTTAGAATTTCCGTCTCTGGAAAACCAGTATTGGGAAATGGGCAGGAACAAACCAGTCTAATGAGGAAAGGCCCTGCTGTCCACCACAGTGGACAACGGTGGATGCCATAGCTTGCACTACCACCATCACTATGGGCAAGGGTGCCTGACAAATCATGCCTGGGGTACTTGTAAAACGGCTGCCTGAGGAACCGGCAAAGTGAGTGTCTTGCATTTTCTGGGTCTAGGGAGGAAGGAAATGCTCTGCCTTTTGCCAAGACCCGGAAAGTAGAGAATTCACCAATATAAAGGAAGCGAGTGCAAAGTCCAGGAAGTCACAAAAAAACCAATAAATGCCTATCACAGGGATAAAAGTGAAGCCTTCTTGCATTTACTGACCCTGAAAAATGTATAAACACTGGTTCTCTGAATATTGGGTTTAAATGCCTACCTGAGTGGATTAGTTTTCTGTTGCTACATAACAAATTACCCTAAAATTTAGCAGTTTAAAACAAACAAACAAAATCATTTATTATTTCACATATCTATTGGTCAGGAATCCCGATGCAGCGCAGCTGGGCAGTTCCGGCTTGGATGTCTCAGGAAGTGGCAGTCAAGATGTCAGCTGGGCTGCAGTTGTCTGAAGGCTTGACTAGGGTTGGAGGATCCACTTCCAAGAGGGCTTACTTACATGATGATAGTTGATGTCTGGGGTTGGCAGGAGGCCTCTGCTCTTCCACATGTAGACCTCTCTGTAGGGCTGTTTCAGTGCTCTCGTGACACGGAAGCTGTTTGTGAGCCAAGAGAGAGCAAAGCAGAAGCTGCAATGTCTTCTATGACCTTTCTGCACAACATTCTACTGGCTGCACAGGTCAGCCCTATTCAGTGTAGGAAAGAACAACACTGGGTGCGTGAACATCAGCAGGAGAGGATCCTTGGAGGTTGGCCATTGCACTAAGCAAAATAGAAATTTGCAATTTATCTAGTTAATTTCCTAATCAAAACGGAAAGTCAAATAGATTCACTATCCATAGGACTCTGATATATCTAGACACAAATTTGGAATGAGGTTATTATAATTACTTGATTGGAAGGCCAAAAGCTTTGCCGAATCTATTACGTTATAACGATTAAACAAAACTCAGAAATTGAAAGTGTCTCACAAAATAGATTCAAGAATTTTTTTCAGTTGAAGCCAATTGGGAATTTCTTCATCAAAAGATATTTCCTGTGAGCCTTCCAAAGTTGTCAGAATAAAATGAGAAATTAGAAAACTAAGAGGATTTGTTCTTCTTGTTGCATTGTTTGGCTGGAGTGCTGCCTGATTGGAAAGTTCTTAAACTATTTTAAAATATTAGATTTTTTTCCACCAGAATTATGAACAGTCATGCAGTTTTGAACACAGATGGTGAAAGATAAAGACCATTATTCTTCATGCTAGGACAAGTCTTAGTCTTTTTCTTGTTTAATTTTCACAAGCTTGATTCACTCTCTTCTTATCCTACTGCTCTCACAAGATCAGTTGAGAAATGGGGAGAATTTTAGCAAGTTTTTCTTTCTTCAGCTCTAAATGAAATTATTTCTATATATGTCTCTTTGGATTTAAATAAATATCACTGCATTTAAGATGGTAAAAAAGAAAGAAAGAGAAAAAATACTTCCTGATAGCCAACTTCTCATGGGTAGAGAGAATGGGTTACCATGCTGAGAAGGTGAATGGACTCATAATCTAATCCTGGAAGGGCTGGGGAATCTACTGAGCTCAAGGGTATGTCAGCTACTGTAGCACTACCAACGGGCTATAAGCTAGAGGTGTCTGTCAGCTGGAAGAAGGACATAGTAGAAGGTCCTGTGAAGTTTGATAGTGGTTACAGAATACAAGGAAACCACCTAGAACAAGGGAAGGAGCATTTGGCCGGAGTCTGTACCAGCCATGTACTGGAGCCAGCTCTTATTAGCTTGTGAGATTGACTGTTAAATGTTCAAGAAATTTGTGAGTTGGTTGTTAAACTATTGGTAACTTGAATTAGGCCACAGTGGGAAAACTTGCACCATGCTGTAAATCAGGGCTCCCTCTCCACCCCCTTGTCACAGAACCAGGTGTTATGGGCTGAATTATTTCCCCCCAAAATTCGTATGTTGAAACCTCAACACCTAGTACATCAGAATGTGACTGTATTTGGAGACAGGGCCTTTAAAGAGGCAATTAAGTTAAAATGAGACCATTACGGGGGCTCTAATCCAATCTGGGTGAGAGAGAATTGCACACACAAAGAGACACCAGAGATTTGCATGCACAAAGGAAAGACCACACGAAGACACAGTGAGAAGGGACATTTACAAGACAAGGAGAGAGGTCCCAGAAGAAACCATATCTGCTGACACCTTGATCTTGGTCTTCTATCCTCCAGAACTGTGAGAAAATAAATTTCTGTTGTTTGAGCCACCCAGTCCAAGGTATTTTGTTTGGCGGTGCTAGCAAACTAATTCACCAGTTCACCGGGATCTGTAGAAGGCTCACGATGGAGCCCTCCTGAAAAGGTGGTACTGTGATTTAGAGTTTACAACAAAGGGCGCTGGCAGTGGTGGTGGTGTGAAAAGCTGAGCCTCTAGAGATAAAGCTGGTTAGGCCAAGTGAAGGCAATGCTCATAGGACCGAGCGAACCATCCAGAGAGATATTCAGGACCTAGAGCCACAGAGACTTTTTTTTTTATAAGTAAGAAAGATGGCTGCAGACCACAGTGGGATGATCTACAGCCTAGAAGAGGAATTGAAGGTTTAATTAGGAAAAAGAGACAGAAGACAATACTTATCAAGGCACCTGCATTGCATACCTTAATCTTTTCATCAATCTGCCCTGGCAGGTAGTTATTGATGATTTTACCTGTTTTACATTCAAAAACATTGAAACTCAAATTCTTAAGTGGTGGAGAACCAAGGTTCTAACTCAGGGTTTTTCCACACTACTGTTACCTCCTAGACCTTCTTTTAGAAAATCGGGAAGGGGAAGAGGAAGAAGAAGTGTAATTGTTCAACGGCCAGAAATCTCCAGAAGGAGCAGGAAGGTGTCACTAAGTTGGTGAAGAAAGACATGAAGTTCAAGGGAGGAACATCTGAGCTGACAGACAGAAGCTTTGTCACAAGACCAGATAGGCTGACCTGAGAAATGGGTTTTGTATCTACGTTTCTGCTACAGAACAGGAAAGTGGGTGCATGACTAGGAGAACTGCAGTTTCATAGGGGCCAGAGGAGCATTTTTATAAATTAAACTTGAGCCAGCACATGTAGTTGACAGGTCTACAGTCCTTATTGAAGGGCCCAAAGGTGATAGGTAAAGATTCCTCTTTGGCTTGAGACTGATTAAAGAAGGCAAGTGCGCTCCCCTTCAGCTTGATTTCAGTCCTTTATTGAACCTCTAATTCTTCAAACTGGTATTCTCCGTGCATGGAGAAGGGGTTTTGAGGAAGAAGACATTTGCTCTCCAACAAGATTATATGCTCCTGGAGAATGGGAACTTGGTCTTCTCCTTTGGTATGTTTCTTGACAGCATGACGTATTGGATGAACAAAAATTACTTTTCAAATAAATGTGTTGAGCAGACATCTAAAGCCTCTGCTAAAAATAAAATTGGCTTCAGGTTCTGTAGTCCTACCTCTGTGGTCTTATTGCACAAACATGTGTTTTAGATCTTAGGCTATTCAAGACGTGTTCTGACCTATTATTTATAATAAACTGAAGTGGAAAACGCAACTAAAAGGCTTAAAGAATTTGCCTGTGGACCACAAATTGAACATGCAGGTTGTGCGATGGCAAAGTTGGGGACCCAGGAATAACCAGGAATTATTCAGTCAAGCTCTGTGGCTCACGACCCTGCCGTAGACTTTCTGTAGACTTTTTTCTTCCTGCTGTGTAACTTACCCTGCAGAGGATCTGAGACCTTTGGCCCAAATTTTGTTAGAACTTCAAGCATTGGTTTTCTTTCATTCTGGCTCAAAATCCAGATGTGGAGGCAAGGGTAGCCTTCTTCTTTTCTTTTCTTTTCTTTTTTTTTTGTTTTTAGCATTATTGAGATACAATTGTCAAAACTGTAAGATGTTTAAAGCGTACAATGTGATTTGACATATATGTACATTATGAACGGATACCCCCATAGAGTTAATGAACACATACATCACATCACATAGTCTTTTTTATTTTTTGATGAGAATATTGAAGTTCTCCTTTTTTAGAAAATATCAATTATACAATACAGTGTTATCAATTATAGTAACCATGTTATACATTAACCCCTCAGACCTTATTCATCTTATAACTGGAAGTTTATGTCTGTTTACCAACCTCTCTCTATTTTCCCCATCCCCCAGCCTCTGGCAACCACTTATCTAATCTATTTCTATGAATTCAACTTTTTCTTTTTCAGATTCCACATATAAGTGATACTGTGCTGTGTTTGTCTCTCTATCTGGCTTATTTCACTTAGCGTAATGCCCTCCAGATTCATCTGTGCTGTCACAAATGATAGGATTTCCTTCTTTTTAAAGGCTGAATAATATTCCATTGCATTTTCTTGATCTATTCATCCATTGATGGACACTTAGGTCATTTTCATACTTTGGCTATTGTAAATAATGCCGCAATGAACATGGATGTACATTTTCTCTTCAAGATAATGATTTCATTTCCTCTTCATACACTCAGCAGTAGAATTGCTGAGTCACATGGTGGTTTTATTTTTAACTTCTTGAGGAACCTCAATATTGTTTTCCATAGTGACTGTACCAGTTTACATTCCCACTGGCAGTGCACATGGGTTCCCTTTTCTCCACATCCTCACCAGCATTTTTTATCTCTTGTCTTTTTGATAACAGTCATCTGACAGATGTGAGGTGATAGCTCACTGTAGTTTTCATTTGCATTTCTCTGATGATTAGTGATGTTGAGCACCTTTTCATGTATCTGTTGGCCATTTGTGTATTCTATTTGGAAGAATATCTATTCAGGTCCTTTGCCCATTTTTTTAATTGGCTTGTTTCATTGCTATTGAGTTGTAGGAGTTCCTTGTAAATTTTGCATGTTAACCCCTTATCAGATACGTGGTTTGCAAATATTTTCTCTCATTTTATAGGTTGCCTTTTTTGTTTTTTATAGTTTCCTTTGTTGAGCAGAAGCTTTTTAGTTTGATATAGGCCCACTTGTTTATTTTTGCTTTTGATGCCTTTGCTTTTGGTGTCAAATCCAAAAAATCACTGCGCAGATCAGTGTCAAGGATCTTACTGTCTACATTTTCTTCTAGGAGTTTTACAGCTTCAAGTTATGTTGAAGTCTTTAGTCCTTTTTGAGTTGATTTTTGTGTATAATAAAAATAGAGATCCAGTTTCATTCTTTTGCGTGTGGCTATCAAGTTTTCCCAACACTATTTACAGAAGAGACCATCCTTTCCTCTTTCCATATTCTTGGCTCCTTTGTCAAAAATTATTTGGCCTTGGTTTGTTTCTGGGCTCTCTATTCTGTTCCATTGGTCTATATGTCTGTTTTTAACCCAACATCATACAGTTTTGATTACTGTAGCTTTGTAATATAGCTTGAAATTAATAGGGGCGATGTGTCCAGCTTTGTTCTTTTATCTTGAAATTGCTTTGGTTATTTGGCGTAGTTTGTGGTTCCATATGAATTTTAGGATTTTTTTTCTACTTCTGTGAAAAATGCCATTGGAATTTTGATAGGGATTGCATTGAATCTGTAGATTGCTTTGGGTAGTATGGACATCTTAACGATATCAATTCTTCCAGTCCATGAGTATGGAATATCTTTCCATTTATTTGTGTCTTTTTCAATTTCTTTCATCAATGCATTATAGTTTTCAGTGTATAGATTTTTCACCTCCTTAATATTATTTATAAGTATTTTATTCTTTTGATGCTGTTGTAAGTGGGATTATTTTCTTACTCTGTCTTTCTGATAATTTGTTTTTAGTGTATTGAAATGCAACTGATTTTTGTATATTGATTTTGTATCCTGCAACTTTACTGAATTCATTTATTAATTCTAATAGCTTTTTTAGTGGAATCTTTAGAGTTTTCTATATAACATAATGTCATCTGCAAATAGAGACAATTTAATTCTTCCTTTCTGATTTGTATGCCTTTTATTTCTTTGTCTTGCCTAATCGTTTTGACTGGAACTTTCAGTACTATGTTGAATAAAAATGACAAGAGTGAGCATCCTTGTGTTGTTACTGATCTTAAAGGGAAAGCTTTTTGCTTTTCACCATTGAGTGTGTTAGCTGTGGGCTTGTCATATATGGCCTTTATTATCTTGAGTTATGTTCCCTCTGTACCCACTTTCTTGAGAGTTTTTATCATGACGGGATGTTGAATTTTGTCAAAAGATTTTTCTGTATCAATTGAGATGATCATATAATTTTTATTCTTCATTTGTTAATGTGGGGTATCACATTGATTGATTTGCAGATATTGAACCATCCTTGCATTCCTGTAGTAAACCTCACTTGGTCATGGTGTATGATCTTTTTAGCATACTGTTGAATTTGATTTGGTGATATTTTGTTGAGAATTTTTGCATCTATGTTTTTTGGAAATATTGGCCTATAATTTTTTTTTCTTGTAGTGTCCTTGTCTGGGTTTAGCATCAGAGTAATGCCAGCTTCATAAAATGAGTTCATAAGTATTCTCTCCTCTTCAATATTTTGGAAGAGTTGGAGAAGGATTGGTATTAATTCTTTTTTCATTGTTTGGTAGAATTCACCAGTGAAGACATTCGGTTCTGAATTCTTATTTGTTGCGAAGTTTTTCATTACTTACTCAATCTCCTTACTAGTTATTGGCCTGTTCAGACTTTCTACTTCTTCATGATGCAGTCTTGGTAGGTTGTACATTTCTAGGTTATTTATCTATTTCTTGTAGATTGTCCAATTTGTTGGAATGTGATTGTTTATAGTTGTCTTTTATGATTCTTTGTATTTTTGTGCTATCAGTTGTCATGTGTCCTCTTAATTTTATTTATTTTAGTCTTCTCTGCTTTTTTCTTCATAACTCTAGCTAAAGCTTTGTCTATCTTGTACCTTTTTTTAAAAAAACCTCAGTTTCATTGCTCTTTTCTATTGTCTTTTAGTCTCTAATTCATTTATTTCTGCTCTTATTTTTGTATTTCTTTCCTTCTACTAACTTTGAACTTAGTTTGTTCTTCTTTTTCTATTTCCCTGGAGTGTAAAGTTAGGTTGTTTATCTGAGATCTTTCTTTTTTTCTTAATATAGGCATTTATCACTATAAACTTCCCTCTTACAATTGCTTTTGCTGAATCTCATTCATTTTGATATGTTGTGTTTCAATTTTAATTTGTCTCAAGATGTTTTTGATTCCTCTTTTGATTTCATCTTTGGCCCATCGTCATTCAGAAGCATGTTGTTTAATCTCCACATATTTCTGAATTTTCCATTTTTCTTCTTTTAATTGATTTCTAGTTTCATACCGTTGTGGTCTTAAAAGATACTTGATATAATTTCCATGTTCTTAAACTTATTAAGACTTGTTTTGTAGGCTAATATATATTCTATCCTGGAGAGTGTTCCATGCGGGCTTGAGAAGTATGTGTATTCTGCTGTTATTGGATGAGATTTACGCAAATGTCTGTTAAGTCCATCTGATCTAAAGTGTAGTGTAAGTCCAACGGTTCCTTATTGACTTTCTGTCTGGATGATCTGTCTATTGCTAAAAGTGGGCTATCGAAGTCCCCTGGTACTATTGCATTGTTCTCTATTTAAGGGCAGACTTCTATATCTGATAGTTTTTCCAAGAGTAGCTACAACAATTTTGAAGTTCATGACACAGATTAATCTGTTCTTGTCCCTTGCTCAGGCAAATAAAAGTGCTATCAGGTGAAACAAGATGGCTGTTGAAATTCAGTGTTCATTTGTTTCCTAGCTCAGGATACTGAAAACCAGGACATGAAAGATTCCAATCAAAGGAAGAGCTCAAATCACCTTCTGTTCCAGAGGAGTCCTCAAGATAGTTATGACTGCTCATTCCAAACATGTGTAACCATCCTTGCTTATGGACACAACACCATTCACGAAATACTTGAGATGCCCAGTAGGTAGACAGTAAACAAACAGAATATATTGTTGTAACCAAGGATGTTTCTATCCTCTTTGTCTTTTTCACAGAGTCATTGTAAACATGTAAAAGACTCTTGAGCTTTATCTTCATGTGTCCAGTCTCAACTTTAACAATTTTATTCCTTTTTATTTTGTGAGTTAAGAGAATGGAAAGAAATTGAAGTTCTGACAATGAGTTCTGAATTCTTTTCCCCTTCTAGGTGATTGATAGGGATAAAACACTAGAATTTGTTCATGGAATGCTGTCATAGAGACATACATGGTTTAGTGCAAAGAATCTCAACCGAGAGCCTGGAGACCTGTGTTCTAGTATCAGGTCATAGGTATTTAGCTTTCCTATACCTTAGCTTGCTCATCTGTAAAATGAGGAGTATAAATTAGATAATTCTTACCTGAATTACTTCTCCTCTAATACCCTAGGCTTCTGCAGCATCCGGATATAATTGCAGAATTTTAGCTTAGAAGGAAACACACTGGATCCAAAGATCTGGGGTTTAGATATGACTTTGTACATTTTGTGGTTTTATTTCCTCATCTCTAAGAAATGGAGAGTAGTAGCTGTCATTTGGTCCCAGTTGTGATGTGTGATTAGATATTTCCTTGTGTAAGAAATTTACGAGTAAAAAGGTCTATCTAAGTGGGAGAAGAACACTTCCTCCCAAAATATTAAAACATATTAAAAAGCTAGGGTAAACAAATGTGGCATCTGTGTAGGAAAATGCAAATAGATTAAAAGAACAGAATAAAGTACAGAAAAATCTTATGCATAGTAGTTTATTAAGAGAAAATACAAATAACCAATACAGTTATGAAAATATGCTCAATATTACTCTTAACCAAAGAAATACAAATAAAGATAGCATTAGGAAACCATTTTCCTGTCATTAAGCAAGAAATTGAAATATTTTATACTAAATGTTGTTGCAAGTATAGGAAAATGGATAGCATTATACACTGCTAGTCAGAGTATAAACTAGTGTAGACATCTTAAAAGGTAATTTGACAGTGTTAGAATTTTAAATGTATGATCATTTAAATTTCTATGATCAGCAATTACTTTTTTATATTTACTCACATGCCTGGAAAGTCTTGGTCAAATATTTTCTTTGCAGTAATATCTGTAAGAGCAAAATGTTTGAAATGACTCACTTCTAAGTCAATAGGTCAATAGTTAAAAGAAAGATAGCACATTCATACTGTGGAGTACTATGCAACAGTTTAAAAATGAGACGGATATCTGCATACTGACTTGGAACTATCTCTAATATGCATTGTAGAGTAAAAAGCTATTTATAAGATAGTTTGTATTATTTATGTATGAATATACACTGATGAAACTATGTATTTCTATAAATACATTATGTATTAAGGAAAATACAGAGAAAAGAGTTCTGAAAAGATATACAATGAACTGATGATAGTAATCACCTATAGAAGGGGAGTGATGATGAAAAGGACTTAAACTTTCTAGAGTTTCAATCTTTTTTCAAGTAAATAATGTTTTCATGTGTTATTTAGAAATTACAGAGAGTTAATTTTTTCTATGGCAAGAAGTTAAGTAGCTTAAACATTTGCTATTCAACTAAACTAAAATCTAACACAAGTTACTGTCCTCCAGGCAATGTCGTGTAAACTTTCCTGCGTATGCCGTGTTCTCAAATACCACCCAATTCACTGTGTCTGAACCCTTAAAGAGCTCAAGCTTTCATGAGCCTTATCCTTTGATTTATCCAACAATGCAGCCAATTGGCTATAAAATTTGATTTGTAGAGTGTTCAGAAAATATTACTCAAGCTCTTAGAAAAGGTAGTTCTGGGATTCAGTTATAATGGAGTTATTCCATCTTATTGAACTTGAAAGCATAAGGTCACAGAAGGTAATGGCATTTCTCCAGAGATGGATAATTGTCTTAATCATTGCTGTTACTGGTGTTCTGTTGTGGAGTTGCTGTTTGCCTTTGCATATAAACTGCTCCCTCAGAGGATTGTAGAATTCTAGAATGTAGCTATAATTCTTCCACTGGATTTTTCTGAAGGCTATCCATTCCATCAGAAGTTTTGAGAAAACACAAATACATACTTAACAATGGTTGTTACTTTTAGGAACAGAAGGAACGCAGAATCTGAAGGTTAGGGTACACAGAAACAAACTTTGCCCCCTCAATAATCCTAGAAAGTACAGAGAGAAGATGTTATTATTATGCTCCATTTTGCACATGAAGAAAATGAGACTCAGAAATTTGTCCAAAGCCATACAGCAAGTAGTGGGTACTACCTGTTTTTTCTTTCTTGACTCAAAGTCTAATACTTTTTCCACTCCATTATCATCCTTAGCATCTTGAAACTAGGATCTGAAATTTGAAGATACAAGTCCAAGTTGATCTACTGAGTTGACTAATATTTCACCAAACAATGAATGCTTGCTACGCGTCTGGCTCTGTTCCAGATTCTTTCATAATATTCACTTAAATCTTGCCAGAACTCTGTGATAATATATATATATATATTATCCCTGTTTTACAAATAAAGAAATGGAAGCCTAGAAATTAAGCAGTTTACTCATGCCACATCACCAGGAAGTGGCAGAGTAAAATTTCAAACCTAAAATTTCTGGCTCAAGCAAGTACTTTCCCCGTTAACATTAGGATTTTAGTATTCCCAAGGAAGCGCTCTCCTCAGCAGACAATGCAACCCTCGCACAAGGTTTACCCCTACATAGACACATGCCCTTCAGCCCAGTTAACTACCTTGCTGTGGGACACTTGTCAAGCAAATCAGTGTGGGTTAGAACATTTTTATATATGGCTGACAGCCATCTGGTCATAATAGCAAAACAAACCGTTTCTAAATAATGTCACGTGTGAGCCAACAAGAGATCCATTCTTTCACTCCTTCTCAGGGGGCCTCCCAGCCTCCTCTGTCAGAATGAGTGTTAGGGCTCCCCTTACGCTGACCCAGAGTAATTTGTTTTAATAATGTCTGAGCATTTTGAGGTAATGGTCTCATGACCTCAACTAGTGCTTTTAAGGAAGAAAAAAAGGTACATAAGTAGAACATTTTTACTTCTTTTTTTTTAAGTTCAGAAATACCTAGAAAATTGACTAACCAAACAATGAGTTAGGTTGTATGTTACCATAAGCCTCAGGAAAGTAATTTGAACAAAAATACTTAGTTATAGGGCAAATTTAAAAATGGCAGAAATGAGAGAAAGAAAGAGCAAGAAAGAGAATCAGAACAGACACTCCTAGACTGGTGATTTGTATAAAACATGACACATTAGCTATGAGTATTTGTCGCACTCTGGGCACTTTGCACATGATAACTAATGCCATCCTTATAGAAGTCCAACGAGGTGGGTTTATCTTATTAGTTGCATCTTACAGATGAGGACCCCAAGGCTAGAAAGTGGCAAGGCGAGAATTCAAACCCAAATCTATTTCTGTCTTGAAAGTCAGTGTCCCTCCTACACCGGCTCCCGGCGGAGGGCAAGGGCGTGGAAGCCACACTGGTGAGTTTCTGAGTGCTGCTGAATAGGGGCCCAGGTTGTACATTTGGGACAGCTTCACCTTCTTCTAGAGTGGAATCTTGTGAGCTGTCTTCATTCTTTCTTCTGAGAGGTAAGTTCTCAGGAGCTCAGGTACAATCATGGTCTAAAGAAAGCAATGCGTTCCAAAGGTGATGAGCAGGCCTTTGTTTTGTTCATTTGGAGGGGGGTGTTTATCTCTGTGGAGCCTTTAAAAAAATCATGAAATGTTTCAAATAACCAGAAGATGTAAACAGTAAGAGAAACATCTCAGCCATCTTCCAGTTTAAGAAATAAACCTGACAAACCCAGTTAAAGCCCTCTGCGTTCCCCACCCTGATTTCCTCTCCCTCCCTCCCCGCCAGAGCTGACGACTGGCCTGAATTTGAGGTGTATCATTGTCATGAAATCCTCTATAGCTTCTACATATGTTTGTATCCTTATGAAATATATATAATATTGCATACTTTTAATTTTTTATAAGTGGATTCATATTTATGGATTCTTCTGAAATTTCTGTTTTGCTTCTCATTATGTCCACAATATTCATCCATGTTAATGTGCTTTTCATCCATTTTCACTGCTAAATAGTATTCCATTGTCTGATTATATCACAATTTGGTCAGACATTCTACAATTGATGGATTTCCCCAAAGCTCTATTGTGACGAATAATGCTGCTAATCCTTCTATATGTCTCATTATGTACAGGCAGAGAGTTCTTCTAGGGGATAATCCTTAAAATGAAATTATTAGACAATAGGGTTACATATTCAATTTTAGTAAACTTAACCAATTGTTCTAACTGGTTGTGCCAATTTACACACCAATAGTTTTATTTTTCTATATTATCACCAACTCTTGGTATTGTTACTTTTTACCTTTTGTTAATCTGAAGGCTTGAAGGAGTATTTCATGATTTTTAAATACGTATCTTTGATTATTAGTGAGGTTGAATGGCTTTTCATATGTTCATAAGCCATTTGTTTTTCTGCCTATTCATATTTATGTCTATATTTCTCCTGGATTACTGTCTTTTCCCTATTGATTTATAGGTATTCTTTGTAATATTAGGTATATATATTTTCTTTTGGTCTGTGCACTTATTGCAAATAACTTTTCCTATCTGTGATTTACCTACTTTGTATCTTGACTTTAGCACTGGCAATGCCAAGTGGACAAAACTAATCACAATTTCACAATTTTTGGTGCTGCTATTTTTACTTTTCAAGAACATTCAAATGAACTCTCTATGAAGACTACTGTGATTTAAAGCCATCAATGTCACTGGTACTTGTAGCAAAGTTTCTGTAGATATTTTCATTTTAGATACATTTGAACTTTCACCTAATTTTCCTTTAGGACAAAATAATCTTTACATGATTAGCTCAGAAGAAGTTTTTGCATGTGAATAATTTTGATCTAATTTTATGTGGCTTTTTTGTCAGGCCACCAGGAGAGGAAAAAAAGTAATGTTTTCTGCAAGGCAATTAAATTTTAGTATTTTTTTTCTTTTCCAACGTACCCAGCTGAAAACTGAAAAAATACAGACTGTGCTTGCAGGAAAGAGTTTGCCTCAAAGCAAAGATCGAGATTACAGTTGCCCTCTAATTTGGAAGGATGGCTGATCACAGCTTGGCTCTTGGTCATCTAGTGGCAACTCCCACCTCTCCCACGTGCGTAATTTGTCTTTCCCCTCATGCCAAGTTGGGAGGCAGTATAACACACTGGTTAAGGCTTTGGGGTCAGAAAGTCTTGAGCTGAGGTTAGAAAGCTCCATCACTTTCCACAGGGCCACTTAAAACAGATTATTTAAAGTCTCTGAACACTAGTCTCTGTCTCTGAAATCATGACAAATGCTGTCTTTGTCCTCAGTCTTCCTTGGAGATTAAATGAGATCGTGTCTGTATCGTGCTTATGCATAGTAAGCATTCAATTAAAAGTAGTTACAATTACATAGTCCTAATGAAACCCTCATTTAAGGAAAAAAGTGCTTTAAAAATGTTGTAACTTCTCAAAGGAAACATATCTCTTTTTCCTCTGTTTAGAGGTGCTTGCTGAGGATTAAGAATTTTTCTGGAAAAGGTACAGTTCTGTGAACGGAACTGAAAATTAGCTCCTTCTTTCTCAGCTCCCCAAACGGAACCATTGGTCTTGTTGGACAACCCAGGTACACAAGAACCGAGTTTACTAGGCTGGACCTTGTGAGCCAATAGAAGCTGAAACTATAACCTATTCACATTGAGATGATAAAAAGCTGGTCCATGTTGCCCCTGGCAGAACATTCTGTTTGGCCACAATGTTTTTCAAAGTTACAGAACACTCTAGTTGTTCCATTGTATACAATGTGCTTATTCTTTGACTTTACCCAGTTCCACATTAAAGCTTATTTGGACACTTCTAACACATACACACAAACACACCCAATATACACGCTAATGCTTAAATTGAGCTCACAGCTCAAAAACAAAGATCAACTCTGTAAAATAATTGAGAGACTTGTTTAGACTTACCTTGACAATAGTGATCTGTTGATGTCCGACAGAGGCAGATAATTTGCTTAGAATCTCATAAATACGTGCTGGTTTTCCTAACCGGGATTCAGCCTCTCTTCATTTTAGGAAGTTTCGGTCTTCTTCAAGCATCTCTCTTTTTTTAATTTTTTTATTTTTTCCTTTTTCTCCCCAAAGCCCCCCAGTACATAGTTGTATATTCTTCGTTGTGGGTCCTTCTAGTTGTGGCATGTGGGACGCTGCCTCAGCGTGGTCTGATGAGCAGTGCCATGTCCGCGCCCAGGATTCGAACCGACGAAACACTGGGCCGCCTGCAGCGGAGCGCGCGAACTTAACCACTCGGCCACGGGGCCAGCCCCATTCAAGCATCTCTCTTAAAATAAGAAATAAGCCTAAAAATGTTTTGGTGATGTATTCATCCAAAAAGGCCACCAATGGGTAAAGACAACCAAAAATCTTGGCTTGCAATCCTGGACTATACAATTTACCAGCTGTGGGACCTGAAATGAGTCACTTAATCCCTCTGAGCCTCAGTTGACCTTATCTGTAAAGTGAGGCTGCGAAAAGAACTAAGAAACCAGAGAGTTAGGGCTTGGGCTGCTAGTTGCTTGATCAAAGTGAAAGGCAAAAATTGGTTCTATGAAAAATATAACCTGTGTTTTTCTAGAATACCCCTCTTAGTTTGGATATGAAAATCTATATCTTTTTAGACTTCTAAGCTTGCCACTCTCAGAAGGATAACAGGGGGTTTCAGCAGAACCCCTCTGATATCACATGTCAGTTTGAGTCTCACAGGCACCAAGGCAGTGGATGATGGTATCTGCTTCTGAAGATCATCTCCCAGGTCACCTGGGCCTGGGAAAGAGGGAAGCAGCAGCCAGAGGCTCCTTGACCTCATTTTCCCTATTCCCCGGTCGGTAAACAAGTGGCATGAGGGAAGTGTGAGATCTGCTTGGTGCCAGGGTCCTGTTGCTTCCTCCTGACACAGAAAGCTATTTTTGCTGTTTTCAAAGGCAGCTGCTTCTGGCAGGAGTCAGGTAGGGCAGAACCCGCCCTTGGCTAACTACCCCAGGGTTATTGCTGACGTTCTCCCGCAGGGCAGGGGCTGGGGCAGGAAAAGGTCTTCCTAAATGTTTGTTTCTCCGGGATGATTCAGCATTGTGTCCTGGCCGGCCTGTCTCCCAGGAAACGACTCCACGAACAACATCCCTAAACTCAGGATTTTCTCAAGTGCATTGTGCTGCAAATTTAGCGGAGTCTCCTGAGAGCGACTACTGTCCAGACCCGAGGAGCGCTAGAGGACCTACTTTAAAAGTCCCATTTCTTTAGATTAAAATAGCACTACTTCTGGAATATCTTGTTAAGTACACATTTGAGTGGTCTGTGGAGACATTAATTCCTATTGCCTTTTTGCAGGCTCTTTTCCTCTCCTACGCCCGGGAAGGTAGCTTTGCCCTCTGAGCCCCTCCTTTGCCTCAAGTTTGTGTTGTGGGCACAGAGAGCAAAACTGACTATAGGCAGTGTCTCTTCCTGACTTTTATGTCCTCAAGGACTGATCTGGTTGAGAGCATTAGACTAGGGAGAAGGAAGAGAAGTGAGTGTCCTTTGAGAAAGGAGACTCCCAAGACTGGAGGGAATAGAACGCTGTGTGGAGAATCTCGCACCATGACAGAGACCCAGGTTGGAGGCAGGACTCAGGAAAACTGCACCTGAGGGGGCTGGACACTAGCTCAGAGCTCCTGCCCCAGCTACAACTCTCCACCGACACACAGCAGGGGAAACTGTGGAGCCATCAGAGTTCAGAGAGCGATGCGACCTCTACAATGTGCATCAGCACACAGGACAGGCTGAAAGCCAGTGATTTTTCCCTCTTTTCCCAGGAACCACATCAGGCTCCTAGATTATTCTTGGAGCCTAAGGAGGAGAAGACTTCTTCTCATCAATCCCAATAATGATGGAAGTTGAATTTTTCTACAATTTTCGAAGGGATGAGGCTCAGGTGGAGACTTAACTTGAAGAAAGTGAAGAAGTGGGTAAGGTTCATATAGGCTACGACAGCAAATGACCCAGGGAGCTCAAATACATAAAACACATTCACTTATTACCAGTTATTAACAATTCAGCCAAGAGTTGTTCATCAGAAGAGAATTACATTACAGCTTGTTCCCTAAAAGTGAGAGAGATGAGAGACAAATTTTGAAAGAGTTGAAAGAGATAGCAAGAAACAAAACTCACTGTCAGCGTTCGGTTAAAAGCATTGGGCCATCTTTATGGGACTCTAGTATGAGACCCTTCTGTATAGCCACAGCCCAAATTTTCCCACAAGTTTCCTGTCCTTCAAAACTAAACAACTGTCAGCACCTGGAAAAAACACTGATCAGTGCTTAGGAATTCCTGTGTGTGCCTGTCCCTTCTTTCAGTCTTTAGGGAAGAGTACATGTACAACTCTTTCTTTAAAATGGTCTTTCCCTGACTGGGTGATAGCTTAGGGTAAATTATTTTTTGCAATTTTCTTTCTCTTTTCAAGAAGAAGTTTTGTCCCTGCTATATCTTTACCAACATCTTTACTACATCTTTACCAGTGGGTAACCTAGAGATCTGCTGGTCCCTATATGTAGTCTCTTTTTTATCCCCTGGCTAGCATCAACATCTCTATGTTTCTCTAAAACACTAGCAACAAGAGAAATATTGAGCAGTACATTATTTACTGAAATTCTGGTAGGATGATGGGATAAAGTTTTCCTTACATACGCAATAGCAAACTCTTTCAAAACATTTTTAAATATCTCTGTTCCCCAAAGTTCTCATTTTGGCTACTCAGCAAGCAACGTGTTCTCCTTTTCATTTTTTCCAACTATGGTCCAGTTTCCTCCGTTTTGCTGAGCAATTCAGTTTTTCTCCTAACTTGCAATCCCTATGCAGCTAGGTGCTCAGCAAAGCAAAAAGAGCTACAGTGAGCAGGACCCCTCTGCCTTAGAAGGAAGTTTAACAACTATTTATTACTACTTGGACGTAGACTTGAAGGTCTCATTGTGTCCTACTTTCACCTCAACCCACCATGTAGTTGATCAAACCATGTTCTCCCAGACGTATAGAGCAATCTCTCTTAGAAGAGTTCTGCTAAATTTAATTTTCTCTGCCTGATTACATAATGTGACTGCTTCTCAGGGCCATTAGCTGTTAGCAAACTCTAGGAACACCAGCGTATGGGAAAGTTCAAAGTCAAGTATCTCAGAAAAGATGCTCCTTTCTTGAAGGTGGCCAGAAACTTCTGATTTTCTTAGATTCTGAAGCAGTCTCATCAGAAGGAAGTAAAGATAATTCTGAAATAATTCTTTTCTGGATACTATCATTGTGTAACAAATTACCCCAAAACTTAGTGGTGTTAAACAGCCGTTTTATTTTGCTCATTGTTCTTTGGGAAAAGCTTGGCTGTATGGTTCTGGCTTGGGATCTTGCAAGCAGTTGGAATAAGGTGTTATTGGGGCTGCTGTCATCTGAAGGCTAGCCTGGGCTGGGTGTTCCAGCTGACTCACTCACAGTATTGACAGTTGGTACTATTTGCTGGGAGTGCCAATGGGGCTGTTGAACCTACTTGTGGCCTTTCCGTGTGGTTTGGCTTCCTGACAGCATGGTGACCTCTTGGGAGTTGGAGTTCTTACGTGGCAGTTCTGGACTCTAAGTGTAACTGTTCTAGTGAATAAGACAAATGTGCATTGCCTTTTATGACCCAGTCTTGGAAGTCACACAACATCACTTCTGCCATACTTTACTAGTAGAAGCAGCCACAAGCTCTGCCCAGATTCAAACCAAGGGGAATTAGAGTCCCCTCTTGAAGGAGTTGGGGAATGGCACAGTCACATATTAGAAGAGTAGGAAGGATGATGGATATTGTTACATCGATTTTTGAAAATGCAATCTCTCCAATTATGTGAAGGTCATAGCCAGAGGCTCAATGATGCTGCTTTTATTTTATTTTATTTTATTTTTTTCTGATTTTTTTCTCCCCAGATCCCTCCAGTATATAGTTGTAGATTTTTTTAGTTGTGGGTCATTTTAGTTGTGGCATGTGGGACGCCGCCTCACCATGGCCTGATGAGTGGTGCCATGTCCGTGCCCAGGATCCGAACCGGCAAAACCCTGGGCCCCAAAGCGGAGTGCGCAAACTTAACCATTCTGCCATGGCTGGCCCTGATGCTGCTTGTAGAGCCACAATGTGAGGGAACAAAAAGGCAGTGTGGAATGGAGTTATTAATGTCCTTTCTGAAGAGTCAATTCTACAGCTGTCTTGCATTGCCATCATCTGCTGCTAAATCACGCATTATTGCATTGTTAGCAGTACACCTGAGGAGATACGGCTTGCATTCCTATGTCTGTCAGTAGAAATATAGTGTATAGTGTGTAGACATCTGAACATACACAATAAATTTCCCCCTTGGTATTTAAGCTCATAATTTTACATAGAAGTTGGAATTATTTTGTTTTGGTTAAAGTAGTGCATTGGCTCTAGTCGTATCTGGACATGGACCTTCTATTCCACTAGTTTGGCCTACCAAGAACCAAGAGAATATTTGGCCTATATTAGTCTATAGAAACCTACATAGTAGGGATGTGCCACCCTATCCATAATGTCTTTCTCAAGATAGCCCGTTACTAAGCCCACAAAGTACCATATGCTCAGATTAGACTGAACTAATTCCATATCAGAAGAATGTCTTAGACTTGATTCTATTAAAGCTTTCTCCCAAGTTTGTCCCAGGCTATGAACAGGTATACACTGTCCTCACCAGTTTATCCACTGAAAAGCTCTGCAGGCATCATTGATTATTAAGTAGACTCCATGGTTAGGTCACAGAAAATGGTAAAATGTATGTGTGTGTGTGTGTTGAATATGCAGTACCTTTTTTTCCAGTGGAGAAATTTTAGAATTTCCTCTTCTATCATATCCACATTTCTGAGTTACGGGAGTCAACCTTATTTACACTATTTTTTCCAAAATGAAAATATAACTCCAAATTACACAGGGCAGTTTGTTTATATTTCTGCATAACTGAAGAGTTCAACTTTATTTAATGGGATCTCTGAGCTCAGCATAGTGGGAAAAACAGGATACCATCTCTGGCAGAGCTATGTGGCAGTCTTGCAAAATAAACTCCCGATAAGGCTGTAATCCCTTTGTTGGCTTAACCATGATTAGATTTGAGACTCTGGAAAAGTCCACAAAGCACAAGGGTAATAAATTTATTACTCAGATATTCATAAGGGCAAAGGAAGAAGAGATGTTAGGCCCTTTGCTAAATGCAAGATTTCAGCAAACTTTTAAAGTTGAATTGGATGTACCTCTAATCCTGAGAAATTCGAAGTCCTTGTCCTACTTCTACTGTCTCTGAGAGTCAGATGCGTATGGTCAGTACAGCAATAAGGGAAGAGGTAGTCTATCTTCCAGGTCAACCTGAATTATGGGGCAGAAAATGTACTCTCATGATTGAGTTATGAGTTTCAGTTCAGTTTGACTGAAAGTCAAGTCCAGGAAGGAAAGAGCGGATCAAGAAGGATTCATCCTTGGCCCACTTATCCTACCTATTGGTTGATTGGATGGAGGGGCTTTAATTAATCTTTGTAGTTTTGACTCAAATCTGTGAGGTTTTGTATTGCTGGGACGTGCAGCATGTGAACACGCTAGGGTGGACTTCCATCCTCACGCTCCAGTCATCCCTTAAAAAAGTGATTTGGGAGCCACACAAGACTCCACATGGTCAGGACCGTATTCACTGTCAGCCTGTCTAATCCTGCCCTGTGAAATCCCCTGGTCTGTAGGCAGAGGGTGTGGACCTCACATGTGGTGCTCTGCAGAAGTGGGTCTCAGTCTTGTCTACAACTAGAAGGTCCTGGGAAGAGTTTTAAAATTCTGATGCCTAGGCTTACTTAACTCCGTTAAATCAAAAATGCCAGTGGCCAAGGCCCAACCATCAGTAGTTTTTAGACCTCCCAAGGGATTCCAATGTGCAACTCAAGTTGAGAACCACTGTTCTCAAGTTCTACCTTCAATGTTAGTGAAGCAGCACTGTCAATTTCCTTACCTGTGGCGCGTGGTTCTCTGTTGCAGGGTCCTAGTAAGGTTTGGGGAAATGCACTATAGGTAGGAGTTTGGGAATTTAGGGCCGGACTGATAGTCTTCATTGTAGATTCAACACAGCTGGAATCAGCTGAACTCACAAACTCTATCAATAGCGGTCAGTTCACAGGCATTAAAAAATAGCAAAAAAGCCAGGCCCCAGAGCTGAGTTTTGTCATTCTTTCTCTCCCCCCTTTCCTTAGTGATGGTCTACATCCTTCCATCCACCACCCCAGCCTCAGACTGCTGTCTAGCGATGCTTTTATTTTTAACTAAGAAAAATAAACTTTTGGGCTGTGCCTCATATTCCTTGCCCCTTCAGATAAGGCAGTCAGCAGCTGTGTTCACAAAGATGCGGAAAATGGATCTGTTCCAATTATCAATCAAGGAAAATGATGCTTGTGGACCACAAAGACTTGCTGTGATGGCGCCATTCAGTGAGGGTGATAAAGTCCATTGTGCGTTCTTTTTGAAACAGGATAAAGGGATGTGAAAAAAGATAGCAAGAATTCCGTAGGAAGTGATATACATAGTTTTGTTGCTACTATCTCCTAAATCAAAGACAAAGAACTTGGAAAACAAGAGCCTTTGGAGTTGAAAGCTCATCAGCATCCTCTCAGCCCAGTTCCTGGAGGCTGGCCCAGATAAGCTAATGGGCAGAACGTGGGCAGGGCTAGTCCTCAAATGCCTTTGCATTAGGTCCTGGAGTGCTTGCAGCTTCCTTCGTCCCTTATTTTCACAGCCATCTCACTGGGGGAAATCATTTTTCTCACTTACAGAGGGAGAAATAGTAAACACCCCAAGATCCAAAAGCTTTATTTCCCACACAAGCTGAAAATCCTATGCTGAGCAGACTAGGCAGAAGTTTCAAGTGGAAATAATCACTAAGATTCTTGCTCTTCTTTGGAAGCCTAGAAAAGGTATTCTGCTCTGTTCTTAACCTCTCCCGGTGATGATGCTAAAAGCATGAAAGCTGTAGTCCTTGGAACACACACACATAGCTGTTTTTGTATATGATTGGGGCAAAAGCTACTGTGATTAAATATGGAGTATTTCATCTGTTTTGAGAAAAAATTTCTTGGTTTATGTTTAACTTTACAATTGTTTGCTCAAATTAATCATTTTTGTTTCTTTAGAAAAACAGTTTCTTGTGCTAAATGATTCTAATCAGTTGATGGAAATGGATTGGTATATATGTATCACAAGTATGAATTTTACAAAAGACAGCTGTATATGTTCATTAAGGAAAAAAAGAGACACGAAGCATTTTTGTTTGTAATTTCTTAGGGAAAATGATTAAAGCAAGCCGAGTTCAAGAACTTGCTTATTCCTTTCTTACTGTAACATCCTCTAGTCTGTCTGATGCACTATGGGATAGTGACGTAAATAGCCAGCTACCCGAATTCGCATGTTCCAATCTCAGCTCTGTTACTTATGGCCAGGTGACTTCAAGCAGGTCACTCAGCTTTTCCAAGTCCCTGTCTCCACACCTGTAAAGAGGATTTAAAATAGTATCTACCTCATAGGATGAGTGTGAAGATTAAACCAGATCATAAAAGTAAAATTAGTATTGTTAGGATATTTCAAGGATCTCACCAGTTTAATGCAGAAACTACCTCTTACCTTTAGAAGGAATGTTTGTCTTGATTATAGAGAACAGTTCCTAGTAGTGTTGACTGAACTTGGATCTTTCTTGAGAAGTATCAGACATTAAAATTCACAACTGCTTTTGAAAAGTAGAATGCGTTTTTTGTTTCTTTATGAGCACTAAAAAAAATACAGTGCATCTTCCTTAAGAAATATTGAGCCTTATCAACTGTGATATAATCTAAATAATACACTTGGGGTTTTTTTTCCCATCTTGCTTTAGATCTTAGAGTCATGGAGTGTGAGTGCTAAATGGAGCCTTAAAGAGTATCTTTTCAGGTGTAGCTGACGTATGTAAGCCTTCACAAGGAGGAAGTCCCATGAAGACAATACCTGTCTTGCTACCCCACCCCTGTCTCTGTCTCTCTTTCTCCTCTGACAACTGCACTCTCCCTAGATAAGAAAGAGATTCTATCACCCTCCTCCTCACCACCCAGTCCCTTCCTGCATCCTACACACTCTAGGTGCCTCAGTTCTGGACTAGATGCTGATGGAGATTCTTCAATTCAGGTGTTGCTGCATTTAGAGGAGGAGGATTTGGATTCTAGTCAACGAGAGGAAGCAAATTTAGCGGCTCCATTTCATTTTGGTCTACTTATCAGCTAAAGTTGTGCTTTATTTTCTTGATGATTTGCCCTGGAAGCAAGAACACTTTGCCAGGATGAGCATTCATCTTTGGGGACACAACACAGTCTGATCTCTTAAGATGAAAAGATACTCCTTTTGATATCAAGATCTCATTTGATGTTGCCTCTTGTGAAAACATTATTTAACAACTTTAATAACATAAACTGCTGGCTGTGGGTGGCTCTTTTTGTCACTCTGGAGAATCAGAAGCAGCTTGAGGAGGACAGAGAGCAGGGATTTTCCTGCTTTGTTAAATCCCATATCCCTTGCACATAGAACAGGGCAAGGCACAAAGAATAGGTCAATATATATTGGTTGACATAATGTATTCTTTTATCTTCCAAAGCTTCCATCCTGCCCTCCACCACTCATCCTTCAACACACACACACACACACACACACACACACACACAAACAAACAAACACACACACAGTTTGGATCTTTCTTTGCAGGGGTAGCAGGCCAGAGGTTCTTAGGCCCAGGCTGCTTTTGGGTTTGGCGACCATTTTTTGGATACAGAGCAGTACATCATTTGCTTTATGGCTGAAGGTGAGCACATCCAAGGGAGCAATGGAGAGGTGAAATCTTGGGGAGAGATGGTAGACAATCTAAATATGTTATCAGTCTTAAGGGGTTTGGTAGAGAGGGTGAATCAGGATACAGAGTCATTGGGATGAAGCGAGTTAGAGATCAAATAAGAAAGAATGTTCCAAGTATATGTGAGAGAGTCAAATTCTGGAACAATCCTCAGATCCCAGGCAGGGAGCAGCCATGGCTTTTACAGGGTGGCTGTAGCCTCAGTGTGGGCAAGGAGAGAGTAAAGACAACAACCTGGTGTGGTTATATATATTCGAAAGGAAGGTGGACATCACTAAAATCTACTAGTCCACAGAATAAAGAAATTTTAATTATTTCCTAAGATTTGGATCAATTCAGGAAAGTGATTTTTCAAGTAAGGGAAAATCCAGCTAAGGTGCTGTATCAGTCAGAATCCAGTCAGGAAAGCCCAGTCCATGCCAGGTAATTCAATATTAATAATTTAAAACAGGGAACTAGTTACAAAGGGGCTGTAAAAGCTGAGAAGCCAAAGAGTGTGTCTCAAAGAGTAGCAACTCAAAGATTAGTAACAGCATAAAGACACTCTCACTCACAGTGCTTCAGGGACAAAAGAAGGAGATGATGTTCTCTGGAGCTTAGGAGTCATTGCCACCTGTAGCTGGACCTACAAGGTGGCTGCTTGATGGAAGAAGGGACCATGGAAGAGAGTGTGTAGGTAGGAGTTGAGATTGTGGAGGAGACATAGCCAATGCTAGAGATACCATCTGAAGCGGGGGAAAAGGAGAAATTCCCTGGTTTCTCCTTTCCTCTCATTCTCCAGTCTCCTGCTAGTGTTACCAATGGACCATACCTAGTTGGACATCAGCTGGCAAGGGAGCTTGAAAATATCACTTAAAGGGAAGATGGGAAATGAATCTGAGAATAAACAGGTAAGTGGCCAGTACAATGGATTAAGTAATGAGGATTTATTTTTCCTACTTAATAAGAGATACTGAGATAGACACCTGTTAGTGTTGGTTTAGTGTCTATGGGGTAAAGGCTAATGAATCTGAAATTCTCTTGACCCTCCCTCAGGTACCTGAGATGGCCTGTGCAGCTCCATTTCTTATGTCCTGTGTTCAAGACAAAGAGAAGAGGGAAGGACCAGGCCAATCATTTATGTCTCTATTTATCAGAGAAACTAATTTTTATTTTCCAGAATATGCCTGGTTGACTTCCACCTGGGTTCTCACTGGTCTGGACTGAAAGGCTGAGAAACCGGGAAAAGAATGGTCATAACTGTCAGAGACCAATTACGGTTCCCCATCTGAAGTTGTGCATAATGTTATTGTAAGCAAAACAGGGTTTCAGATGGCAGCTAAGAGTAGAGAATGGAAAGTGGGTACGTACTAACAGTGTCTGCTAGAGTCAGAGGTCTTCTGGACTCCCACTCCTTGCTGACTTGCTTCTGGCTTCAAAGCTTCAGAGCAGCTCGCAATCCTGGGGATCACTGAATTTCACTCCTTGGCCAGTCTCTGTTAGATAGCTCACTATTTGCTCATAACTTAGTTTATGTTTGAATCACTAATACTTACCTGTAACACACTGACCTTCCGTACTGGATGTGCTGTCTTCTGGTTTTGTTTACATAGGACTCACTGAATAAGCATTCACACATATTTATTCAGCATCTATCCTGTACCAGGCACTGTGCTAAGGAAGTTGAGATACATCAGTGAACAAAACTGGCAAATATTGTTAACTCTTGTAGAGTTTATATTCTGGTGAGGAGAGACAGACAATTAAAAGTAAACATAGTCTGTTAGAAGGACTTTTCTCTTTTAAGAGTATCAAATGATTTTAAGCCATTTACTGATTATTCACTTTTCTAAGAAACACAAACACGAGAATAAAATAAATGTATCCAAAACCTACTAGCCCTTGCAGGATAGGAAAAAGCCCTGAGCAGAAAGCCTGCAAATATTTTTCCTTATGCCTAACATATGTGCTTTCTCACCTGTTCTAGGGTCCCACGTTTTGTTACCTCTGACAGTGGAAAGGCAACTGTAGCTCCAAGATTCATGTACAAGAGGGTCTCAAAACCCTTAAAGCTATTTGAAGCTAATGGTTTGTACATTCTAGTTTACAACTCTGAGAAACAATATCAAATAAGCATTGTCAACTCCTAGTGCTATGGAAAAAACTCTTAAGTACCATGGACAAAAACAGACAGAGCAAAGGGAAGAGGATTGGAAGTTCCAGGGCGGTCATAGCTGCAATTTTATATAGAGTGTCCAGGTGGGGATCTTTTGTGCTACAGCCTCATCTGGTTTTTACTGGCGTGCTTCTATTTCTTCTTTAAAAATTCAGGCTAGCTTTTCTCATAGTTGGGGATCCTCACACTTTCCCTGGATCTGGATAAAAGCCATGGAAGTTTTTTTGATTCAGAGTTCCTCTGTCTTTCAAACAGTAATAATTCTCTGTTCTTCGAAGCTAGGATTTATGTGTTGTTTTGTTCCAGGTCGCTGAAGAGAGCATATTAAACAGCTAAATCATTCAGGATGAAAAAAAAAATAAATCTGCTTTTGCCAACAGTTTTAGAGTTTGATTAATTTCTATCAACATATCTCCTATCTAAACATTTCTGAATTAAATGATTGTTTAAAATAGGTATCCTAGTGTGAAATAGAGATACACCTTAAGAATTTCCAACCACTGACTTCATGCTAACTTTAGGCTTAAACCACATAATTCCTCTCATCTAAAATTTTGATCTTCTGAGTACAATTTTTTTTCCCCCAGGAAAGTGGCGCTCCATAAAGATGATTACTAGATTTCAAGGCTAATCGTTGCTGACTTTTTGAGTGACTATCCATCCCTTACCTGTTATACCCCACCTTCCTGTGTCACCTCCAGTGGGGCCAGTCCTCATCTTTTATCCTATTTCTAGTCTTCTCTGTAGTCACAATAAGCCCAGAGCCAGATCCCCATACCTGCCCTACCTGCTCCATCCTGAACAAGAAGCCGGCTGTCTCTACTGAATCCTAAGCATGATAGCCTAGACTTGTGGGTAACCCATTCTTCGCCGAGAAGATCAAGGCAATTCTCACAGGAATCCAAAGCCATAGTGTTACTCCAATTCATTTTGTCCTCTATTTCCTGAACACCACCTCAAGTCTAGATTAACTCCCTCCTTCCTAGGACTTCTTACTAAGAATACCCTTCCTTCTGTAACCCCAGCAGTAAGTTAGGAATACTTGTTTGTTTTGGAGTAATCTGGAATTTGTGTTTAGAAATAAAAACCAAAGCCATTCAAGTTCTGCTCTATTTTCTGATGCTGGATAATTTTTTAAAAATTGGACTGCTCTCCTAGTCTTCAATCATCTATGTGCTGATGATAGAAAAAGCCATTGCTATTTCGATAGGTCATAGAGAAGACAGCTGAGGAATTCATTGGCAGGCTTTGGGTGTTGCTTCTTACAGTATTTAACTGTGAAATGTAGGTGAGTCATTGCCAGATTATTGCTACAAGACTGCAATATCCTCAAAGAATTTTTATATAAGATTTCAAATGGGGTTGAAAAAAAGACTTCTGAAGAGAGAACCACACATAAATCAACAGAGTGTCCACATGTGGTGCCATGTGGGGCAATCCTGGCATAGCGCTAATCCCTCCTGGAATGTACTGAATTCATGGAATGTGGGACAGTTCTGTTGGAGCCTGTGTATTCATTCTTAATATGCCACCACCACCTGACTGAGACAAGAGTTTGCTCCAGTACTTACATTAGGACTATAACACCATCAATGAAACAAGCCATCTTATGGAATTACAGCAGAGAAAAGCTATTAGCCAGCCAATGAAAAGGTTGAACACTTGAACAAAGGTTTATTAACAGAATTACTATGTATCAAATACTTTGCCAGGTGCTGGGAATACAGAGATGGATAAGCACAGTCCCTGTCTTTGAGGAACCAGCAAAAAACAGCATCTTCTGAGATGAACTTAGCAGTTTCCTGACATTCTAAGGGTGAATGGCATAGAAGTAAAGTACACTTCTGGCCCCTGAGAAATAAGATTAGAATCAGATTAGAGTTCTCATGTAGGTAAAAAGCCTGCCCATATTCTGTGAAGATGGAGACAAGTCCAGGTAACGGAAAAGATTGGTATGCATTCCGTGTGAGGAGAGTGTCCCAGGGTCATCACTGCTTCCTTCATTCAGTGGGGTGAACTTGACTTTTGGGACAGGCAGGCAAAGGGTGGAACATTGGAGGGTGCAGAACGCCTTGGATGGGTATAAGTGATTTGTTGGTATCCTTCAAAGTTTATACCCACTTATCAGACCAGGTCTAGTCTTATTAGAGTTATTAACTCTCCTTCAAAATCATTCCTTCTAATTTAATCCTGAGAACTCCAAAGTAAGAACAGGACCACCAGAAAGACTGATAACATGTGTAGTTAGGATTCATTATAAACCAAACTCCTCACCACCACCAGACTGGCCAAGGACAAGGTTGGCCCCAAAGCGTGGAGCATCACCTTCTGGACTGAGATTCAAAGGTTATCAGGCTCCAGGGGAGAGGAAGCAAGGTCATTGCAATAGGTTGTTTTCCAACCTGAGGTATATTAGAGGGGCCAAGTTTCTTTTATCACAGAGATGAAAGTTCCCTTTAGCAAATACAGCACTTCCAAGTTAATAATGAAGGCAGGGATAATCAGTAATGGCGTGGTGGTATGCTGGCAAAGACAATCTGAACCAGAAGAGATCTAGGTTATGATCCTGGGCCCTGCACCCAGGGGACTGGATTTGCTGAAGGGACACGTAGAGCCAAGCGGCTCAGGGAAACACGGCACAGGGGCGGTTGCAGGAAGACCCGCAGGTATCTGTGTCAATGCAGTATAACATCAGCAAATAGATGTGAGGGGGATCAGCCTACCAGCAATATGTTTTTCACTTCTGTGTACCTGCCATCCGTCGGGAGCCCACATTCTAGGTCTCAGATTTGGTGAATGGCTTTGCGCGTGAATCCTGCTAAGCAATCCAGAAGAATAGAGGCTCTATGTACCTACCACAGTCTCACCCAATGGAAGCATCCACAGTTGGTGCTCACAGGGAAATACAAAGGTGAGGTTCCCACCTGCAACTGTGGGGAACAAGCTCAAAATAAGCATGACTGAGTCTAAAGAATGTGAATAGTCACTATTGTAACTGAATCCTAGAAAATGCAGTTAATCTTTCAAGGCTGTTTGTTTCCGCAGTACTTGTTCATGGCTGCTGCTAAGTTCAGGTTCTTTAAAAAAAAAAAAAAAGGTAAAGCCATATTGCGCATCCACCACGAATCAGACACCGAGCTCAGTTCTATCATCTGTGTTCTCTCATTTACTCCTAACAACTGTGCAAAGCTGGTGTTGTTTTCCTTATTTTGCAAAAGGGGGAATGTGTCCCATAGAAGACAAGTAGCTTGTTTAAGTTCACAGAGCTAGTAAGTGGGCAGCCTAGATGTAAACTCTAACCTGCTGATGATGCTAACTCAGTGCATATTTAGGTGTTAGTAAAAAATGAAACAATCCTTGTGTGAAAAATAGAGTTGTTTGTTTAGGAGGTATATGACACAAATAAGTAGCTTTAGGCAGATTCTAGGTAACGTTTCTTCTGGTACCCCCTGGTTAACTTCCTGGGATAATAGCGACTGGAGAAGTAGAAAAGGAAATTATTTCCACCCACATGTGTAAGGTATACAAAGGAGAACAGTCTCAGCCTCTGGGAAGGTGGCCAATTTTTCTAGAAGAAGAAGAATCAGGAAACCCTGACTAGGGAACTGGGCATATTTACAGGCTATCCAGAAGTGAAGGCAATATGCCAATTCAAATATACAGACAGGCAAGTCTCCTCCTAGGAGAAGTTCAGCAACAGCAAGTCAGGGACCTGCGTACAGAAGCCACTTAGGTTTTAGGAAGGCCACTGGGGTGAGGCTTAGTATACAAAGTCAGAGACCTGGACTCAGAGCCAAATCCTTTAACTTCATTTACAAATAAAATGATGATCTGAATTGGTTTTCCAGAAAAGCCCCAATTTACAGCTGTCGAGTCCTCAATTTGGACAGTAAATATATATGGTCACCCTAGGTATAAGGCCAGTCACTGTCTGGCTCCTGCTTACTACTTGAGTTACATCTCTTGCCCTTCCTCCATGATCCTCTGTGGCTTCAGCCATATTAAATTATGTTCAGATCCTTGAACCTGTTTTGGTTTCTTTAGTCTCTGGGCCACTGAACTTGCTATTCTTTCTTCCAATATCACAGCTCCACCCACACCCACAGCCTTCTTCTTTGCTGGATTCACTTCCACTTAAGTCCTGCATGAGGGCTTAGCTATCACTTCCTCTAGGAAGGCTCTCCTGTCCCACCCTCCCTCCCCCAGCTTGGGTTAGCTCCCCTCCCACATGCTTCCATTTCCTCATCTCAGTGTTCATCACAATTTACTGCAACTTCCTATTTACTGGACCCTATCTCTCGCTAGCCTTCAGTATCCACGAGGCTAGGACCTCCAGTAAAGACCAGAGTGCCCGGTTCATAGGAAGGATTCGATAAATGTTTTTGAGCTAAGGCTGAGGCCCACTTTTCAGAATTGTGAGTCAAAGTCAGGGAGAGATGAGAGGCCACAGTAATTGGGGTCAGGGCCCAGATGGCTGGGCAAGATTGACTTAAATTTCTCCTTTCAAGCCTGTCTTTTCGGATGTGGATGAGATTGAGGAACCTCACTTGGAGGGCCCTGGAGGCTGGGATGCAGCAAGGACTGGTTCAGAATGCAGACGGGGACTCATTGATACCAATTTGGTCCCAAAGTGGGGAGAAAAAAACCTCAGAAGATGCATTTCCTCCCTTGGATGCAATGAGGTCCAGCTTCAGCCTTGCTCTCCATATGTGGAAGTGGAGGTTGGGATGAGAATGGAATATGCTGTAAAGGCAGAAAACATGGATAAAGGGAAACTAACAGAACCTCCCTCTCTGGCCTCTAGACCCAGTTCTCAAGCCTCAACCTCTTTTATTCCTTGCTATTTTACTCATCCCAGCCTCTCCCACTCTTGTATATCGTGTGCCAAAGGTCCTTGCTCTTTCCTCCTGTGCCCAAACCCTACCCCCAGTATCAGCTTTCAAGCTGGCTCTTCCAGGGGAAGAGCCTTTTTAATTCATCCTGCCTTTGCAACATCAGTCCTTGCCTTCCAAGGGTTTATTGTAAGCATCTTCATTCCTCAGGCTGATCCACTTTCTAACAATGGACCTCACAGGGCCGTGGCATCTCTTCCTCTCCTCTTGAGCCAACTGATGAACAGCTTTCAGGCCCCTCAGATGCCCATCCTTCTGTGCCTCATGCTAGTTCTTCAGCTGGGGCTGGACTAGCCTCCAGGTGGAACTTTTATATCATTTTACTATATGCTTTTTTATTTTAACCAGTATGTGCCTTATAGAATCAAGAGATTATGTGGGAGGGGGAGGGTGGATTCAGTCTGAATGAGATCCAGAGAACAGAGTGAGGAGCCCTGCACTTCACTGACTTGTCATTCATGCACAAATATTTACTGAGAATCCACTAGATGTCAGTTTATTGGTCCATAAAAAAAATTATTTACAAAAAAGTATTAAAAATGATATAAACAATATTTAAAAATTAGTTGCCTACTACTATGCCAACTTAAATACTTTTCTATCTTCTCTAGCATCAAACATTTGAATACCTTGGCAGATGCTGCTGAAACCAGTGTGAGAACCTCAAGCCAGACTGGATCACCTCATGCTTATTTCACGGAGCAGAAAGCTGGCGCCCATCACCTGGTTCAGAGTTTCTTTCTCTACTTCTCTCATCCCTGAGGGCCACGAACCTTCACACTTCACTCTCTAACAATTTGTAGCCCGGGATTTCTTTTCAGAAGGTGAAAGGATCTCATGGGTAAGAAAAAGCTTACCAGTGGGCGAGGTACTGGATTTTGAAGGTTAATGACCTCTTACGAGGCAGACACAGAGGGAATAAAATTTACTGATGAGCCTTTCACAAAAAGGTGCATTTTGGAGGCTATTGAATGCCAGACCTAGATCTGGGGTTGCTGGCAGTTATTAAGCATACTGTTTAGCACCTTTGTAATAATATGAGCGCCAGCCTGGATTTAAGTGACACTCTTAAGCAGGCCTCAGAATCTCTCGAGCTGTACTGACAACTTCTGGGGAGCCTGAGACACACATCTCCCAGATCTATCAACCCTTTGTCATACTCTGCCTACCAAACATTCAAGTCCCTCAGGGACTCCTGCTTAAATGTGTACACCTTCTGGTACTAACAGGTATTGGGCTGTAGGCAACAGAGCCCAGGTAATGTACAACCCAGTAACATGTTGATAGTGCTTGGTCTTCCAGAGAAAATACAGGCTTAATTTAAAAGATGGAATTAAGTAGTGACATTTCTGGTATTGTCCTGGCTATCAAGAAATCTTTGGCAAGAGGGGAATTTGCTGGACAAGGGGACCTGCCCCCTCCATCAGGTTGCATCGGTGGCCTCCAGAAACTCTAGGGCCCTGGGCTACTGCAACCCTGTCCTTCTTCCAGTGGTTCTCCACCTCTTGTCCTGTGCTGACAACATCTGTCCATCAGTGACAGTGGCTTCCAGAGGTAGGGACTCTTACTTGGGGTTAGGGAGTAGGAAGTGCACAGGTCAGAATCCCGTGGGAAAGCACTTTGAGCCCCTCTTCCCTGGTGATTCTGTTGCCCCCCAATGTTGTGAGCCCACCATTTGATCATTACTACAGGGCCTAGGGCTCTGGAGTGTGGAACACCACAGACTTCTGAATCGGCCACGTGTCTTAGAGCTGTTTCTCCACCCAATTTGGACAGAAGTCTCCCAGACAGATGATGTCAGTGCAACTGGAGAGGAGACTTGTTAAAACCCGTGCTCTCACTGGCTAAGAAAACTTTTCCCGGAACCCTCAGGGGCTGTTGGTGGGAATGTAGACTGAAGCAGTCACTCTGGAGAGCAATTTGGCAGTACTTGGTGAAATTAAGTGCGCCTACGCCCTATGACCCAGCCATCCCTCTCTGGAGTCTACACCCCAAAGAAACTCTGGCACAGGTCCATTAGGGGATACGGAAGAGGGTATTCAGTGCGGCACTGGGTGTGGGAATAATAACGACGACGATGATGATGATGATGATGATGATGATGGCTAACATTTGCTGGATGCTTGTGTGCTCAGCACATTACGTGTTCTTAATACTCTACGTGATGCAGACACTACGTGTATTAGAAATGAGAACACTGAGGTATGGGGAGGTTGATAGATGGGCTGAGTTCACACAGTTGGTAAATAGAAATGATGCCAGGCTGTCTGACTCCTGAGCATGCACTCCTAACTATTATGCTGTGTGGTCTACCATCACTACCATCGCAGTGTCCATCACCGGAGAATGAACAGGTGAATGTGAAGTATTGTTCCTCAACCACATGGAAAAAGTGTAGAGCTGAGTGAAAAAAGAAGTAAGAAAAAGAATGAGTTCCATAGTCTACTTTTATACACACACACACATATATATACATACATATTTAAAATGTATACAAAGACAATATAACATCATAAAATTTCAAGTGTATTGATATACACACATGTCCAAGCACATATTAGTATTGGGGCTGGGGCAAGGAGGAGCCAGGGATGAAGAGGAAATGTATAAAACAAAGTTAAAAAAAGGAGAAAAGGCCTTGCCCAGAATGGTGAGGATTGGGGGCTATGGATTGAGGACGTGCTTAACTTTGCTCTGTTTTCCTGAGCTTCGTACTTTCCCTCCATCATTCCCTTCATGAAACTCGATGCAAGGCTCCATCCCAGCTTTAGGGTGGCTCGAGAAGGCAAGCTCATCTTCATTCTCCTCCTCGGGGCTCCACCGGCGAGCAGCAGAGCCCTGCAACGTGTGCACATTTACCCAGTGCTTTGCTCCACTTGAGCATGCAAGTTGATTTCCTCCCATTCTACAGATGAAAAGAAAAGCTGTTCAGAGAGGTAGTGACCATGCAAATTATCAGCGGAACTGCACTTGACCCAGGTCCCCAGCGTGGAGGTTCAATCTCGTGGCTTGCAAAACATCTGTTGTAATGGTCTTGGCAACCACCAGTTTCCTCTGTAGAAACAGCCATTGTTTCCTAGAACCAGAGGAATTTCCGTGTATTGTTTGATGAAGACCTCACAGCAAGGACTATATGTTCAGGGGTGGTAATAAAATTATTTTAATTAAGATTTTCTTAGGGTTATATAGGAATAGGGCATTATTGCAAACCTTTTGAGAAAATTATTTATTTGCATTTTATGCATCTCTGGTAGTGGCTGATCCTAACACCTGGGCATTATTTAGGACATGCCTGTACCTCCACGGCGTGCTTGTCTGTAAATGAGCCTCTCTGAGTCCGTTCTTGCCAGAGCATCTAGAAATGTGAATTCCAGCATTTCTAAATGAGTCAAATGTGGGCATAGCTCACATCATTGCATACCCTTGTTCCCTATACAGATGGAGAATTAATTCGTAGTTGATGTTGTAATCAGATAGACTTGAGGGAATGATTCAACAGGACGTTATTTGGCAAATGCACAATGATTATAAAATGCAAGTTGTTTCATTTGTCCTGTTTTAAGAGTCAGAGTAGCATGAGAATTCAGCTTCTTTCTACCCTGGCAGGTTTTTTTCTCACAACACTTATTTACAAGTTACCCACTGTCCATCTGACCCTGACAGAAGGTACAGCTCTGATTGGGGGACAAATTGACGATGAAACTGACTGGACGAAGGTCCTGGGGCTACACATACAGGACTGTGTGTCCAAACTGTGGTCGCTGGTCAGACTACACTCTTCCTAAATGATGTGAGGGGGCTGTATCAAGGTCCTAAGCAAAGGGTAAGTGAGGTTTGGAAAGGTAGAGGGGAGGAAGCAAGAAGGCAGAGTAGCAGCCCCCAGGTGGTGAAGTCAGGAATGAGGAAGAGGGTGAAGTGGGTGTGAGAGGAGAGGATGGTGAGGAATGAGACTGAGAAGGGGGTGCCTGGAGGGGAGAGGAGGAATAGCATAGGAGGGCGGGGGGCGCAGGCTGGCCTTGGACTATGAGACTTACAGGGGCACGGTTGAAAGTGGGTCTCATAGTAACTCCTATTGACTGTGGGTCTGAAAGACTGAGTTCGTGGAATTCTGGGAGAGGCTGTTTTGAAGGTGTGCTTTCAGCTCTCTTGAATCACAAGAGGCAGAAAGGGGTCTGCCAGGTGCCAGAGAAAATGTCCCTGGATGAGTTCTCAGGAGGCTCAGACATTAGGCGAGATGCTTCCCATGCTCAGAGCTCTCCTATCTTGAGCCGTGGCACAGGCCATTCCTCTCACCTGGGTGGTCTTCCTCTTTCCTCTCCAGCGGTCTAGACATTCGCTGTCCAAAACAGTGGCCACTAGCCACATATGCACCTGCAATGGAGCTGTACTGTAAGTGTAAAATAGTCACAGGATTTGAAACACTTAGTATTTAATTAATTCACGTCTTTCTTCTTTCTTATTCATATGTGGCTGCTAGATATTTAAAATCACCTATGTGGCTCCCATTGCCTGTCTCCTGGACAGCCCTGGCCTAGATTTCACACATCCTCCAAGAACTTGCACAACATAGTGGCCAAGTTTCCATGCTCTGGAGCCAGGTTGCCCAAAGTTCAAATCCAAGATTCAGATCTTGCCACTTCACAGCAGGTGACTGGAGGGCAGTACCTAATCTCTCCATGCCTCAGTTTTCATCTAACAGTACCTGCCTCTCGGGAAGGCCCAGGTCCAGATGCAGTCTCTGCTGCCTCCTTGAGGCTTTCTGCTGCATCCTGCTGCGTGACTCCTCCTTCCAGCAGGACGCATGGCCTGCGGCTCTCTTTTGGCCCTGAGCCTACATGGGCTCAAGATGTGGTTTCATTAATTCATGGAATTTCTCACAGACTTGCGCCTGATTAACTCTTCATTGCCCACCTGATCTTTCTGCCATTGCCTAGGCATCATGGAAGGGATGATGTGCCCCCTTTCAGAAAGGCCGCAGAGTTCCAGTCATCTGGCAAAGTGAGCCTGCACACACTGTGCCACATCTCAGAGGTCACAGTAATGTGCTCCTCTTTGAGGGGTGAGGTGGGAGTCAGGAGCAAGTTCTGCTTGGTTTATAGGTAAACTTGTTTTTTATTGACCCGTAAGACATTTGGAAAAATAAAAAATACATAAATGGACAAATCGATAAGTTTTTAAAAGGTGAAAATTTTGTAACCTTCATAAAATCAAGAAATAGAACATGAAAATCATTCTAGAAGTCGTCCTTGTGTCCCACCCAGTCACCTCCCCCTCCCCCAGACATACCACTATCTTGCTATCGATCACCATAGATTGTTCTGGCCATTTCAGCTTCATGTAAATAAAATCATACTGTTGCATCGGCTTCTTTCACTTGACAGTATGTTTGTGAGATTCATCCGTGTTGTTATGTTAGCAGTTGTCTGTTCATTTTCATTGCTGAATAATATTCCATTTTAATAAATTTCTCACAATTTTCTTAATCATTGTATCTTTAATGGATATTCAGACTGTTTTCAGTTTGAAGCTATTGCAAACAATGCTGCTATGACTATTCTTGTGCACCAAAGAGTGGAATTTTGGGGTTATAGGATATAAATATATACAGCTACCGTAGCTACTTCTAACCCCATTTCCAAAGTGTTTGTACCAATTTCCACTCCCAACAGCAATGCATGAGAGTTCCAGATGTTACATATCTTTGCCAACACCATTTTTTTCCCATTCTGAGGGCAAGGAATGGTTTTAATGTACATTTCCCCCACGAGTAACTTCCTTTTCATACGCTTATTGGCCATTTGGATATCTTCTTTGTGAAGTTCAAGTCTTTTGCTACTTGCCCCTCCCCCATTAAAATTTTGTTTATTTGGGTTGACTGTCTTTTTCTTATTGACATATATGATTTCTTTAAATACTTTTTATCTAAATCTTTTGTTGGATATATCAGTTGCAAACATCTTTTCCCAGTCTGTGGCTTGTATTTTCACTCTCTTAAATGTATTTTTTTATGAGCAGTTCTTAAATTTAATGAAGTCTAATCAATCTTTTCCTCTAAGAGTTATTTCCATAATCTGTTTAAGAAATCTTTGCCTACCTGATACAGCCAATTTAATGTTCATAAATTTCATCAACCCATGCCACAGTGCTGAAGACTGAGAACTAACAAGAATTTGTCATATTTACAACCCTGATAAACCATTTGACACACTAAACCACTTGTGTTTTCCTTCTAAATGGCATACCTTTGTAACCACGGGCCCATTTAGAGCCAGCTTGAAGAGACCCCCATCTCTTATCAACAAAACGATTATGGATTGTCTTTCAGAAAACTTGTCAAGTCACGTAGCCAGAGCATCTGCAGAAGAGGAAATCTTGACCTGAAATGACCACAGAACCAAAGATCGATCCTCCTTCCCACAGAACCCAAGGACTGGGGCACGACTGGAACTTGAAAGTCAGACGCTTATTAGAAGCGAGAGGTCCCTCATTTCGGAAGATCTGGTGTTAAAGTTCTTCCTCATCTCATCAAAAATGTTTAGAACTCTATCATGGAAGTTTAGAACCTCATCATCAATGTTTAAAACCTTACCATAGATGCTTGAAGCCCACCAGTCAAAACCTGTCCTGCCAACATTTCCTCGTGCCAGCCTGTTCTCAGTAACCTCTTAAATTTCACCCCAAATCCTGAATTGAGGAGACATATCTGAAGGCACAAGTCCCCTTTCTCCCTGCAGGTTGAGCTCACAGAATAAAGCTGATCTCTTTTCCCAAAGGCTGATGCCGTAATTAATTGGTCATTTATGTGCACCGGGCAAGTGAACCCCAATTTTGTGTGGTAACAAGTTCTGTCCCTCGAGTCATATTCCTTCCCTCCCCACTCCCTCAGACCTCACACTTGGATTCAAATACTCACTCTGTGGTCTTTCCTTCTTTGTCCTTCCAATCCTCTTGGCACCCACACACCTCACTCCTGGGCTTCCTTTGTGTTCTATGTCAAACATTCATGAGGCTCTCCTTCATACTTAATACAGTAGTGACAAGAATTACTAAGATTTAGCACAGTGCTCAGTGTTTTCCATGACTTCTCTCATTTGGTCTCATGAAAGACTCATTGGAACCTACTAACACCTTCTTAGATAAAAAAAGTGAGGTTTAGGGAGATCAAAGTCTCTAGCCAGAAAGCTAAAGAGTCAACATTCAAACTGAAGTCTACCTGACCCTAACCTTTCACAACATACTGGCCCTCGTAACCCTTAGGTTAGCTTTTTAACTCTGGTGGGGGCCCCACATCCTCTATCTAGGAGAGAAAGGCTATTTAGAATTGCTTTCTGATTGACCAGTCAACTTCTGGTCTAGAAGTTCAACAGCCTCCAGTCCAAGAGGAGCTCTTCATTTTCACTTTAGCCCATGGTGGAGGTGATCAGGCCCTTCCCTTTGCAGGATCCTCGTACCTCAACACACCCCCTTTTCCTTCCTCCTGCCCCATCGCCTTCCACCTGTGAGGTCAGCTGCAGCTGCTTCCTGCCTGGCCACAGCTCTCTGCTTACCACAGGGTGTGGCCCCGGAGCAAAGGCAGAAGGGTCCTCATGAGTCAAACCTCATGGGGAACTGCAAACAAGGGCTCAGAGAGAGCCTGGGGAAGGCTCTCTGAGGCAGCTTGGGGAGCCAGAGATGAGAAGACATTCTTTTAAAATGATCCTTTCATAACATAAAAGCATTTTAATTGCTATTGCACAAAGGGAGGTGCACAGGCCACACGCCTGGTTTCCTGCAGTCCAGTCCAGACCAAAACACGGATGAAAGCAGGAGGCTTCTTAGAAAAGCAATCTTGCATGTGTCCTGAACTTTCCACTTTTATATGCTTTTATGCCATTACCTCGTCTGATCCTTAGAAGCATCCTTGTGAAAAGGAGAAGGCAGGTGCAGAGGGTCTGTTTTATAGTTGTACAAGCTGACATCTAGAAAGGCCAAATAACTTGCCTAAATTAGCCCAGGAATGACAAAAGCCCCAACTGGTCTTCAAGTTTCCATATTTCTAGTCCAGTGCTTTTCCTACTGGATCTGGCTACCTCTGTAACAAGGCTCACTACCATTTAAATCAATGCCTCCTGATAACTCTTCAAGCTCCAGGCATTTTGCTGTAAGTTAAGTGACATGCAGAGACATTGGCAGCCTGGCAGCCCCTTCATGCCCCAGGATAGGAGCACTAACCATTAAACATGCTATGAGGCAGATCAAAATTAAGGTAAAGAGTTGTAGAAATTAAACTTTCAGAGGGTAACAGAAGACTCAAGGTCATTGAAGGAGGTTTCCCAGGTGAAGTGACCTGAACAGCTACCTTGTGCAGGTAACTGTTACAGGAAAGTGTCCTAAGGTGGGGGGGAGGGGAGTGATGGCAGGAGAGAAGCTCGAAGAACAGGGAGGAGGCTGCCTCTTAGCCCGGTAGGGAGAAGAAGGGGACTGGGAAAGGGCTGGGCATCCCTTACCCCACTGAGGGCCTGGACAGCCCCGGCAGCTGAGGAGACCGGGGAGCTGCTGTGACCTCTCACCACGCTGCTGGCGGCAGTGTCTCCACGGCTGAGTGCTTGCCAGTTTCCTTCCCGCAACACTCTCAACCTCATTCTCACACTCTCTCTGTGGGGTTTCATGTTGGCACGGAAGGTGAGAAAATGTCAAGTGTACCCAACTGAGGGGAGTTAGAAGAGACGCTTGTGGCTTTAGCTCAGCTGTCTCTACCGCAGCCTTCCTAAGGTACAGTACTGCCTGAGCTCAGATGCAGGATGAAGGAAATGTACACACACTCCCATGCAATTTAGAGAGAACTGAGCAGTGGATGTGCTTTAAGTGGACACACCTTAGGAAAGAGGACACATCTTAGGAAAGACCTTTGCAACATCTGTACAACAAGTGATATAGGGGACTCAGAACATAAAACTTTGGGTTTTCTCATATTGGAATTATAACTGCTTATCATCTAACCTAAATCTTGGGATTCTGTCCATGTATGTTATCATTAATCTGAATACTCCAAAGCAGAAACTCTAAAATAGGAAGCTGTGTAAAGAACAGGACGGTTGATTGCCCCTTCATTAACGGCTTGTACCCATCTCAGGAAAAAAACAGAAGTCTTTGATTGTTCTTGATCCTTTTCCTGTGGACATCCACTTGGATGGATATTTTCCAAAGAGATTCCCTCAGATCAAGGGCGGAGTTTATGACATTCACACCAGGGGCAGCAAATGGGGAGTTTTAAGACATCTAGGAGAGTGGTGCTAGGGGTGGGCATATGCGTATGTAGGAGTGGTATGGTGAGGTGTGGATGTGAGTTTGGCAGAACTGTGAAGGACTTGTCTAATTTTGGTATCTGCCCAAGAACCCATCTTTCGCCAACAATGCCTTGCTTGCTCTTCCCATCTTGTCTCTTTCAAGCCTCTAGTATCACTCCACTCTCACCCTGGACCAGATTCTTATAACAAGCGTTTTTAAACATTTCCGATGGGGCCACGGAAAAAATGTTTTACCTTACAAAGAAAACATTTTTTTAAAAGTTCTTGAAACAATATTTACCTATACCACCTTTTTCATACTTTGACATTTTCTGTTTTATTCTGTTCTTTCATTTTAAAAGTGCATGCTGAACTCCACCTACCAAAACAATTTTCACAACCCATGGCTTTTCATGAAGTTTTACGTCATCTCATCCCAGGAAAGGTGTTGACAGGAAGGTCAATTGTTGTTTTGCTTTGCTTTGGTTTTTGGTAAGCTCACTCCTTGAGCTTTTCGGGTTTTATCTGTGAGCTCCATAAGGTCCTGTCAGCAGCCTCAGTAAAGGACTGAGATCCTGTGTAGACCCTCAATTTCCTCCCACCTGGGAGGGTGCTCCCCAGGACTCTTGTGTGCTGCCCTGCTAGGTGTGTGAGAGGGACTTGAGGAGAAGTGGACGCTCTTCCAAAGCACATGGAAGTCAGACAAGAGGGTGCAATGGGCATGAGATGCTGTAGCTTTTCCAATATTTGAATTCTGAATTACTTTATCATGTTGACATAATCCCATAGTAAGTTCTTTGAAACGCAGCATCAACATGACTTATCACAGCCATTTTTATTTTAACGTTCATTTATTTCAAGAACGAATAAGAAAGGCTTGCAGGCTCAAGCTCATGGTTTGCCCACCTTCTTTCTAGATGGAGAGTGAGGCATCATTGGTGTGGCTGAGGCTTGAAGGTAGGGACTGGAGTTATCTTGGGAAGGGTTAAAGGAGGGGTTTTAGGGGAGGAAGGAAGAGCTACAATGGGAGGAGTCATGGCAATAGGTAAAAAGAAGGCTGTAATGGGAACGCCTAGTGAGGAAGGCGGGAATGTGGAATTCAGCTCATAACAATGAAAAATAAACAAGCCAAAACAGGAATGTTAAAGATAGCTAAACATTGATCCTAAAGCAGTGCCACATATGAAAAAGAAAAAGGAGTATTCCTCTCTGGTGGCTCTGATATGTAAAAATGGTCAGGGCCTTTTTTTTTGGTTCAACTTCCACTTATTAAGCATCTGCTCAAATTGAAAGGGTTTGCCCAAGGTCACACAAGTTAGAACTGGAATTAAACCAGATCTTTGTGATGCCAAAGGCCACGTCCTTTTCACGAAATCCCACTGACTCCAAAAATGATTTCCACTCTAGTAGGACTGTAGGTGGGTATATTTTATGGGATTTTTTCCTCCTTCCTATTTTATATTTTTCAATTTTTTCCAATGATCTTGAATTGCTTTTATAATGTAAACACAGTATACTGTTTTTTAAAAATGGTACCCATAAGACAATTATTTCCAGTCCAAGAAGGAAACAACACTCCAACTATCTCAAACTATTTTGCCAGTGCTGGTTTATTCTATCCATAAATATTTTTTCAGATTGGAATGCATTTTGTATCTGAGAAGTTTCTTTCTCTAATAACCACCTTCATTTGGTTGTATTGGAGCCATCTTTTTAGGCTCAGTTCCATTTTCTTTCTTTTCTGTTTTAGGCAAAACACAGCTGAACTTTCTAGCTCCTTTTTTTTTTCTTTTTCTTTTGGCTTGACATAAATTTCCCCGTGGAAGAAAGTGACTAGAGTGAAAGACTCTTAATTACTGAGGTCAAAGAATGGTCAAAAGAGCAGTGACTGAGGAGTTCTGAACTTTGAAAGCCTGTGTCCATAGGGCAGCTTCCCCTTTGTAATAAAAGGATGCTATAAGAAAGTGGATCCAAGTAAGTTCAGGAAGAGGGCTGTGAAAACAGAGGAGTTGAGCTTGACCTCAAAACTTACCTCCTTCACAAGTTTTTTTTTAGCTGGCCCCAGCTCTGGGCCACTTTTCTCATTGCTATCATCTTCACATGTGAATTGAGCAATCATAACTTCATGTTATTTGGATCCAAAGCTTCTCCAAGAAGACACTTGCCCGGACTCTTTAACACTCCCACTCTGAGACAGACTCACTAACATGAACACACAGCGGGGAAGGAAAGCAAATATGCCTGAACCAAACTGGCTCCTCTGGGCATGCTAACCTGGTCAAATGAAACCACTGTCTTCTACCCCTCTCTACTGCTCCACCAACCTTGTTTGTACTTTATAACTTGCTTTTTTTTCAAGTTTTATTCTGTATATGCTAGTTCGACCCTCAAGTTTCAATAGGAAGAGAAACGTTGATCGCCTTATTTCACTCTTTTGCTAAATGATTTTTGGCATCAAGAAGGGACCGACAAAGGAGAGCATTTGCGGCCCAAGGCTTACTGGTTTCCCCACAGACAAAGAGATTGAAAGTAAAGGCCTCAGCAGGTCTAAGGAACACAACTTTGGTGGGCTAAATAACCAAATCTGAGGGCACAAAGCAACTAGAAAGTATCCCAAGAAAACTAAGCATTTGGGCACATGCGTTACCAAATTTTATTAAGCAAATACCAAAGCTTCAGTGCCACATGCATAAGAAATACTACTGTAGCTGCAGGTACAATGAAGGGTCTGGAATGCACCCTAGAAGGGGAAAGTGGTCAGGGTTTGGGTAAGTCTTCCATATTCTTGTGACCTTGGGGATAAACAAATCTAAGCAAAGAACTCTCCAGGTGACAACTTAGAAGCTTTCTGAAATCTGACAGAAGGCCAAAGAAGAATTATGAGGGAGCTGGGAAGCACATAGGGAGACTCACATTGCGGGGAAGAAATGCATTGCTGGAGGAGAAGGAACCACAAGGCAGCTTCCATCTGATGTAACGTCAGACTGGAGTTCCCACAGAAAACCACTCTTAAAGGGTATAATCAGCTAGTGGGTTCATGGCCTTGGGATCAAGTACAACCAACTAATTAAGCATGGATGTGGACCAGAGGAATTCTGGTCATGACAACAGTAGGGAGAATCAACCAGGACAGCATCCTTCTCTTGCGTCTGGAAATGCCATTTTAAGTTAGAATCTCAATTAAGTTGCTTCTGGTGGGCGCCTCCATCCCGATTCCTTTCTCTGAAACACCTGGCCCTGGCTGGCTGCTTTGGCAAGTTGGGCCTTTAATCAGGCCAGACATTTACCCAGTTCAAAAGGTTCTCTTCCCTTCCCTTCTCTTCCCTTTCTTTCTTTGCCCTCCTTCCCCTTCCTACCTTCCCCTCCCCTCCTTTTCCCTCTCCTCCCCTCCTCTTCTTTTCCTCTCCTCTCCTTGCCTCTTCTCTTCTCTTGTCTTCCTCTCTCCTATTGGGAAGCCCAAACCAAAAAGTCCTGAGCTCTGATCTCACTTGTGGCCTACATGAGCAGAATGGTGCTAGAACATAATGTTTTGCTCAAGTCCTGCTTCTAAGCTTTACTATTCTAGAATTATAGAGGGTTAAACCTTTTCCAGTATTTCTTGCAAACTAGAGGAAAATGCATCCTTTATAAAAGGTATAAAGTATTATTTCTCATTTTCTGTTCATATAAACACGCTTTCAGAAGTTGTTACATTAAGAAAACATTGAACATCTCTTTATAAAATGGCACAGTCTTTCTGAGCTGAGGGTTCAGAATAACAGGAAGAAATATACGCCAAGTGCCATATCTGTGGTAACGGAATGGAATATGGAGTGCAATTAAAAGCATTTAGCAGTTTTTTATTTTTAAACACAATTCATTCAGTGACCTTAATTCTTGTAAATTCTGGTGTTGTTGGGTCTTGGCTTAGTAGATTAGTCCTGAAATCCATTTTGACAGGATATGATAGTGTCATGGGGCAGTCTCCGAAGTAGAACAGGACGTGGAGGTTACTCGAACTGGTCCTTGCTTCTAGGAGCTCCTTAGTTAGCTCCACAGGAAAAAAGATCAGAGGTGGTAATTTTTCTACAGGGCTCATTTATTGAGTCCCACTTTTGGATTCTTCATTGCCTTTTGGGAATTACTTAGGATGTTGATTACATGATACATTGAAAGGTTTTTATGAGATCCACATTCACTTTAAAGAATATCTGGCCACAGGAATCAAAGAGAGATGAAATTGGCCAAAGTTCGGATACACACCACAAAGAATCTTTTCAAAAGGTCAAGTTGACACATCTCAACTCTGCTAGCTTCCTGTAATGTTATCTTCCATACTGTGAGTCCACACCAAAGGCAAAGGAAATGATGGCATTTCCTTTAACTGTGAGTGAAATTTTAGAAGAGACTTTTTCTGTTGTCAAAATTACTCATACATGCTAAGTATATCTCCAAGAGGATGATGGTATACTGTCTGCTGCTGTACTTGTACCTCACCAGGGGCCTGGATCAATTACTTGTGAACCTGTTAGTAGATTACAGTTAGGTGGATAGTAGGATGCCATTGTTTTTATGTCACCAGCTCCTAGCTCAATTCTTTTTGTGTGGTAGAAACTCCATAATCATTTTCTTACTTAAATTAATGGTGGACTCTGGTAGTATACTCAGCTTCAGCATGTAGCCAACCCAAGATGACTCAAATAAATCCAAAGGAAGAGGACATGGGGAATCTCTAGTGGGGTGAATGGTGGCCGCCCCAAAAAGATATGTCTACATCTTAATCCCCGGAACCTGTGAATGAACTTTATTTGGAAAAAGGGTCTTTGCAGGGGCTGGCCCCGTGGCCGAGTGGTTAAGTTCGCGCGCTCTGCTGCAGGCGGCCCAGTGTTTCGTTAGTTCGAATCCTGGGCGCGGACATGGCACTGCTCATCAGACCACGCTGAGGCAGCGTCCCACATGCCACAACTAGAAGAACCCACAACGAAGAATACACAACTATGTACCGGGGGCTTTGGGGAGAAAAAGGAAAAAATAAAATCTTTAAAAAAAAAAAAAAAAAAGGGTCTTTGCACATGTAATTGAATTAAGGATCTTGACATGATATCATTCTGAATTATCCAGGTGGGCCCCAAATCCAATAGCAAGTGTCGTATAAGAGACACACAGAGGACAGACACACACAGAGGAGAAGGTGATGTGAAGATGGAGGCAGAGGTTGGAGTGATGATTCTATAAGTCAAGAAACACTAATAATTGCTGACAGCCGCCACAAGGTAAAAGAGAGTGTGGAACTGCTTCTCCCTCAGAGCCTCCAGGAGAACCAACACTGCTAACACTTTGATTTTAGACTTCTAGCCTCCAGAACTGTGAGAGAATGAATTCCTGTTCTTTAAGCCACCAAGTTTGTGATAATTTTTTATGGCAGCCACAGGAAACTCATACAAGATCTATGGGAAGTCCAGAGAAAGCAGAGTATCTACTTTTCAGAGGTTGAACATCCCTAGGGAACTGACAGTTCCCATTCCATACTATGGTTGGGTGGACAGGCCAAACATGGGAGGGCCCTGTATCTCACCCTGCACGCTGTAGTCTACAGTGAAGTTCACTCAACTAGGACTTCCTGCTTCAGAATTCTGGTCCAACTTCACTTTGGGCAAGTTACTCTTTCTCACTGGACTTCAATTTCCGTGTTACAAAATGGAGGCGCTCTCATAGTGCATCCCATTTACCTCACAGAAATGTCTGAGGCAGGGTGGAGGGGAGTGAGTTTCTAGAAGGGGGCATATGTGAGAGAGAATAACTTGAGTAGCTCAATTTGAAGCCTGGCCAGTAAAGCGCTGACCTGCACAAGATGTTTAGATTTAGTAATACCCTCCTACCAGAGGATTTGTGGCTCCTATGTAATTTTGGAGAGGGGGCACTTGATCACTTATTTTCCAGACAGATCCAGACCAAAGCTTATATATCATTACATTTATTTGAGGAATTAACAGTCTTTAGCTGACAACACAGCTGTGTCAGCTAGAATGCCTGCAGCTGAGTCAATATAAATTGTAACCAAAAATATTGTAAGCCAGAAAAATTGTCTACCCTGAAAGAACATCAGTCCCAAGAGAGGCCACCTGGGGCCTGAGTTTTCACATGGAAGCTTAGAGCTGCCCCCTGGGCCCATCTTTGCTATTCCACAGCCAGCTTGGGCCCCGGCAGTCCCTGTGTGAAGTGACAGGGATGCTGCAGAGCCTTCCCTCACTCATCTTAAAGTGTGGGGCACTGGAGCACCCAGGACAGGTGCGGGAGGGCCCACAGCAGAAGATGATCCTGAGTCCTTGTGAGAACTCTGTTCTGGCCCTTGTCCGGGTGCCAAGGAGTTGTTAAGGTGGACTGAACAGCACTTCCTTGATCTCAGTTTATGCAGAGTCTGTTAACAGAATTTAGGTTTCTGAAGGATATGCTCCACAGAGCATCCACGGCAAATATACAGAGGTCTGTGAAGCAGGCCAAGCTTCTTCCACACAGCTCCTCCCAGGCTAGGATCTACCATCTGGTAGTCTGGGTTGGAATCCTGGCTCTGTCTGTATTCACTGTGGGATATTACTTTTCAAAGTCTCAGTTTTCTCACTTGTAAAATAATATCATCTAACACACAGTTTTGTTGTAAAAATTGAATCTGATATTATAGATGAGTGGCTTAGCACTGGAAATAAAGGCATAGGGCACAGTAAGTACTTAAGAAAATTGGCTTAAAAAGAAGCCTGATTTCTGTGTCCTTTCTTTTTTCCTTTCAGTGTCTTTCTAATTGGCTTGCTGTCCACATCTTCCAACACACACATTTCTGATATCCCCACACTTATTTCCCCTAACTAACACCATTGCATACCTCAGACAAAGAAGTAAAATACCTTTTGTTTCTTTATTTCCTCTGCAGGAGACATTGTCGAGGCCCTCCCTACATCTCTTCAGCATTCATCCTTCCTCTGTGTGCTGACATCTTAGTACTGCAAGAACATGCTCAGCCTGGCAGGAGGGACAGACCAAGAATGTCAGGGAGTTAATGACCCTGGGAACAGCCCTGGGCAACTAATGGGAGGTACTGGATAAGGTTAATGGTCTAAATGTTCCAGGAAAAAGGAAGAGATGGACAGAATAGATTTTAAAAAGCAAGACCATGTTACATGTTTCTGATAAGAAAGATGCTTAAAATATAAACACAGAGAGGTCAAAAGTAAATAGTTGGAAAAAGATAAACCATGCAAAGAGTAAGGATAAGAAAGCTGGAGTGGCTATGTTAATGCCAGAGAATAAAAAAGACTTCAAAGCAAAGAGTGCTGCCAGTAATAAAGAAGGACACTCCGTAATAATCAAAAGGACAATTCACCAGAAAGATATAACAGTTATAAATGTGCATACAACTAATAACAGAGCCTTAAAATGCATGAAGTAAATATTGAGAGATGGAAAGGAGAAATAGCTCAACACATAGTAGAAAATGTCAACTCCCCTCCATCAGCAATTGTTAGGGACACAAGACCAAAAAAAAAAAAATCAATGAAGACATGGAAGATCATAAAAACGCTATAAACCAACTAGACCTAATTGACATTTACAAAGCAATACAATTAACTGCAACATATATATTACTTTCAAGTACACCTGGAACATCACTAAGAGAAATTTGGAAAGATCTAAATAAGTGGAAATGTATACCATGATTATGGGCTAGAATATTTGATATCAAGATTACATATTTCCCCAGATTTGTCAATGAAATACCAATAAAAATTCCAGCAAACTTTTTTGTAGGAATTGGAGAGCTGATTCAAAATTATATATGGAAGTGCTAAGGAATGAAAATAACCGAAGTAATTTATAAAAAGAGAGAACAAAGTTGGGGATGCATCCTATTTGATTTCAACACTTATTATAAAGCTACAGTATTCAAGACCATTGGGCATTGACAAAAAGATTATATATATATGGAACAGAATAATCTAGAAATAGACCCACACATATATAGTCAACTGCTTTATTACAAAGGTGCCAAGGTAATTTAGTGAGAAAAAGAGTCTTTTCAAAAAGTTGGTGCTGGATATCAGTATGAGAAAAATTAATAAACTTCAACCCTTTCCTCACAACATATACAAAATAAACCTGAATGATCAAACCTGAAATGGATCAAAGGCCTAAATACAAAATCTAAAATTATAAAACATCGGAAAGAAGGATGGGAGGAAATTTTTACTAACTTGGGGTAGGCAAAGATTTCTCAGATAGATTGCAAAGAGCACAAATTATAAAAGAAAACATTTATAAAATTGGACTTCATCAAAATTAAAACATTTGTTTTTTAAATTGGATAAATGTTTGCAAGATGTCTCTAACAAAGGACTTGTTTCCAAAAGGTATAATCTGAGCTATTTTTACTCACAATACTTCTGACACAAAATGTGTGGTTTTTTTCCACACCAACAACCAGTTCTCCAACCCTTTGGGCACCAACTGTGTGTCCTCAATCCAATTCTGACACTAACTACCCAGAGCTGGTGCCAGATTCCACAGATTTAAGGGCTCAGTCCACAAGACTGCCCTAACTTCAGATGCCAGTCACAAGTCCAGGTTCCCACTTGTACTTCTCAACAGCTGGCTATAAATTAGGGGTTCCCATAGCTCACAGAACTCAGGAAAGTGTTTTACTTACCATCACTGCTTTGTTATAAATGATACAACGCAGAAACAGCCAAAGGGAGAAGACACATAGGGTAAGGTATTGGGGGGTGGGGAGTGGGCAGCAACAGAGCTTCCATGCCCGCTCTGTGCACGCCACTCTCCCGCGACCTCGATTCATTTACCAACCTGGGAGTTGTCCCAATCCCATGGTTTAGGGATTTTTATGGAGGTTTCATTATGTAACATGATTGATTGACTCATTGGCCACAGTGATTAACTCTATATCCAGCCCCTCTCCCCTCCCAGGAGTTTAGGAGGTGGGCTGTAAGTTCTGACCCTCTAATTGTGCATTGATCTTTTTGGTAACTAGACCCCATTCTGAAACTATCTAGGGGCCCCCTGCCTCCAGTCACGCCACTGGCATACAAAAGACACTCTTACCACTCCAGAAATTCCAAGGGATTTAGGAGCTGTGTGCCAGGACCTAGGACAAAGACCAAATGTTTACGCTGTTTTATATCACATGTAAAAACTCTTAAAACATAATAATAAGAAGAAAAGCAACTTGCCCAATGTGAAAATAGGCAAAAGATTTAGACAGGCACTTCACATAAGAAGATATATGAATGGCAAACAAACAAGTAAATAGGTTCAATGTCACTAGTCATCAGGGAAATGCAAACTAAGACCACTACACACTTATTAGAATGGCTAAAATTAAAATAACTGACCAACCAAGTTTTCATAAAGATGTGCACTATAGGGGAGAAAGACAATTCCTCTACCGTCTAGGTCCTTCTGGCTGGCCTAAGAATTAAATTGACAGGAGACTGAATAAGATAAGAAAATCAAACAAAGTTTTGTAACATGTATACACCGGAGAAACTCAAGAAAGATGAGTAACTCAGCAAGAATGGCCAAAGCTGGCACTCTAAATAGCATTTTCAGCTAAAGACAAAGGAGAATGTTGGGGGTAGTGGTTTGGAACTTCAAAGGGGAGGAAGGTAATTCACATGAAAAAGGAAAAGCAAATGTTTGGTAGACAGAATTTTGATAAGAGTAGGCTTAGCAAGGACCTTACAGTCTACCAATACCCAGAGTTATCTATGGTCATGGCCTGTCCCGGGAACAGGCCTTCTATCTTAAATTCTTTTAGGCACTTAAGGGGAAGGTCAGAGTTTCTTTCAGAGTCTTTTGTCCTTAGCCAAAAAGACACACTTTGGGGCGGCCAATTCTGTTCCCTCACAGCAGCAACCTAAACCCTCTTGGACTACTGGTGGGAATGCAAAATGGCACAACTACTCTGAAAAGAAGTTTGGCAGTTCCTTAAAAAGTTAAAAATACATCTACCATATGGCCCAGCCATTCCACTCCTAGAGAATTGAAGGCCTATGTCCACACAAAGACTTGCACACAAATGCTCATACCTGTTAGTAACCAAACCTGGAAACAGTCCAAATGCATATCAATGGTCGAGGGATAGACAAATCATAGCATATCCGTACAGTAGGATACTATTCAGCAGCAAAATGAATGAGTTATTTATGCAACAACATGAGTGAATCTCAAAATAATTGTGCTGCGTGAAAGAAACCAAGCAAAAATGAGTACATATTATACTATTTCCTTTATATAAAATTATAGAAAATGCAAGCTATAGTGACAAAACAAATTAGTGGCTGCGTGGGGGCAGAGGCGGAGGGAGGGATGAACTGCAAACAGGCATAAAAGATGGATTACAAATAGGCATCTTGATTTTTCAGGATGATTTTACAGGTGTATAATATGTCAAAACTTAACAAATAATACACTTTTAATATGTGAATTGTATTATACTGCAATCATACCTCAATAAAGTTGTAAAAGAACAGTAAAAATATGAAAGCAGAGCAAAATAGGAAAAATGAAAAATGGAATAGAGATAAAGCATATGCTACAAAAATTTGACAGCTGTTGAATATGAATGATTGGTATAGAGGGGTTCATTTTATTATACTATATAATTTTGTGTATGTTAGAACATTTTTATAATACAATTTTTAAAAAGTACAACCAAGTTGCCACTTTGGGAATGACACCCTGCACAGTTGGCGTGGTATAAACTTTGAACCAACAGCCATTAAATGGTTCTATGTCTCAAAATTTATATTATATGGGTCAGGAAACCAAGTGGCAGAAGTAGGAGCAGTCCCTCTCACCATCACTCCCAGTGACCCTCTTGGGACATTTGTACTTGTCACCCCAGCACGTTCAGGCTTTGCCAGGTAGGAGGTCCTGGTTCACAATATCAGGGAACACCATGAAGTTTCACTAAACCTAAAGGAGAGGTCTCCGGCTTTGAGTTACAAGATCCTTTTATACTTTTTGCAGACTCCAAAGAGTTTTATTTTTGTGGGTTTTCTCTATCACTAATTACCATATTTGTCATTAAAACTGAGGAAATTTTAAACTATTTCTTTATTAGCTTATTTTAAAATAACAACAGTAAACCATTACATGTTAAAGTAAATGACATATTTTCATGAAAACCAAGTATTTCCAAAACAAAAAATTTTAATGAGAGAATGCCATTGTTTTGCGTTTTTGCAAATCTGTGGTTTAATAGAAGACAGATGGATTCTCATATTTACTTCAGCATTCAATCTATTATGAGATATTGTTTTGATTGAAACATATGAAGAAAATTTGTTCTCTTACAGATATGTAGTTGGAAATGGTGGACCTCTTGAGTCCCTGAAGCAGTCTTGGGAACTCCCAGGACTCTTCAGACCTCTCTTTGAGATCCCCTAACCTAAAGTTATGACTTCCACCTCCTCATTTTGGACTTATGCTGATAGACCAACAGGCAAAGAAGAGTTACTTTAGTGGGAGGGCTAATTGGCTCTGATTACCCTCCAGGAGATGGGAGATAGGATTGCAAATACATAATGCCTGCAGGGAAGAGAATATCTGGAACCCAGGAAATCCACTGGAGAACTTTTTATTGATTTCATATTTGGTGATAATCATCATCAGGCAATTCAAGCCGTCTCAGTTTGATGAAAGCCTGGTAATCAGGGGCTCAGACCCCTCAGGGATGAAGGTTTAGGTTACCACACCAAGCAAAGAACTGAGACCAGTCAAACTGCTAAACAAGTGGTAGAGGAAGAGATGATAATGATCAATTATGAATTTGGGGCCAACTGCACCAGTGGTGACTATATCTTGCCCATCAATCTTCCTGTTGTCTTTTTTCTTTTCTCTTTTGAAGTTCTAATGAATCCTCTCCTTGAAGAGTCAGTGATGAGACTGAGTCAATTTAACATGAGACCCAAGGGGATCTGAGAGATGCAAAGGTTGGACTGCAGCAGACACTGTTGGGAACACAACCCACAACCTCTCATCAATCCCTTACGTGCTGGTGACTTACTTCTTCAAGCCCCTGAGACTCAGGTCACTCAGCAGCATACAAGTGGAACACTGGAAGTGCTTGAGGGAGATAATGCCCTGGAGCATCTCTCAACCAATGATGAACAACAGGAGGTGGTGAAAAACTACCCCAGTTCTTTACGCCTTGGTTGAGAAAACTCTAAGATGTGCTCTGCACAGTGTCCTAGAGGTGCCCCATGGGAGAAGGCCCTGTGGTTGCAGTGGTAAATTGCTCATTAGCACACCCTCTATTGCTTTTCTCTTTTCCCTGTTTCACTTCCCATTCCCCTACCCATGATTCCTTTGATCTGATCTCAAATAAATTACTATCTCATAAATCTTTGTCTCAGCAGCTACTTCTGGAAGAACCCAATTGAAGGCAACCTCCTACCCACTGAAACTGATCTGACCTGGATGTCTTTATATCAGTTATTTTCCCTAAGTAATGGTTAGATACATTCTAGTAAAAGAGTTTACAATTGATTTATATGTTACTCCTTCCATATAATGATTTAAAGTGACAGCAGCCCTAAACATAATAAACTAAAGAAATGTGATATGGAAACTGAAGGCAGTGGGTGGCTGAATGGGTAACTAAATGGGTGGGGAAGATATTTTGGGACATGAGGGACTTTCTTATTCTCTTATGGGTAGGAGTGACTTTGGCATGTGGACCGGTCACTTCTTGAACTACTTCTCCTTTTTATTTTTAGTTATCCTTGAGTTCAAATGTGTTAGCATCCTGCTTCTAAATGTGTGTTTAGCAATTTTTAGAACTGATTAAAAAAATCAAATTATTTCCACCAAAAGTCTATGTTCAGCCTTAGAAATATCTTTCCACTTACTTCTTCTTGTGACATTCTCTTTATACAAGGAAAGGTATATAGGCATCCCTTGGAGATATTGTGGGTTTCAGCTCCAGACCAACACAATAAAGCAAGTCATGAATTTTTTGGTTTCCCAGTGCATATAAAAGTTATGTTTATGCTATACTTTTGTCTATTGTGTGCAATAGCATTACGTCTAAAAAAAATGTACATAACTTAATTTAAGAATACTTTAGAGCCAGCCCTGGTTGCCTAGTGGTTAAACTAGTGGTTAAAGTTTGGCATGCTTGGCTTCAGTGGCCTGGATTCGGTTCCCAGGCATGGAACCACACCACTCATCCATCAGTTGCCATGCCATGGTGGCAGCTCACATAGAAGAACTAGAAGGACCTAGAACTTGTACTTACAACTATGTACTGGGACTTTGGGGAGAAAAAAAAGAAAGGATGATTGGCAACGTGTGTTAGTTCAAGGCGAATCTTTCCAGGCAAAAAAAAAAAAAAGAATACTTTTTTGCTTAAAAATGCTAACCATTGTCTGAACCTTTAGTGAGCCATATCTTTTCGCTGGTGGAGGGTCTTGCCTTGATGTTCTTGGCTGCTGACCAATAAGGGTGGTGGTTGCTGAAGGTTGAGGTAGCTGTGACAATTTCTTAAAAGAAGACAACGATGAAATTTGCTGCATCGATTGACTCTTCCTTTCATAAACAATTTTTCTGTAGCATGTCATGCTGTTTGATAACATTGTACCCAGGGTAGAACTTCTTTCAAAATTGGAGTCAATCCTCTCAAACTCTGCTGCTGTTTTGTAAACTAAGTTTATGTAATGTTCTAAATCCTTTGTTGTCATTTGAATGATTTTTATAGGATCTCCACCAGGAGAAGATTCCATCTCAAGAGACTACTTCCTTTGCTCATCCGTGAGAAGCAACTCCTCATCCATTAAAGTTTTATCATGAGATTGCAGCAACTCAACTACATCTTCAGGCTTCACTTCTAATTCTAGTTCTTTTGCTACTTCCACCACATCTGCAGTTACTTCCTCCACTGAAGTATTGAACGCCTCAAAGTCATCCATGAGGGTTGAAATCAACTTCTCCCAAACTCCTGTTAATGTTGAGATTTTGACCTCTTCCCATGAATCAAAAATGTTCTTAATGGCATCTAGAACGGTTAATCTTTTCCAGAAGTTTCTCAATTTACTTTGCCCAGATCCAGCAGAGGAATCACTGTCTTTGTCAGCTGTAGCCTACAAACTATATTTCTTAAATAATAAGACTTGACAGCCAAAATTACTCCTCGATCCATGGGCAGCAGAAGAGATGTTGTGTTAGCAGGCATGAAAACATTAATTTCGTTGTGCATCTCCATCAGAGTTCTTGGGTGATTGGGTGCATTGTCAATGAGCAGTAATATTTTGAAAGGAATCTATTGTTCTGAGTGGTAGGTCTCAACAGTGGGCTTAAAATATTCAGTGAACCATGCTGTAAACAGATGTGCTGTCACCAGGCTTTGTTGTTCCATTTATAGAGCACAGGCAGAATAGATTTAGCATAAATCTGAAGGGCCTGGGACTTTCAGAATGGTAAATGAGCACTGGCTTCTACTTAAAGTCACCAGCTGCAGTAGCCCCTAGCAAGTCAGCTTGTCCTTTGAAGCTTTGAAGCCAGGCTTTGACCTCTCCTCTCTAGCTATGAAAGTCCTAGATGGCATCTTCTTCCAATATGAGGCTGTTTCATCTACAGTGAAAATCTGTTGTTTAGTGTAGCCACCTTCATTCCTGGTCTTAGCTAGATCTTCTGGAGAGCTTGCTGCAGCTCTTGCATCAGCACTTGCTGCTTCACCTTGCACTTTTATGTTATGGAGATGGTTTCTTTCCTTAAACCTCATGAAAAGACCACTGCTAGCTTCAGACTTTTCTTCTGCAGCTTCCTCACCTCTCCCAGCCTTCACAGAACTGAAGAGAGTTAGGGCCTTGCTCTGGATTAGGCTTTGGCTTAAAGGAATGTGGTTTGTTTGATCTTCTATCCAGACCGCGAAAACTTTCTCCATATCAGCAGTAAGGCTGTTTTGTTTTCTTGTCACTCGTGTGTTCACTGGAGCAGCACTTTTAATCTTCTTCAAGAACTTTTCCTTTGCATTCACAACTTGGCTAATGGTTTGGTGCAAGAGGCCTAGCTTTCAGCCTATCTTGGCTTTCAACATGTCTTTTTCATTAAGCTTAATCATTGCTGTTTTTGATTTAAAGTGAGAGGCGTGTGACTCTTCCTTTCATTTGAACTTTTAGAGCCCATTGTAGGGCTATTAATTGGCCTAATTTCTATATTGTTGCATCTCAAGGACTAGGGAGGCCCAAAGAGAAGGAGACAGGCAGGCAAAGGGCTGGTCAGTGGAGCAGTCAGAATACACACAACATTTATCAATTAAGTTCACCATTTATACGGGCACGGTTGGCCGCACTTCAAAACAATTAAAATACTAACATCAAAGATCACTGAGCACAGATCACTAGAACAAGTATAATAATAATGAAAATTATGAAATATTATGAGAATTACCAAAATGTGACACAGAGACACGAAGTGAGCAAATGCTGTTGGAAAAATGGCTTCGATAGACTTGCTCGACGCAGGGTTGCCACAAACCTTCAATTTGTAAAAGAAGAGCAATATCTGTGAGGCGCAATAAAGTGAAGCACAATAAAATGGGGTATTCCTGCCTGTTTGGACTTCAACTCAAACTCTTTTAAGGCAAGAGTATTCAAAAATATCCTGTAGTATGGTACCTATTATTCTGGGTAAAAGAAAAATGTGTTTGGATTGGTTAAGAAAAAGAAAGAAGATATGGAAAAATGGCTTGTAAATTGCAGCTGCAACCTAAATTTGAAAGCCCCAAATCACTGCTCTATATGCATTTGTGAGGAATTGTATTTGTATGATGTTTTATTTCATGATTTTTGGAGCAGAAAGTGATGGGAATGGAAGGAGGGCAGAGAAGTTTCACCCCGCAAGAATGGGTTGAAGTACTCCTTCCCATGCAGAGAAGCAAAGGAAAACAGAAAACAGTGACTTGCCCATATTAAAACAGGTTAAAAATTCATATCCTACTATATTACTATATATTGTATCTTGCATGTCTAGAATAATTCCTTATAATTAAGGGGAGAAAACTATGGTGCGCTGAGAACTCCATGAGTCTCGGCTTCTGTTTGCCCTCTGCTTGATGGCGTCGGTGTGGGCTGTTGGAATTGAACTGGTGTTGGTGATTCCATTGTAAACTTTTTTATTAAGTTATTTGGACTTTGGTCACCAAATCTCCTTGGCAGCCTCTGCTCAGGAGCAGAGCTACTGGTGGAACTTTGTCACACTGAGCAGCTCAGATATCTTTGAGCTTGGAAATGCAAAATGAATAAGAAAAAGCAGATGTGCTTTTATTAGAAAAATCCACAGATATGACAACATGCAAGTCAGAGGACTATGGAAATTAGTGATAGAAAAAGAATCTTTTGCCATCTATTGAGCCAACACCTGAACCTTTAAGGGCTGAAATCTTTACTTGGTGTGCACGGAGCAAAGATTGAAGGTTTCAGATTTGCTTATCGCTTATTAAGAGGAAAAAAGAATCAATTCTTTCCCTCCCACATTCAACCAGATCATTTTAGACCACAGAGTTGATTAATATTTGGTAATATGTCTAGACATGAATGGATAAATATAGCCAAGCCTTTTCATTTAGAAACAGACTTCTGTAAGCACAAGCTTTTTATTTTCCCCACCAACGCAAGTGTAACTATCGCTGTCTGGGGAGAGAAGATCTTTTCCTACCGGCGATCAGCGTGTGGGACGGCGATCACAATCTTTATTCACTTGTTTCCTTTTGTGAAAGGCTGTATTCTTTTGGGCTTTGCCAGTCAGCATATTTACGTGTGTTTCTCTTTCTACCGTGCTTTTGCCTCCACCCTACAAATATTAAAACAGATTAAATAGCTGTTTGATATCCCTTCTGTCTGTTAAGGGAAATATTCTCCTCCAGTAAAAGATGTAAAATTCCCTGGTTATCCCAGTGTTAGCATGATCTGTACAATATAGAGCCTCATGTGGCTATTGACATTTAAATTTAAACTCTTTGAAATAAAATTAAATAGTTTAGTTCCTGAGTTGCACTAGCCACATTCTAAGGGCTCAGTAGCTGCCTGTGGTGGGTGACTACTGTATTGAATAGCACAGAATATTTCTATCTTTCCAGAAAGTTCTATTGCACTGCACTGTTACACAGGCTTGGTTGAGTAGAGATGCCATAGAGAAAGCCATTTCAAGTTCCACTTGGCTATAACTGTTATTTTTATGCCGGTTCAGGAATTCTAATTGAATTTGAGTATACCTAAAAAATGTTGCTGTTGTTGTTGCTTTGTTTTGTTTTTGTTTTCCAAACAGCACACATTTTTCAACCTGTGAAGAACAAACTTTTGGATAGCCAACTAGAGACCCAAAAGTTAGACAGTCCTGGGTCTATGCCGATGTCACCACCACTACCTGTATGGCCTCCCTTGATCTCTGAGTGTAGATTCTTTCCCATACAATAGAGATGATTATGTTGCCTGCTTTGCTATTTTTCATCATCAAGAGGCAGAGATTGTGTTATATTTATCTTTGTACCCAAAAGCTTAGAGCAGGGACTGGTACACAAAACAGTGAGATAATTTACACGAATTCCCTTTGTAACTTCAACCTATTCTTTAATATTTCAGTATATAACTAGAAGGAGAATTTTACTCACCAAAGTTTGAGGGAAGGTGCCCTTGGTGATATGAAGCTTAGGGAGAAGAAAAGTTGTCTAAAGAGGATTTTAAGAAAGTTTTAAAGAAATTGCAATAAAGATCTAGTAAATTCTTGAAAGTTTTCTGAGTCAGAGTGATGCGGTTTAATTGTCTTGGCTGCACCTGGCTTCAAAACAAGAGTAACCAGGCTCATTTTACATGGGCGGCAATCATATGAGAGATTGAAAATAGATCATGTAAATTAGTTTCTTAGGACACTTGAATTAGAATGCTCTTCTCTTTTGCCCTTTGTTCCCCACAACCCTCACGACCTCAAAAAGTCTCGATTGCAGCTGCAGTTTTGGGAGAGCTTAGAGAAACTACAATAGCCCCCTACCCTGCAGAAGTCGGCTTTCCTAGGTATCAAACAGGAAGCCACATCTTTTTATGGACACACAGAGCAGAGGGCTGCAGACCACGACCAGTATGCTTATCAAGAGTCAAATTTTTGTCAAGCAGCTTCTAAATTAACATGGAAACAGATCAGCCAGCCAGATGTGTGTGCGGTGGAATTCCAACTGAAGGAACATGGAAGTCAGGCTGTGTTGGCCGTCTGCAGGAAGGGTTGGGTTACTCTGGGAAGAAGGACTGAATGTTCAAAACAGATTATCACCCTGACAGATGGGGAATGGGTCTGAGGATCTTTGTGGCCAAAAGACTATGAGGATTACATTGTTCCTTGCTTCTCTCTGTAAAGCCAAAGCCCAGATGTGCTGAGCTCCGGAGGTGAGCTGGCCAAGCACATGGCCCAGTCTCAACTCTATTTTTACTTCACAGAAGGATGAAAATCTGCTCTCTGCATTCCCTCAGCACAGAAGAACCTGGTTTGGTGCTTTGCCGTTCATTATACGTTACCTTTACATAGGTGGTTTCACATATATTCGTCTTCAATTGGTTGCATATTGTGGGTCTGCATTCATTTGCATGTTTTACAAGAGTTTGACCTGCGACTCAACATCCCACGGGATGTAACTGAAGTGGTAAAATGGCCCAGCTGTTTCTTTTCCAGGTCTGGCTTCTATACCTTATCTTCTTCTGTGTTTGATTTAATGGGAGTGACATACATGTGGGGAAGCCTGGGGAGGTCTTCCTTTTTTGTCTTATATTGCTTTTACCTATTATTGCTGATATTCTCAAAAACCACTCTAAAGAAATATACTCTCCAAATGTCTAATTTGACGCAGTTCCAATTCTGTGAATTCGATTTAAATAATGAATTATCATTTCAATTCCTTTTCCTGTCACATTTTGTTTTTTGCTTTTAGGATAGTGATTCCAGATCTGAGTTCCTTCAAGCTGTCAGAAGCTCTTTTACAGACCTCTGGCAGCATTTCAAGCTGTCTCATTTCTGTGCTAGAACACTCTATTTCCTTTGGCTCTTTAGGATGCACAGAAGTCTGAGTTCCTTTGGCCTAATGTTGACCATGGTCACATACGTGATTGGTCAAACTTGAATCCTGGGCATTGCCTCACCCTCCTTTCCCCAAACACATACTTACACAGCTCATTCTGAGTACAGAATGGTCCAGGCAAAGGACACTGCAGGGACGGGGGGTCCAGAGACCTGGGTTCAAATAGTCAACAACTAGGAAGAGTGCTTAGCAAGCCTCTTGACTCAACTGCAAAATGATGGAGCTGGACTTGGATATCACTAAGGCTCTGCCAGCTCTGACGCTGCTTAAATCCATGAAGCCTGGAGCTTAAGGCAAATAACAGTATGGAAGACAGAACTCGTAAAGTGACTGCATCTCCTTACTGCATATGTAAGAAAATTCTAAGCAGCTGACTTTAGACTTCTCAACTGATACTTCTCATCTGGTTTGGAAAGAAGCCAGAAAGTAAAAGATAACATAAGAAAACACTTGCTCAAAGACCTCCTTTTAATGAATTCCTTTAAAAAAGTGTCCTAAGTATTTTTCCAGAAATAAGAGATTTATTCTTTCCTACATCTCCTGATTCCAGGAAGTTTCTAGCTTCTTTAGTAAACTATTTGACTTCTTGTATGAGATTATGACGATTATACAGTTATTTTCAGATTCTGTTATACTGGAAAATCTTCAGGCATTCTTAAATATGATTTTTAAATCTTAATTTTAGATTTTTTTTTTAACGTGTATCCATGTCTTGGAATTTGTAGCGTATATCCCTAGGAAAATGAATCAATTTCCCAAAAAAGGGAAATTTCAGAAACTTATTATGTAGATTAAGTCTACTGGCATATTTTTTAATCTTTTCCCCAAGGTTCCCGTGTCACGTTGCTCCTCATCCTGGCAGCCTCACTCTCACTCCCCGGCCCCATCAGCACACCCACCAGAGTTTAGAACAGCAGCTCTTAACCCAGGTTCACGGCCTCTGGTTTTGACAGAATTCCTACGGAACATCTGGTCTTTATACCACAACCTTTCATTCATTCAGTTAATTCAAAGAATATTTCCTATGTCCAATACTTTGCTAGATAGTGAAGATGTGACAGTAAATAAGAATGTCTCTGCTCAAGTTCTTCCACAGCATTGTGGGAAAAGTGCACATTAAACAAATAGAAGCGATGATTTTATTACAATTATAATAGCGCTACATGGAAGAAGTCAGGGTGGCCCAGGAGCATAGAATCGGGAGCCTAACTAGCTGGTGAATTGATGGGAGGAATGTCAGGGAAGAGCTCCCAGAGGAAGGATATTCCTTAGACTTAAAGGAGGATGAGGGGTCGTTTGGTTTAGGATGAGGTGGAGCGGAGGCGAAAGTAGGGAGGAGAATAAATCTCACAAAGTCTCATAGAAAAAGCAAAGTTAGCTTTAAGCCTTAGTCTCTAATCTCCATCAGTGACTGACAAAAAATACATCTCCTCAAGACACACTACAATTTCTCAAGCACAGAATCGTCTTCATTTACAAATAGAAAAGATTGCTCACGTAAATAGTCATTATCGCCAGGGGCTGTTATTATGAATAATATTAATTTTCTTCTTGTATCTTTCCATGTTTTCCATATGCTTTATAATGATCATATATTACTTTTGTAACTTTTAAAATAGTGAACTTTAATTTTAAGGAAAAATAAGTCAATAGGACAATGATGTATATATTGTGTGGCTGATTTAGAATGAAAAGACCTCTCACATGTAAATTGGTTGGCATAATGCCTGGGACAGCCTAGGCTCTCAAATGTTTATTCCTCTTTTTCTTATTTCTCTCCTAACCCCCAGTATTAGGCATGGTGCCTAGCATATTGCTCAATAAATAATTGTTGGGTGAATCCGTTAACAAAACCTCCAGCTAGAATTATGGGTATTGATTATGAGACTACTGACCATAGGAGTTAGTATCTGTAAGAAGAAGGCAAAAACTACACATATTTTTATGGTCAGGCAGTTCTTCATCCTGGCAGTGACATGGAATTGAGAAATGTCAGCTGACTTTCTGAGATCAAACTTTTGCCCTAATTAATCTGGGGCCCTAAACCGCTGAAGTAACTAGCCACAGAAAATTGTGGTATTTAAATACTTTAAAAGCAGTTCGATAAGAAGAAGATTGCCTTGTATGAAAAGACTCCTGGTCATAATGTTCACACTACAAGCTGAAATCTAACAGAATAAACCCTAGTTGGTCAGCTTACATGGTATAACTGTTATATTTTTCATAACAGCTGTGGAAAGCCTTTAGAAAATCCTAATTTTGGGGTTTCATACCCATTATCATTTGAGATGAGTTGGTTTGGCAAAATGCATGTTCTTGTCTTTAGAGACTGTGATGCATCTTTGTGGCATCACAGGATGGGAACACAAAGGTTGATTGGAATCCCAAAGCTTTCACCTCAATTTGACTCCAAGCCAATCCTAGGCTTTCATCAAAAGTACGTAAATCCTTCTCCGTGACGGTAATCAAGAGTTTGTGCATGATTTGCGACACAGCTTGCTTCACTCTAGTGGAGGAAATTTCCTCTTGCTTCGTCCTTTCTTGGCTCCTTCCCCTGGCCTGGGAGAATGAAAATAAATCTCACACCATCTCCACGAATTTCTCCTCTGCTCTACCTGGGTGCACTTCCTCTCAGGTTGCCAACCACCCAACAGACACTTGACTCTCACAAAAGGAAGCAATTCACCACTTCCTCTCAGCCTCAACCTTCTGGCTATCTATATGGTAATGAGCACCTTGTCATCATGACCCTGTGATCTACACATCTCTATCTTACCCCATGTCATCTCTCCCAGGGAGGTAATCAATATCAAATGATTTTAAAATTCTCACAGGTTCAATTCTAGGGCTAGCAGCATCTGGAGTCTTTATTAAGTTCACATGCAGTTTTTAGGTCTTCTAGTTGAAAGAAGAATAATCCAAAAAGACAGCTAGTATTTCAAAAGCTCTTCCGCTCAAAAGTTAATTTTTTTTTGAGGGTAGTAGAAAATTTGTACGCAGTATAAACTTGGTTTGGAAATCCCCAAATACTGAAAGATGGTCCAATTTTCTTATCCCTAGAATATGTCTAATTTTGCCTGCTTTTTGATTCTCTGTGTGGGCACAGAAAATTGAATGCTAGGAAAGCCTATGAAAGATCTCAGTTCTGCAAACACTCCCACTAGAATGAATGAAGGCTTCACTTAATGGCTAGGTCAAGAGTCAGTAAAGTGGAAATTTGGGATCTTGTCAGAGAATTTATAATAGGCTTTAACACTACTGGGCCTAGATTTTGCCTTTATGGAAAATGGGAAAAATAATTGTGCCTAGCCTCTCCCAGGGTCTTAATGAAATATCCTGTGGTTTCAAATTAAGGACACATTTGCCAGGTTTCTTGACCAATATCAGAGTTGATATTTAAACATATGACTTTAAAGTTGTTAAGTGAAATAGTGAAGTTATCTGTCTTTAAGCTGCAATTGCAAAAGTATTATTGTTTAATTTATAAACCGTGGTTACACGGTGATACAGGTCTTGCAAATTGCACTAAGATCATTCTAGATTAAAATGATATGGCAATCATGAGCTCCTGTATTATCTGTCACTATCTCAAAAGTCACTTTGTGTGCCTTGCTCTAAGATGTAAGAAACTACATGATTTGAAGAGAAAAGATCATTTGGAGCAGAGGAAAAATGAAATCAAACATAACTGTTATGTCAGGTATTGAATAGATGTCCTCCCAGATTCTTTAGGGGATCTTGTGTCCTCCTACCCACCTCCTCTATTCTCTCCAGGGTCTAAACAAAGTGTCTATAGTGAGGTAAAAATCCTCCAACTTACATATTAAAAGCTTTCTCAATTAAAAACATGAGAAATCTATGTGGGAGGACAAATGAAACAACCATACCTTGCAGTAGCAGTTGCTAATTCAAACCACACTAAGGTTGGCAGCACATAAGGGGCATGTGTCTGCCACCTAGATGAGAGAACTGGACCAGGAAGTTCAGAACAAAAGGCTGAGATCCTTTCGAACTTTTGACACTTTGATGAGTGAATTGCATGCCCCACCTTCTCCAAGAACTCAACAAGGCTAAAGCTAAACTCCTTACCTTGATGGTTGACCCAAGGGCAATATGAACCCACTTTGATTGTGGATGGGCCCTCGAGACTCTGCCTTTTCAGGGTGTTCATTTGCCCAAGCTCCCTATGCAGTACCAACCACTGTACCCAAGGAAAATTTCCTGGGGGCTCCAATGTCTTGCCCAGTGTTTCACCTGAGCCTGGAGCATGTTCTTTCAAGTATTTTTGCTGGAGAGGTCCCATTGTACTTCTCCGGAAATACACTTCTTCTGATTGATCAGGTTGGTGTTTCCAGCTACCTGATCCTTGTAAGGGTCAAAAGATTATCAAGAGGTTTGTAACTTCTTCATTGGTTTCTTGTGTTTTCCTGTCTTTGAACTTGAGGAAAGCTGATCCTACATGATCACAAAACCAACTCAACACCTAAAACCACAGTACTCAACAGGAAATTCTGCATTTCTGTCAAATCACGTAAAAAGCATAACTGGGTGGCCCAATGGGAGGTCATGGATAACTCATTACAGGATGGACTTTCAAATGTAAGTGTAATAATTGATTTTTGGCCATCACTTCTGAGAGATGTTCAGGAGAGGGATTTATGCTCCTAAAAGTCTGTATGCTCGCCCTTTATTTTTTCTAACTTACTAGAGTCTTATGAGTTCTGGCCAATTTGGTTAAACCAGTTTCTATTAGCAAGTGTTCACATTGCCCACTATTAGTTAGAAAGTGGTTTTCAGACTGTGCACTGTGGAGCCACAGAGGTCTGAGAAAGTGTCTTAGCGGCTATTGTGGGGCCTTGGGGAGGCTGAGTCAGGAACCAGACCACCTTGTTTCTGTCACTGTGTTATGTTTGTTTTAAACAATAGAGCCCTGCATAAAACTTTCCTTGGAGAAAAGATTTCTTTAATTAAACTGAGTTTGAAGATTTCTGAGCTGAGTATCCAAAAATCTGTGTATAGTTGCACACGACCCATGAAATCCTAAGGAATACAAAAATAGGGAAGAGAATTGGTGAGATTGTTTCTCTTAGTTAAGTTCTGTGTGCATTAGAAAGGATTCAGTACAGAAGAAAGAACTTGCGATCATTCATTTAGTTATTCATTCTACTAGTACTTATTGAAAATTTGTTTTATCCCAGACCCTGGAAAAACTATCCTACCTTTGTGAGAGAACATTTTTTTAGCTGTGGTTCTAGTGAACAGATCCTTAACAAGAACAAGTAACACAATTTCTTTCTTTCTTTCTTTCTTTTTTGGTGAGCAAGACTGGCCCTGAGCTAACATCTGTTGCCAATCTTCCTTTTTTTGCTTGAGGAAGATTATCCCTGAGCTAACATCCATGCCTATCTTCTTCTATTTTTTGTATATGGAATGCCACCACAGTGTGACTTGATGAGTGGTGCATAGGTCTGCGATGGGGATCTGATCCCATGATCCCCGGGCCGCCAAAGCAGAATACATGAACTCAACTACTATGCCACTGGACTGACCCTGAAATAACACATGGTTTTAAGTACTTACCATATTTTCTCATTTATTCTTTTCATCAAGACTTCAACTTGCAAGGTCAGTATTATTATCTGCTTGCTTCAGATAAAGAAAGTTAACCTCAGAGAGATTAAGCAACATCTTCATGGTCACTAACCTAGTAAATAGCCTTTCTATTTACTGGCCCTCTCCAGCTTGTTGTCTGAGACAGGGCACACTATCCCTGAGCTCAGCTGAATCATACATAAAATGTAGATAACATTTTCTTTCCCATCTCACATGGTTGCAAAGATTAAAATGAGCTAATGTGTGATAACACTTTTCAAGTTTAAAAAAACACAAAAATTGTATTGAGATTATTTTTATTGGTGATGGATTATTTTTATTGGACATTATACCTAATTTTGTGCTCTGGGCGTTGCTAATCAGAAGGTCAGAATTGATCATCACATAATTATGGATCAAGAGCAAGCCTCAAGCATTGGAAAGACCACTGGTCAGGACAATGCTTCTCAAACTACCTGGGATTAAAGACCCAGTTCTTTTCAATCCCCAGTTCTTAATGGATGAATACATAAAATATATACCCCCATTTTTTATGATTATCTCCAAGAGATTTAAAATAATTGTGACAAACTGCAGAAAAAATTCTAAATGCTGTTCTCTATTTCTGTATAATCTTGTCATGGACTGACAAGAAAAAGTCAGCCGTGGTGTGTGAACGCATTTTCCTTAGCACCGGGTCAGGAGGTCTGGAACTGGTAGCAGTTAGAATTTTCAGATTTCTGTATACAGCTGTCCTTGCACTTACAAATATGAACCAGAAATGAGCACCTGAAAAAAGAATAAGAGAGGAGAAAATATTCTTCATACTCTATTCTCTCCAGTCTAGAGAAATATAAAGGGGAAATTGTGTCTAATAACAGTTATCCCATGCTTTCTGCAACAGAAATGTCCCAATCAAGGAGGCCACAAAACCTATTCTGATAAAGTAGGTTTTATGTAAATTCATCAGAAAACTCCTCTAAAGAACTTAACTGAAATTGAGATAGCGAAAGATTTTTTCTCCTCTGTAGAGCGGGAGGTTATAGTAATGTTCATTCTAACGTTGATATTTTGTGCTTTTGACTTGGCAGCCAATTGTGAGCTTGGGTATTATAATGAAGCGGGGGAATCTCTGGTGGGAGCTCTTGGCTGCATCTCCCTGGCCAGGGACCTCTCTTCCAATACTGTTCCTTTGCTGTTATTCACGATGCTGCGCAACAACTCCCATATCTTCGTTCTCTACTAATAGAACCACGAGAGGAGTGTTGTACTCTGTCAGGAGCTGACACTGACTAATGTGCACAGACTAATGGCCCAAATTAGACACTTCAGGCCACGTACTGTGAGCAGCTGGATGGTTAAAGTTTCAGAAACTTCAAAGCTGTTTTGATGAAATGTATATTTTCAGCTCTTGGTACTCTTCGTTGCTGAGCAGAAGGTAATAGTCAGCATGTTTAGGAGGTATCTTTTTGGAGCTTTCTAGAATGAATAATTTGAATGGTGCCAGCAGCAATGCTTTGTGAGCCAAGGGCTTGATGCAGTCTCTTAGGATCTGTCCTTTTAGAAGCAAAAGCAGATTCTTAGAGGCCACATCCTGCCTTTCAGATAGAGACATCAGCTTCTACCAGAAAAGGGTTATTTTCATACCACACATAATAGGTAGTAAGCATAATTAGCACTATGACTGGCTTTTTATTTATTTGTTTCTTCCCGCTGTAGCATGTATTATAATGGTTTTACTGCAAAAGAAATTTTCTCTGACTGTTCTTTCTCAATGTTACATGAAGACACATTTCACAAGTGGACCAAATAAGGAGTAGGAATAGACTCATAGGCTAGTTTCTCAGACAGACACAGGGCCAGGCTGAGGCCCCGCCAGCATGGATCAGCACAGCCCCTTGGGTGTGTAACTGGAGTCTCTTCTGATTGCCTGGTGCCTGTGTCATTCCAGTTGTTCAGGGTTTGGATACCAATTCTGGGAAACTAAACCTCTGAGAGCTAAACTGGTGGCATATAACACAGAAATGGATGCAACGAGCTATCTGCAGAAACAACCCCCAAGAGTTCTCGTAAAGGTAGGCCTGAGAAAGTATAACAGCAGCCAAGTTCAAGGTGTAAACACAAGGGAGCAGGGCTGGAATGTGAACTGAAACTAAGAAGGCCCACACCTAGACAAGTGTGTTTATAAACTGTGTCTAAATGGGAACGGGGAGTGTTTGTCCGGGGACCTAGCTAAAGTCTTACCACAGCCGCCTCCCTCTGAAGTTCATAGGGGAATTAGGCATCAAGGACAAGAGCAGAATGTGTGGACTTGCTTCTGTGAACTTTTATCCTGAACTCCAGTGGAGTTGCCTTGTGGACCAGGCTGAGGATTCAGAAGGCCTCCTTCTGCTAAATTAAATGCAGGCCTGCTTTGCTCATTTTCTTCTGGGCTCAGCTCAATGCCTCTATCTTCTCAATTGTAGCACGCAGACGTCAAGGAAAGGCAGTACAAAAGCCTACCAAGCCAAAGGGAGGGCCAGCCTGCATCTCCTAAGGGCAATGGGGCACAGGTCTATCTGAACTGCCCACCCCATGCTCTCTCCACAGCCAGGAGCCGCTCCTGGTCATCTACTGTACCAGCTCTGTAAAGGCAAGGCAGAAACGCAAAAAAGAAAATACTGGGAAAAAGAGAACACAGCCTTAGTACAGTAGCTCAATAAAACTCCGTCTTGACACGTCCAGATGTGTGTGCAGTGGGGTGTGAAGTGGTGGGAAGGAGAGGGAAACCGGTGGCCTGGAGCTCCCCCTAGAGGCGAATTGTGTTTTACCCCTGCTGAGAAAGGAACCTGGCATTAGAAGTGGGGTGGCTCACATAGCCTAGAATAAAAGAGCAAGGATCAGCAGTGCTCTGTCAGCACTATCCAGGAAAGAGAGAGATGCTGAATTTAGTGAACAGAGCTGGGGACTTGAAAGGAAGAGCAGGTCCAGAATCCTTTATGAAGAGTTCCAAAATCCAGAAATCTCCCAAAACAGAAGCTATTTTACGATTCATTTGTCAACAAAATGTGACCTGAATTGATATGAGGCAAATTTTAGTCTTTATTTATCTCAGTGTGAATATTTTAATTTTTCGTTGCAGGTGTATTTACATGTTTGACCATGAGATGCTGCTCTAATCCCTACTAGGGGTGTCATAACGTATGGTACATGAACAGTTTCCTTCTCCAAAATCTTAGAATTCATGAAAGCTGAAATACATCGGGCCCCAATTGGCTAAGGCACTGTGGGCCTGTGTATCATAATGCTTGACGTTGTGTGGGCCTTGATCCCAGCTCAGCCACTCATGTGCCGTGTGACTTTGAACAAGTGACCTACTGGCTCCATGGGTTGGTTTCTTCTTTAGTAAGAGGAAGGTATCGCTAGTTCAGGTATTGAATGAGGTTATGTAGTGCTCAGCACAGGGCTGGCAGATGGGAAACAGCAATCCTGTTGGTGTTGATGGTCTTACTTGGTTGGAAAGGGCACCCACCTAAGCTTTCTCTGATTCATAGTCAACAAGGAGTCATCAGCCTACCAGCTACCAGGCCCTCTGTTACTGGGAGAGGTGGACCCTTAGATAATGAACGTAAGTTTTTGAGTCACTGATGATCCGTTATAAATCAATAATTTGGCACTGTAAATCCAACCTCAATCTCTTGAATATCTAAACAAATTCAAATCAAACACGAATCAGAGAAAGCCACACTTCTGAGACTCACCTATACACCTGTGACCTTCCTGGTTGCAAGCAGGTTTTAGTTAAAGACGCTCGAGAGCACTTTGAAGTTGGGTAAATTGAGGCAAAAGAATGATAGAATGAATTTTTTTTTGAGGAGGAGGAGGATTAGCCCTGAGCTAACATCTGCTGCCAATGCTCCTCTTTTTTGCTGAGGAAGACTGGCCCTGAGCTAACATCTGTGCCCATCTTCCTCTATTGTATATAGGACACCTGCCACAGCATGACCAGACAAATGGTGTGTAGTTCTGCACCCAGGATCCCAACCGCTGAACCCCAGGCCACCTAAGCAGAATGTGCAAACTTAACTGCTATGCCACCGGGTGGGCCCTGAGAATGAATTTTTTTGACATGAATATTATAATTTTGTGAGAGTCTTGGCTACTGGTTTACAATGTAGCAAAAATTCAGTAATCTAAAATAGAATTTTCTAAAATGTTTTACATGGAATAGTAGGCCGGTGAGAGATTCTGTGAATAAAAAATTTCCCCCAAATTGTTTTAAAATGAAACCTTCCTTTCAGGGAACATTTGCTAACACCCACAGAATTCATGTTAGATCAAGTGTACCATGGGAAATACTGTTCTATAGAGTGTCAGCTTCTGGCGTATTTTCCAGGCAGGAAGTTCTCAGCTGGTGATTAGGTGATTTTAAGCAGGTTAAAATTTAACTTTTAAAAGGTAAACTATTACTCTCATACACATACAAAATGAACACATATCGAAGATTTTATTTAACTTTAATGAAAGAATCAGCCAGATGTTAAAACTGATTCAAAGGAGACTCTGAAGAGCAGACACATACAGGAAATCAGCAGTGCTCAGATAAACTTATTAATTGATGTAGAACTATTTAATATCTATAGGCAATAAAATGCAGTTTGGAATCATCTTTTCTACAGGACAGAAATAAGTTATATATATCTACTAGACACAATTAATTTGCAATTCTACAGAGATTTATTTGCATTGCTCTCAGTTTCTCTAATTTACAGAGTTGTAAAATAGCCTTGTCAAAGACAAGGAGAACATCTATGTAGAATCAGGTAACCCCAGAGTGCCCCCGAGATAGTTCACAATGAGCCATTCATGGAAAGGATACTGTGGTGGGCAGAACGAGGTCCCCAACCCTCCAGATGTACGTGACCTGATTCCCAGAACCTGTGAATATGTTACGTATAAAAGGGGAATTAACATTGCAGATGGAATTAAGTTTGCTACTCAGGTGACTTTAAGACAAAGACATTGTCCTGGGTTATCCAGGTGGGCCCGAGGTAACTACAAGGTCCTTTAAAGTGGAAAAGGGAGGCAGAGGAGGAGGTCACAGTCAGAGATTTGAAGATGCTACGCTGCTGCTTTTGCAGATGGAGGAAGAAGCCACAGGCCAAGAACGCCGCTGGCCTCCAGCAGCTGGAAAAGGCAAGGAAACAGATTCTGCCCTAAGTCCTCCGGAAGCAACGCAGCCCTGCTGACACCTCGATTTCGGCCTGGTAAGACCCATTTCAGACTGACCTCTGGAAGATGATAAACTTGTGTTGTTCTAATCCACTAGTTTGTGGTAATTTGTTACAATAGTAAGAGAAAACCAAGAGAGACACCTAGTAATCTCTGCCCATTTCAAAGTCTTCTACAAATTCTCCCCAGGGGAAGTATCAGACTTTGTATAAATGAATTTTAAAGAACCCATAAATGCTTCCTTCAATGCTTCCACTTTATTATGCATAATAGTGCATGAGAATATAGACAAAGATAAAAAAGATATATCAAATAGGAAAATGACAAGTGCAGTAAAAAAATTAATTCAAACTATTTGGATTAGATTATGAAAAACCTGGAAGTTTCTTCAGACTTCTAACAGAGATGAAGTTTTATCATTTTTGTTTAGAATCAGTAAACTCTGATCATGCTACAAACGTCTGCTGAACAGCATTGTGTAGGGGGCTGAGCCAGGCCCTGTGTTTCAGGCTTTTTGCCTAAGCCAGGTGTCCACATGGTCCTGCTCTGAATTCACTGTCCTCTGCCTACAACCTGGTGGGGCTTCTCTCGTAGCCCAAATCTCAGGAGCACCAAAGAGGATTTAACCAGGTACGGACTCTTCCAGGGCTCACTTGGCAAATAGATGAAAAGTTGTCCCATCCATTGCTTGCAGATGCCTTTCTACCAGCTAGCTTACTAGACAGGAAGGCTTCTACACTTGAGGAGTGGCAGGCTGATATGAAAGGTAGTCATGGAATGTGCCCAGTTCCATTCTCCACCACTGGGAGGTTTATTTAGAAATGGTTGTCCTGGATACAAGCTACCGCAAAGATAATGACTCATAATCCAAATTACTCAATTCAAAGGAAGTCCTTGCACAGCCTGCTCCACCCACATTCCCTGTCCTGGGAGGAGATGCTCACAAGCTTCAGGAGAAGGCTGAAGAAAGAGTGCGCTGAAATGCAAAAGAGAGAGAGGAGTTGGTGGTGGTGGTGACTGTGTGTGTGTGTGTGTGTGTGTGTGTGTGTTTGTGTTAATGGGGGTGGGGGGGAGAGTTACTAGAGCAGTGGATAAAGCAATACCAGACCTTGGACGAATTTGCTGAGCACAGCCCTAGAATTGCAGGGCTACAGAAACAGGGCAGCTAGGCTGAAGGGGAGCAAAGATTCCCCAACTTGCCACCCCTAATTTCACTCCAAGGTTGGTGATTTGTGGGACTTTGTCATTTCCTTGTGACTCTAGAAAGCCTTTGATGTTAGCTGGTAGCATACATTTATTCGCCAACTCTAAGAGGCCACCTGGCCAGCCAAGGGGACAAGGAGACACCTGAGGATGCTCATTGACTTCTACCTGGGATAAGAGGCAGAAATGGCTATGGCTTCCTGGAATCAATTGAAGCTACAAATCTTAGGAAGAAAATGGTTGTCACAGAACAGCTAATTTTCATCTGCTAGTCAAGGTCAGGCGCTGATCCCAGGACCAGACTGTGAGAGACTTGAGAAACTTCAGAGGGACAGGGCAGGACAAATATCGAGAAAGTGAGGCACTCCGCTATTCTCTCCAGGGCAGTTGATCCCAAACTGGCTTGGAGAAGAAGAGAGAGAAGCATTTGTGTGAACGGGACTGTTGGTGAGACAATGCTCTGAACATGACTGGATGAGACTAAGTATCTGAAAGTGACTGGATTAACTTTCTGCCACTGTCACAAATGGGGAATTGGAATCACAAGATTCATGAGGAGTTATGAAACAATGTTTTTAAACTCCTGAGTTAGGTGGACAGTTGTAACGGGGAAATACCATACCAGTTTCTACAGGATGGAGAAAGCAATCCAAGAGAGAAATCAGGAGGAAAAATTATCCCAAGCGATTGAATGGAATTGAAGCCAATGTCAAGAACTTAATGTGTAGAGAAAGTGACTCAGAGGAAGTAGTGATGGAATCTTCTGAAAAAGCAGCAGCAATTGACTCTCTCCTCAACCCACCAACTACTGACTGTTTTGCTGATCTCTTTGGGAATTAGTAACACAGGAGCCAAGGAAATCTGGAATGTACTGCTGGTAACTTTGAAGCCCAGGCTACAGACTGAAGCATCTGAAGCATTTGGAAGAGAAAAAAGCATTGGGGAAATGAACCATTGGCCACAGAAATGGTTTTAAAGTGTTTTGGACCATGCCTTCCCACGCCAGAACATCTGAGCCTTGGCAATGGATGAAGTGCAGCCCATGAGAAGAGGAAAACTGTGTTTGACAGGAGGATTCCTAACCTGTTCAAAAGGGATTTAATCTGAAATATGAACAAGAGTGATTAAAAAAAAATCATAGATAAAGCTCTAAAAGTTTGGTGATTAGCCGTTGGGTGTTGGAAGAACCATAACAAATAAAGTGTTCAGTTATTCTAATAAGAAAATATCAGGGAAGAGAATCACCAAGTAAATTTATGGCCCTGCCTTACTATGCATCCCAGTGAACAGAGAATGGGTACAAACTAATAGAATGAAAAAAAGAGGGCAGCTCTTAGTCATATCTACTATATGTTTGCCGAGAACCCAGCAATTTGCATTTTGAGTATACATCACAGAGAGTATTATCCAAGTCCATACAGATTTATCGCAGCCATTTTTGTGGTGATAGGGAATTGAAGGCAATTAGGTCATCCATCAGAGGAAAGTGGGTGATCAAAATGTGGTAGATAAATGGAGCATCATGCCGCAGATAGAAACGGCAGACTGGAAGTAGATATAGTAACCTGTATGGAACTAAAAAAGATGGCACTAAGTGAAAAAAAGTAAGAAACAAGATGAGATACATAACACAATATCAATTATGTATTCAAAAAATAGATGCATATGAAAAATCATACACGTTTGGAAAGCACATTTACCAAAAAAACACACACAAGTCCATTAAACACAAGAGAACAATTGCCTATGTGGAGAGGTTGGCATGTGGTGATTCAAAAAGACTTGGACAGACCAATATGATAACATGTCATGAACTAATGAGCTCACATTATAGGGAAAAGAGAGAAAGGGGAGGTGGAGGAAGAGATAGAGAGAGAGCTTTAGTAGAAGGAGAACAGCAGCATCTGTGCAGAGCAAGGACTGAATGCCACTTGTAGAGAAATCCGTGTGTGTATCTTTGTCCATGACCAAATCCTGTCTGATGTTTTATCAATGACCTGAATAAAGATGTGAAGGGAAGAATACTCATCAACTCTCTATGACGTAATTCTGGAATAAGGTGTTGTTCTGCTGGATAATGGAAATCAGGGATAACATCTTGGGAGTAGCCAGAGAAACGGTGGCATCCAAGCTTAGTGCCACTATCTTCCTCAGACATGATGATACTTTGTTGGAGAGAAAGAATCCGGCAGCAGGATGCCAGATTTCTAGAGAAAACAGGGCTGCCTCTCTGGGTCTGTGGGCCATTATTGACTCAATGTTTGAGTCCTGTGATGGAAGATGCTCAGGAAGAGTCCTCCATGGGACCTGAGGTGCCCTGACACCCATAACTCTTTCTTTTTATGGGAAACATAAGGAATTAACATGATATCACTATTAGCTATTTTTCTAAAGTAATGTTATTAATAAGCCACATTGAACTCTTATTGGGGGCCTGGTGTTATTATAAATTCTTTGTGTCTATTACTTCTTTTAATCCTCATCATGGCCCCGTGAAGTAGGTACTTCTATTATCTCACCATTATAGGAGAGGAGACTGAAGACAAGTTAAGAAACTTGTCCAAGATTTCACAGCAAAGGTGGTAGAATCAAAATTCATACCCAAACTGTCTAACTCCAAAATCTATTCTTTTAACCATTACACAATAGATGTCAGGGAGCTGGGCTGCATATCGCACCAAAGAGAGAGAACATGTGATATTGGCAAATTCCCTATTAAAAGGACCTTTTGGCTTATAAACTCTGCTCGCTTGCTTTTTGTATTCCTGAATGGAGAGAAAGAAACATGCTTACGGTATTCTAAATTAGACAGGAGAGTAGTGATTGGATGGCCCCGTGCCGCACAAGGCATGCCCTCTTCTGCTGTCTGCCCCAGGTCACTGAGGAAGCAGTGCCAGACCTGGGGCCCAGGGCTTTTGGAGAAATGAAAAACCCAGCTTTCGGGCAGAGGGCAGGAAGCCATGTGAGTAATGGCTGGGGATGGCTTGGCACTACATTTAATGGGTAATAAAGACCATGTAAACCTTACAGTTTTCTTCTCTTAGCACCCTGAAATTTCCATTTCATTATAATCCAAAGAATCAAGGATGCTCTTGCCCAGAGAGGGGAAACATTCTTAATTTTGTCTTAAAATACTGTTTCTTCAGATCTCTTACTTTTAAAAGCTATACCACATTTCTTCATTCATCAGGAAATTTCAATCCTTCGGTATCTTTCTCTCCACTTGTTCTCTTTTCTCTTCTCTTTGCTTCTCTTCTGTATTTTGTATAGTTGTATACTTATCTGACATCCCCTAAACATTTCAAATTTCCTGAGAAAAGTATCATATTTTTCTTATCTTCTCCACCCCTCACTTGCCAGTCTAGCAGAGTATTTCGCATATAGCATTTCATGGGAGATACTTGGTGAATTAATGTAGGTATACTTGTATCCATTTATTAGCTATGGCTACTAATTTATTCCATACTGAAAACATCTAGGGGAAAGTCATTGCCTCTGGTTATCAGCTGGTATTATTTTATAACTCTGCCTGACCTTGTTTTCCACTCTCTGGAAAATGTAACTGAGCAGATCTGTTTTGTAAGGCTGGAAATGAGTTCTCCTCTCACTGTGACTTATCCACTGCTCAGAATAACTTACTTTCCCTTTTCCTTCTCTTCTCTCATCCTTTTTCTCTTTTCTTTAGTTAGTATACACTTCCAAGAGTTTTTTTTCCAAAGAAATAGGACCCTTTGATAAAATGAATAAAATATAATTAATTTTAGTAAAATGTAGGCTATCAGTAATTTTAGTAAGTTGTAAGCCTTTATATGAATTTATTGGTTACATTATTTTTCTCCAACCCAATGACTTAGGCTGGATTTGATTGATTTTTGTTGGCACAGAGGTGTAATGTGACTGTCTTTTACTTTGGGCAGGGGTTGGGTAGGGTGGAGCTAAATGTGGTTGGGGGAGCCAGCCTTGGCTTCTGAGTTTGGTTTGGTGCCAGTTGGTGGAAATTTGAGAGTTTCTAGTCCTTTTCAATACGATTACATAGTCAGGAGAAAAATGTCCAAACTAGGCAGCTGAAAAATAATTTCCCTCAAACCATGTAATAAAAAAGTCAAGAAGCATTTTGACTTTATTTGGCTGTCATAAAGCAGGGAAAATTAAGGGATATTTAAAGGTTTTTAATGCACAACAGGAGCCAACTGCAATTTAGATGATCTTTACAAAAGTTATGCATTTTTTCTGTATACAGTAGTTGTGAACTAACCTGCTTTGCAATACAAAAATGCTGGTGTTGCAAGTGAGATTCTAGCAATGTCATTTACTAATCAACTTTGCAGCATGCCTTTACACTAAGCCAGGATATCCTTTGAAACTGATGGTAATAAATGTATGGCAACCTCCCCCTACCATCTCTCCTTATTTCTGAAGCTCTAATATTTGTGCTATTTATCCAAAGACTCCATCTTCCAAAAATGCATTCTGTCTTCCTTGCAGTCCTGGCCATACATATTGCAGATGTTCATCTTTCTGGAATATAATTAGGGCTGGACAGCCTCATGGAACATTCCCATCATCCTAGCTTCCTTCCTGTCCTGCATGTGCTCAACTTTCTCATGGGTCATTGTGAAATGTTGATTGCTTTTTGGTGTTATCTGATGAATATTTCCACCTAGGACATATAACATCTAATGCCTTATTTCATTAACTGTTTATTTGGGGGACCTATATAGGGTGATGAGGTGACTTGAAAAAATTTCGATATTGGTGTGTTTTTATCCAATACTGTCTAGAATGCTCTGCAAATCTCTCTGAAGCTTCTAGTGTGTTTTGGGGGAGTCCATACTCCTCAGACAGATTCCACATTGCTCGTCTGGTCTTCCCAGAACTCCTATTCTTCCCGGGATATTGTTAGATTACATTTTCCACCTCTCTCCTGGCTAGGTGTGGCCATGTGCTGAGTTCTGGCCAATAGAATTTGGGTGAAAGAAATATGGCCACTGCCCAGCCTGGCCTCTAAGACCTCTGGAATGATCCTTTAAGTCAGCATTCTCAACAGGGGGTGATTTTGTCTCCCCACCCTACCGCAGGACGTTTTGGTAATATCTGGAGACATTTTGGGTTGTCACAATTGGGAGAAGCCTACTGGAATCTAGAGGGTGGAGTCCAGGGATGCTGGTAAACATCCTACAATGCACAAGGAAGCAAACAAAGAATGATCCACCCCAAACGGTCAATAATGCTGAGGTTAGGATACCCTGCTTTAAGCTCTTTCTTACTATCTCCTGCCTAGACACAGAAGATCGACAAGAGGGTTTGGAGAACCTAAAAGTTGGCCAAGCCACCAGACAGAAGGAGACTGGGGCTCTGAATCTCTGCGCAATGGCCTTCATCGAACATCTGATTGGTCTGTGACCTGAGAAAGGAATGAAGGTTTTACCATGTTACGTCACTGAAATTTGAGGGCTGTTGGTAAAGCCGTTAAAAAACTTTGACTAATATAAACTCAAATTGTGGGCAAAGTACTTAATCTCTCCTTGTCTTAATTCCCCCATCTATTAAATGAAAACAATAATAGCATCTACCTCCTTGGACCTTTGTGTGGACTGAATAAGCTTGTATTTGAAAACACTTAGAATAGTGCCTACCTAACTGGGTAACTATTACATCCATGAAAACCTGTTTGTCCTGTGGCGCACTGCTACAAAGGATGACTCAAAGTTCTGATAATGGCTTGTGGCACTGCTCTCCTCAAAGAACCATTTATATAATGGGCTCACTCAGCATTTTAACCCAAGTGAGAGGCTAAAAGTGGAGATTTCTCTAGGTCGTAAGCCCTGTCTAGATAGTGTTGTCCAATAAAACTTTCTTCAATGATGGAAATATTCTATGTGCTGTCCAGTATGGTAGCCACTAGCCACATTTAGCTATTGGAGATTTAAAATATGGCTAGTGTGACTAAGAAATGGAAGTTTAGATTTTATTTTATTTTATTTAAATGTAAATAGCCCTTGTGCCAACTGCTACTGTATTGGACAATGCAGCTCTGGAATACAAGTCCTATGAGACCAGGGAATTGTTCCGATTTGTTCATTGTTGTATCTTCAGTGCTCAGAACTGTTCCTGGGACATAGTAGCTGCTCAATTAATATGTAGCAAATGAATTTCAGTCCATGGAGAAATTGGTTCCAGGGTATCCGTGTATCCACGTAATGTAACAAAAGCAAAATTAGTATGCATATCTGGGCTAAATTGGTAATTTGTTGCTCCCCATTCTCCTCGAAGAGCTCTTTATCTCAGATATGTGTTACTTTACTGCTGTTCTGGATTACTGGATTGCTCACTAGAGTATCTGCATAGCTAAATAAGACTGTATTCACCTTGACTTTATTTCTGCCTCATGTGCAAGCTCCATCTTCCCATGGACCACTCCTGAGGTGGGTACTACTAACCTGCTTTCTTCCCTTCCTGCACCTTGACACTTCTGAGAGAATGGAGGAGGCGTCTCTTAACATTAATGCAAGAAAAACACTGAGAACACGGTGACTGCTTCCCAATGTAAGCCTTCCTAATCTAACCCAAGTGAGTCTCTGAAGTTAGCTAGCCTCACCCAACACCAATAGAAATCAAGATGTAATCATTAGTCAACAATTGCCGGTAGGGAGGATGAAAAGGAAGCAGAGGAGAAAGGAGCTTTGCAACCTAGAGGCACGGTGTGGTCATGTAGAAACCTCAGAGACTTAAGTTCATGGAGAAAGAAATGAAGGCTTTGAGAAGACTTTGATGTAGCTAGTTCACACCTCGGCTGCCTGGTCAGTTCTGCAAAGTAGGGCACCCATATTTTCCTCTTCGTATTTGGGACTTTCCTGACTTCCTAGCTCTCCAATAGGAATGCTGTGGAAGATTGTGGCTATGTGGCTCAAGGACAACTAGCAGTGTGTGCTGATTTCCAAATGTAGATGTACGTTATAAGTAGACTTCTTTAAAGAGAAGTCAAACACTTCCCATCCAATCAGGGAAATCCAGGTTAGGTAGGCAGGGCTCAGCTCCTTGGTTCAATCGAAGGGGGTATGGAGGGCAGAGGTTGGCTCTTGAGAGGAGAAGGTTCATTCAAAAAGCTGGATCTGCTCTATATCTGGCTCTTGGCCCAATTTATCTATTATTCTTGTGCTTCCCCTACCATCATGAGCCTCAGCACCCATCTCACAAGCCCCATGTGGGTGTGTCTGCTGCAACCATCCATGGCACCAATGCTTTCTTTCTCTCTTGAAGACAAAGTTCTCCATGGCAGCAGCTGTTACTCCAATCCCAATGTTTTCCTCCTTGGCAACTCTTCTCAAGGATCCTGAACTCAAAATCTGTATTTACCTAAGGAAGTGTGGCGGGGGCAGAGAGCTTCATTTATACCAAAGAACACTATTCTAACTCCTGATACGAGGCCATTTAGACCCTCACTGTGTCTCCAAATCACCTAGGAGCTTTAGAAAACTACGGATGCCCAGGTTTCACCCCTAGAGATTGAATTGGTCTAATGTACAGCCAGGGTTGAGGCTGCTGATGCAGACCCTTGTTTATAAGTATAAACAGACAATCTAGAATCACCCAGCATTTGAAAAAACCAAAAACATGGGGGACATCAAGGCCAGGATAACCAAACACTGGGGAAACAGGTCATTTTAGGAAAAGATAAGATCTTAAAAAAAATATGTTCAGTGTCATTTAAGAAATTTGAGAGGCCGTCACATCTGTGAACTGAGCAAGGCTGCTACAAAGAAGAGAAAAACATTTGCATATAGCATCTAGGACTCTTTAAAATGTTTTCTTCTCCTGGGTAAACACTCTCACTTCCTCTACCCCTAGGTTTTTCAGCCTTATCACTAACGTTTTAAATCAGATATTTCTGAGCATTGTAGGACTTTAGAGCTATTCCTGGCCTCTACCCACTACATGCCAGTAGGATGGCCCTCTGCCAGTAGACAACTAAAAGTGTCTCTAGACATTGTCAAATATTGCTTGGGGGTAAAATTGCCCCCCTGGTTGAGAACCACTGCTCCATTCCAAGAGAAGGACAACGGCATTTAAGAATCCCAAAGAGAAGCACCAATTGTTTATTTCATCAGCAAATCTTGCTTTGGATGAGCTTGACAACCAAAATCTTGGAGAGACTAGTTTTGCTTTAAGTGGAGCTCCCAGGTTATGTAGTTGTAATACAGACATGACAACTCTTTCTAATAGTGATATCAAGAATGAACGTTCAGTGATTGTCAGGAATCGAACTAGTCTTTTGCCTGAATTATGTCATTTAATACTTAAAACAGCAACCAGCCAACAAATTGGGTATTATTATTGGCATTTTACATAGGGAGAGATAGGCACAGAGCAGTTAAGAAAGATTTCTAAGTTCAGGCAGCTAGTAAGTAATAGAACTCCAATGAAAAACCAGGTGATCTGACTGTAGAATTTGCATGCAATTCACTACATCCCCTTCCTAAAAGAGTGATTCTAATAGAAGGACTATCTGATCCTGGAACATTATGGTTGAAGGGAGATTGAGGAAGTTGGTTCTCTCTTTTCCCCTCCAAACACTCCATTGCCTACCCTACTCATGCCTTGGACAGCCCTTTATATGAATGAAGAGAAATGTGTAGAGAAAGCCTGGAGCAGCGCCCATCTTCACACCACCACTGGACCATTTTCCCTTCGAGAAAGGGTAGCCATAGCTAGATCATCAAGTCTATCCGGCAGCAATGAAACCCATGGGAAGAGGATGGCCTGTAGTCACACAGACATAGATCCAAATGTAGTGTGGCCAAGGAACTTCCATTTCTGAGCTTTGACTTCTTCATCTGCATGTTAGAGGTCATGTAGACTAAACCCTGCAGAGTTATGATGTGTGTAAGTCATCAAGCAGAGTGTCTGGTAGGTGTTTAATTTAATGCTAGTTGTTCTAGAGTCTGAAAGGACATTCCTTGCTAGTTTACCTCTGAAATCAGACCTGTGATTCTCTGTGCTCCTGCTTTGAACCCTGGCTTCAGTTTTGACTACTTTTTGCTGTTTACTCCTGGCTTCAGCATCTGGTCTATACTCTATGTATCTAACTTAGTCACCTGCCTTTTATGCTCAAACCACATTTGGGGCCTTTGTGGCCCAGGTCTTCCTGTTCCCGTGTGACCTCTGGATCCAGCTTGCCCTACATTCTTAGTTTTGGCATCTGGCTCCCTGGACCTGTGTAAGACCACCTCTGAGCTAGAACAATTAGGACTCACAGAAGCAGGAAAGAGAAGGTGTAAGTCACGCATTTCAGGAGTAAGCATTATTTACTAAAAGAGCTGAAGTAAAAACAGCTATAGAATCAGAGAGCCACAAAACGGAAGCAGAAAAACCACTAATGCAGTAACAACAAGAGTTGAATAATGGAGTGTGAAAAAAAAGCCAAGGGTCTTTTTCCTCTGGGGTCTGTGTAGTCGTCTGCTTTCAATGCTGATGTCTTAGCGAGACCTCCATGGGTTGGAGAACTTGCACTGAATAAAGAAGCAGCAGGAAAGGAATCCTTTGAAGCATGTTGAGTTGCTGCTACCTAAGAGTAAACTGCTTGCCTACTGTGGGCAGGGGCCCACACAGCCTCAGAGACACATGTTTGCAAAGCAAATGCTGCCTTTTTGTGGGTTTGAAAGCTGCCAGGAACAAATTCTTCTCTCCTTTTGTACAAGGCCTCTCTCCAATACCAACAAGCAATTTTCGTTCTTAAAAACAACAACAACAACGAAAGCACCTATTTCGGGTTGGCCTTGTAATCTTCAACCACCATCTGCAGGACTGAAAACACACTTCCGTACAATACTTCCTCCATCTCCTCCTCAAAGCTGAAGGCTTTGAAACCAAGGCTAGGAATCTCCCCTTTGATGGAACATCCCTGGGCAGAAGCGGTCAGGACAGGGTGCGTCCCAAGGTTGACTAGAGGGAGAGAAAATTTAGCCCAGGATAACAGGTGATAAGTGAGCCATCAGCCCCCTCCCTGCCCTCACCTGTCTGGATGCAGATCATTTATTTTATTTACCAGAAACACAAGCCTCATCTGTTTAATTTGTGGTAAGTTTTCACAGAAATGAGGAGAAAACACTCTGGGTTTTACTTATAAGGCAGATTGCCCCTCAAGTCCAAAAATGTAAGGAAACAGCTTCCCAGCCCTCTCTGTTCCCCTCACGCCTGAGAAGGAAGGAAACCCTGGAGGTAGAGGGAGAAAGGAACCAGGGAGAAGAGGGTGGAGGGCAATAAATACATAAGCATAACTGCCTGTTTGTTGAGCCAAATCTTTTACTCCTATCTGGAATAAGTCACAAGACAGTTCCTGGCAAAACTGGAGAGAAGCCTTTATGTTTCAGCTTTGGTGAGTTCAGCTAGAATTCCCAGCATGGCCAGTCCTCAGAGAAAGAAGCACACAGAATTCACATGCCCCTCACCTCAGTCTCACGCCCATCCTGGATCCTATTTGTGATCTTCCCAGATGTTTGGCTACGCTTGGCTCCTATTTTCCAGCTGGGCTGTCGCTTTCAGCATTAATCTTGACCAGCCCCATTACCACATCCAGCTTCACCTACCCGTAATACTCTTTCCTCTGGCTCTAGAAGTTCCCTTGTGATGGAAGAGGCAGAGGTCAAGGGTTAGGACCTGGGGAGTAGATGAAGCAGGGAGAAACTCATGACTTTATTCATTCAACAAATATTTATTACCTACTCTGTGCCAAGAGCTGGGACTTTAGTGGTCCATGAGATAGTCACCAGCTGAGCTTTAAAAAACTTACTCATATGTGCTTGGGTTCCACTTAATACCACACGCAGATAACATCTTATTGCATGCTAGGCACTGTGCAAAGAGCTTCATCCTATGAAATACCCACAGCAGCACCATAAGGAGTAAATTTGTTGGTTTTATTTTGTAAGTTGAAACTCCAGAGGTTGAGTAACTTACCCAGGCTCATAGAACCAGTAATGGGTGAAGCTAGGATTTTACCAAGCTTGAACTCTTGCCCAATGCCCTTAATTTCTACACTGCATTCTGCTAGTTTGGGATCACAGATACTTGCACAGTGCCAGACTTAAATGTCTGTGGATTTGGCCTATTCTTTCAGGGCAGTGCTGCAGGGTTGGCCTTGTGAGTGAGGAGAAGATAGTGACATAGGTGATGATAATATGATGGATTACACATGGCCTGAAATTCTGCCTTTGGGATTTACTGTGGGAGGTGTCTAATTATCCTATTTTTCTTTTCTCCTTCAAAGAATGCATAACTCTAGGGTACGGATGGAGGTTCACTCAGGGCCGAACATCTTAACTATAATTGTTTTTATCAGTCTTTTTTCCTCTCTGGAGATAATGAGCGTACTAGGAGAAGGGAATTTTGAAGAGTGCTTGGAATGCTTGAGGTCCGATGAGTCTCCCATTGCCATTCAATCCCAGGGCTGTCCCCAAGACTGTTAGATGAGTGCCTTACTTGAAAGCCATTAGACTCCTGTGGACCTTATGTTTGGCGAGGCATCTGTCTCAGATCACAGCATATCCTCTGGCCATTACTCAGCATTTCTGGGAAACTCTCCACCCATCTGAGTTTGCAATAATCTTGTTTGGCTGAATCGCCAATCAAAACAACATCACCCTCCCTGGTCCAGCAAGTTTTTCTTAGCCTGGTAGAGTCAGTTCCTACTGATGTCACACAGGGGATTTGGAGGGTTGCAATTATAGTCGTTCAAGCTATACGAGGGACTATGACAGGGAACCTACTTTCTCCCCATGTTGGGAATTCTCTACTGTCAAGGGAAAGGCACATCCCAGTAAAGCAGAGACCAGGGGATTGGTTTCAAAGACACAGCCATTTTATTGTTTAGGTCTGCAAAACATAAGCATCGTCTCTTCTGGGACACTGCCCTTGTAATTCAACTATTGTCTAAACTCTAAAGCCCTGGAAGTTTTGTTTGGTTTGTGCTCAGCAATTACACTGTTGCTGTCAATCTCCGGGCAGACACAACTCTGTCTGGTTGGCAGGACAAAGCCCATCTTCACTGGGAAACGGAATAGTTTCATTATTTGAGCCAGTGAAGCTCCATAAGAGAAGGAAAATGTTAATTTCAGACTATAAGTTGCTTTCTTTCCGGAGCAGACCCAAGGATAGAAAAGGAGAGGCACCTTCTGGATAGCGACCATTTGTTTTGAGTCTGAGAACTATTTGCATTTTTTTAATCCGTAAAGAAGCAGAAGGTAGAATCAGATAAAGTCCAGGTGGTAAAAGGATTAAGAATTCTCCAATAAAATAAATTCTAAATCCGACAATCTTTCAATCTATCCAAGAAATTTTATATCTTACCCACTAATTTTCCTTCCCCAAGGTTAGCATAATAATAACTGATATTTACATAGTGCTTACTCTGTGCCAGGCATTAGTCTAAGTGGTTTTCTTTTTCTTTCTTCTTCGTCTTCTTTTTTTACACACATTGAGTTTTTAAATTCTCGCAGCAACTCTATGAAGTAGGTACTACTTTATTCCCATTTTTCAAATGAGGCAACTAAGGCACAGAGAAGATCAGTAACTCACCCAAGTTTCACAGTGAGTAGGGGCAGAGTCAGGAGTGGAATTCAGGCAGTCTAGCTCCAGAGGCTTAAGATATTCCAAACATTCTCACCAGAAAAAAAGGGAGAATTTATAGCCAGATAAAGTAGCATCAGTCATTTCTTTCCTTTGATCTAGGTGGCCATGTTTCATATTTGAGTGACAAGAACTAATCCACAAAGTTCCACACAGCATGAATACTCTCTGGCTCTGGAATCCAGTTCTCCATCCCTTTGTTCTGACCCCTCCCTCCCTGGCCTGCAGACTACTCCAGAGACAGCTGGTATCTACGGGCTGTTTATGTTTGAAATGATGCTGGGGAACATGGCATGCGTCCACTCGTAAGAAAAGACACCCGAGAATGGAGCCCTCAGTCAGGGTTTCTGGGTGGATTGGATCAAGTCATCATTTCAGATCTGTTATAGGAACCCACACGTGGACGCTGGTTAGACAGTATGTCATTTTCCAGAACTCAGCACATGATTGCCAAATTTCTATTCAAAGGTGACATTCTATGAAACACCAGATGTTCTTTCGTGTCTGACTAAAGTTAAGCACAAAAACAGCCATGGATCCATAAGAATAAAACAATATTCTCCCCAGGAAAGTTTTCTGTCTCAGATCACGCACTAATAACTGAGTTAACCAATTCAGCTAGATCACAGCGTTGCAAAGTGAAGACAACCGGCTATAATGGAAAGAGATGCTAGTTAGCTGAGCTCATCCAGGTTACAAAATACATCTTTGTCATTAATTTGTTTTATTTTGTGTTTTACTTTATGACTCTGTTTTCCCTATGGACTATTTTAAGAGCTTTTAATTTATATTCATTATTTAATATTTCACATCATAGATTCATGGTGATTGCTTCCAGTTCCAAGATCCCTGAGTCTAAGAGCGTGGACACACGGTAGGACACCCCCGGGCCAGTCATCTTGTTTTGTGAATGAAAAGGCAGAGACTCAGTCAGGTTAAGGGACTTCGTACAGTCGAGTAGTGAACGAGACGGTGGGAGATGATGCCTCACAGCTCTCCTGGTGGTTAGAGCTCAGCTTCCTCCAACCAAAATTGGTGATGGGGAGAGACAGTGGAGGGCAGGAGCTCTTCAACACTAGCTTCATCCCTCCTCCAATCCTAGTGGTAGGCTACCCTGTTGTGAACACCAGGAGCCATATTGATGACTTTGGAAGTAGAAGGGTGAGACAGGGTGGGACATGGGGTATTCATCGTACAGTGACTGCTTCCAGGTCCTGTCTGCCTCGTGGTGGATTTCAGTCCTCAACTTCAAGTCACTTTTCCCCTAAAGCTATCAGCCTTTGGGATACCTGCATTCTGTCCTTCTCAAGGACAGGAGATAGTTTTGGGGCCTATAATTACAAAGGCTTCACAGACTTGGTCACAGACAAAATAGATTTTTACTTTTTTCTTGATTGTTTTTGATAGGAACAGATTGTTTTTTTTACTCAAAAGCAGTTAAGGGGTCTAAATGGCATCTGTATTGCTTATATCCTGTAATTATCTTGTCCTATGTAGGAACCAGCCACAATGTGAGTGTGTATTTATTTATTTGTATTTATATATGTTTCTGAATCTAGGGTATCAGTTTCTGAATCTAGGAAAGAAGTTAGGGTGAGTCTTATTTTTGTGTCTCAGAGTTTGAACTAGAGTCAGATTGAATTATATGGTGATCCAACAGTTGAATTTAGTGATAAATCACAGTCCATGTGTCGATGTAGAGATTTGTTTCTTTGCAATCTTGTTCCATTTTATATGACTCTTTCTTATGCACGGCTTATAACTAGATACTGTTTCCCCTAACTTGATATTTAGTATGAAGTTAGGCTTTCAGAAAACATTTAATTTATGTTCTTTTCATTGAGGCAGAGTCAAACATACTATGGGTCAAACATAATCGTAACTGAGATATCTTTCCCTTGGTAGCAGCTGCTAAAGGAACACAACACAAGAAAAGTGGAATATTTTTATTTGTGGCAAATATCACAAGGTCCTCAGAAGCTGGGTTTACTTTTCCTGTTTCCAAGTGTTAAAAACAGAGCCTCTAACAGTTTCTTTGACCTGACACGATCATGTGGCCTGCCAAAGGAGGGACGTGCAGACTGTTCTGGAGGCCAACGTGTTCTCTTTACCTAGTTCACTTCCCTTCTATTTGCAGAACTCAATTTGGTCTCAACTTCACTGGCTCACATTTTTCCTCAGATAAATAGCCCAAAGTGGGCTCTGAATCATACTTGCCTCAGAACGTCTGAGCGCACTATTCTATGAACTCCTGCAGCTAAGGTCTTCAGAGAATAAGGAAAAAACACCCTGTTACGAGCGGGAATTTCACTGAGACTTCTGAGGGAAGGGAACGCTTGCTTGTCCTAATTTCCAGAGTCAGTGAAGGGGATGATGGCTAGATGCCAGATAAGGAAATGAAACCTGTCATGAAAAAACCCCACCATCAGAAATCCAACCACATCCATCCTAACACTCGTTTGAATTTTATAAAACAGCTCATACAAAGTAAGCTGATAAGTTTAAGCATGACATTCCTATCAACTTAGGGCACTAATATGCCCTTCAGCTCCACCAACCAGAGAAATAAGGGCATTCCTAACATTGTCCCAGCCAAATGATCTGTGTTCTGAGCCAGGAAGAAACCCAGACAGGAAAGTTGAGTCCATCCCTCGTTGACTACATGCCGCCTGCAGAAGCCGACTGAGCTTCAAAAGAAACTCCAAACAGCCAAACAGCTTGACAACGCCAGACGGTTATCTCAGCAACCTTAACTTAGACTTGGCGTGGAGGGTGTGTCTAGATCAATAAATTTCAAATGATTGAAATCATACAAAATATCTTCTCTGACTGTAGTGGAATAAAATTAGAAATCAGTAACAGTAAGAAATCTGAGAAATGCATAAATATGTGGAAATTAAACAACATGCTCCTAAATAACCAAGTGGCCCAAAACCACTAAAACTGACTCAAAAAGAAACAGAAAATCTGAACAGATCTGTAACAAGTAAAGAGAAGTTCAAGACCAGATGGCTTCATTGGTGAATTCTACCAAATATTTAAAGAAAAAAGTAACAGCAATCCTTCTTAAACCCTTCCCAAAAATAGAAGAGGACAAAATACTTCTCAACTCATTCCATGAGGCCAGCATTACCCTGACACCAAAAGCAAAGACATTACTAAAAAAAAGAAATCTATAGAATAACATTCCTCATGAATATAGATGCAAAAATTCAAAAAAAGGGCCAGCCCCATGGCCTGGTGATTGGGTTCATGAATACAGATGCAAAAATTCAAAACACAGGGTCAGCCCCATGGCTAGGTGGTTGGGTTCAGCATGCTCTACTTTGGTGGCCAGGGTTCATGGATTCAGATCCCAGTCCTGGACCTACACCACTTGTCAGCCATGCTGTCACAGTGGCCCACATAGAAAGCAGAGGAGGTTGGCAAAGATGTTAGCTCAAGGCAAATCTTCCTCGGCAAAAAAAATAAAAAATAAAAACAAAATGTTAGCCATACAAATCCAAAAATATAAAAGGGATAGTATGTCATGACCAAGTTGTGTTTATCTAATGTGTTAAGTGCTGACATAACATTAAAAAATCAATCAATGTAATTAACCATATTAACAAACTGAAAAAGAAAAACAAACCATGCTGGAACAATTGGATACCTTTAAGCAAAACAGAACAAAACAGAAAAAGAACTTTGATCCATATCTCACACCATATGAAAAAAATTTAACTCAAAATAGATCATATACCTAAATGTAAACCAAAACAATAAAACTTCTAGACAGAACATAGAAGAAAATCTTTGGGGCCTTGGGTTAGACAAAAATTTCTTTTACCCAACATCAAAATCACTATCCATAAAAGAAAAAAAAGAGATATTTTAAACTTGAAAATTAAAAATTTCTGCTCTTTGAAAAACAGCATTAAGAAAATGGCAAGTCAAGTCACAAACTGGGATAAAAGATTTGCAAAGCACGTCTGAAAAAATACTTGTGTCTGGACTACAGAGAGAATTCTCAAAAGTCAATAATATGAACACCAACCACCCAATTTTAAAAAATGGACAAAATACTTGAATGGACACTTCATTTCATCAGAGAAGATAGATGACAAATAAGCAAATAACAACATACTCAACATCATTAGTCATTAATGAAATGTGAATTGAAATCACGAGGTAACACTGCATACCAATTAGAATGGCTAACATTAAAAAAGATTGACCCTATCAAGTATAAATGTGGCAGTAGAGACCTGCTGGTGGGAATGTAAAAATGATACAACTACTTCAGAAAACGGTTTGGCAGTTTCTAAACAGTTAAAAATATATGTACTCTATGATCTAGCCATTTCTCTCTTAAGTATTTACAGAAGAGAAACAAACACCTAAGTCCACACAAAGGCTTGTATGCAAATACTCATAGCAGTTGTGTTTATAGTAGCCTAAGGCGGGAAACAACCCAAATATCTATCAACAGGCACATAGATAGATTGTGGTATGTCCATACAATGGTATACTTCTTACTCAGCAATAAAAAGAAATGAACTACTGATACATGCAGCAACAGGGACGGATATTAAAATAATCACTCTGAGTGACAGAAGACAGACAACAGAGAGCATGTATTGTATGATTGGATTTATATAAAATTCTAGAAAATGCAAACTAATCTGTAGTGACAAAAAGCAAATCAGTAGTTTGCTGGTAACAGAGAGGAGAGGGGAGCGTGGAGGACTGGGAAGGAGGGATTGCTAAGGAACACGAGGAAGCTTTTTGTTCATTTTGCCAATTTTGATGATGGCTCCATGCGTATATATTGTTTTTCTTAAAATTTACCAAATTGCATACTTTAAATGTGTGCAGTTCATTGTATGTCAATTATACCTTGGAAACAAAATTTTTCTTAAATAGAGAATTGTGACTAGATTGAAATTTAAAAAGGTAAATTCAGTGATCAATAAAATGAAAGTTTTGATATTGCAGCTGAACTCCTTTATTCTTCCCATTATTAAGTAATAATAAACAGATATACTTAATGTAATCTTACCATGAACTAGGCATAATTTTAACTACTTTACTTGTATGAGCTTGTTTAAAACTCACAACATCCCTGTGAGCTAGGGAACCCCATTATACCATTTTATAGTTGGGGAAACTGAGGCATGGATAGACTTAACCAAGGACTCACCACTGAAACTAGCAAAGCCAGCATTCAAATTCAGACTACCGGGCTCTTTCGTGTTCACGCTTGCCGCCTGTGCTATACTGCCTTTCAGACAAAGCTCTCAAAGGGCTGCTGAATGAGCTTTCCGCTCCAAGGAGAAATACTGGGACTAGGAGAGAGACGTTCAGGGAGCCAGGGAGGAGGGCTGAATGAGGTCCAGAAAGAGTCACCCAGCATTGAGCTCTAAGTGTTAAGTAGTCCAGATTGGACTGTACACCTGTCCTGCAAGGGCCCACATGATTCCGTGCATGAAGGTCACCGTCTGCGTCAAACCGCCGAGACCTTGACTCTCCCTCATTTACGTGGGTCGACTGTTCCTGCCCCAGACCCACCTGATGCTCGAGGCCCTTCACCAGCTTTCACAAGAAATTCAACCACGCTAAGCACATCCAGAATTTTGTTTGCAGTTTTCATGAAGATCTGGGCATTTGTGGGAAAGGCTCATGGCATTTATTCCATTCTCCACCTCAGGCCACGATCTGCTTCTCTAAGCCTCTCCGCCCTCCCTTTCCCAGCCAGCCTCCTGGCCGTCACTCCTCATATTTGTCCGGCAGTGCTTGGTCTCAGTCTGCCTTTCATTTTCCTTGTCCACTTAAAACCTAGGCCACTGCTTTTACCCTCCTCACAAGCTATCAAAGCCATTTCTTCCTCAGGAAATTCTCACGTCAGCTGCTAAGAAGATAAACTTGTCTCCATATTCTGATAGGAGCTCTTGGTGGACTTCCCAAGGCAGCCCTGACTATGTCTTGCTGTTGTGAGCATATCCGAAAGAAATGCCTGGAGAACGGGCAAGGACCTTCCTCCCAGATAGACTCTCAGCCCTTGAGTACTGCAGAGAAGGCCAAGGCTCAATGCCCCTCAGGAATCTGCTCGGAGTTTCCCCAGCTGATACTGGCTATCCCCCGGTGGCTAGCTGGCTCTCCTGCTTCATGTGCGCAGTTCTGTTAGGGAGAAGATAAAAAGGCTTGCACACTTCTCCCGTCCCCACGAGCTTTGTACAGCTGCCTCACTTGGGCTTGCAAGGTGTAGTTTCCAATGTGAAGGCGGCATTGACAAGAGGGGGCATTTTTAACTCAGGATCTCAGGTCTCCAAGGGTGGGAAAGACAGAACTAGGATGATCTCAGCCCCGGGTCTGGATTGCCCCGGCCACCCCCTCTCTGTGATTGCATGTGGGAGAGGATGGGGTGGAAAGGGAGCAAGAGAAAGCAGATGGGGCCTCCCTCCAACCGTCTGTGCAGTGTGAGGTGTGGGAGCAGAATAAACACTGCTCGGGAAGTGAATTCCCCCACGGGACGGTCTTCGCTACGCCTCTGCTTTGCTGGGTCGCCTCCTCATTCTGGCGATGACTAAGCTGATTCATTCGGGGCACATCCATTTTCAAAGGGAGAGAAAGAGCGAGGGCCTGAGACAGAAGGGGGAAGGCGCCGGCCACGGGGTGCCCTGCCACAGCAGCAGAGGTGGCGTTAGGGCGGAGGGACCTGTAGACATGTCTTTTGATTAGCAATCACAGTGTTTTGCAAAGGCCTGAATTCGTTGCCAACATGTTTTTTCTTCTTTTCAACGGGATTATTTTACGTAAAAAAATCAGAATTCATGAATATCAGCTGATCTGGCACCCTCACCTGTGTTATTTTAACGGCTTCCTAGCAGGTCTCCCGGCTTACAGTCTTTTTCAAACACAGCAGCCCAAGGGGTCCTTTTACAATGTAAATCAAACCGTGTCACTCCATTGATCAAAATCTTCTCCTGAGGTGTGATCTCAACAAGAGTCCCAGAAATGCTCCGCAAACCCTGGGGGGAGAGTGCCACCCCGTTCCCCTTCCATCGCCTCCTCTTACTCTTCGTCGTCTTCCTCTTCCAGTAGTTGACACAGATTCAAATCCTGGCTGTTTTCTGTGTGTCTTTGGGTAAATAACTAACTGGTCTGTGTCTCACTTCCTCATCTGTAGAATGAAGCTCATAATCGTATCTTGCTCGTAGGGGTCATTATGAGGAGAAAACAAGTTAATATTTTAAAAGTCATTAGAACAGCCTGACACAGGATCAGCTCCATGGCTGAGTGGTTAAGTCTGTGCGCACCCCTTTGGTGGCTAGTTCGCCAGTTCACATCCTGGAAGCAGACCTACACACCACTCATCAAGCCATGCTGTGGCAGCGTCCCACATAGAAGAACTAGAATGACTTAAAAGTAGGATATACAACTATGTACTGGGGCTTTGGGGAGGGAAAAAAAAGGAGGACGGTTGGCAACAGATGTTATCTCAGGGCCAATCTTCCTCACCAAAAAAAAAAAAAAAGCATGACACACAGTAGGAATGAGCCTGTGGTTCCCTGCTCCAGCCATGCTGCTTCCTTGATGTTCCTCAAACAAGCCAGGTCTGCACCTGCCTGAGGGCCTTTGCAAATGTGCCTCTCTCTGCCCTGCCCTGACGACACCCGAGAGATCTGCTCCCTCACCTCCTTGAAGCCTTGCTTGCCAGTATTTGGCATGAATCAAAAATTCAAAATTCAAAGCAAAAGTGGACCAACAAAATAAAAAGCCAGTCAGGAAGAAATGAAATGAGTATTGATTGAATTCAGGAAAGAAATGGAAGAAAAAGACATAATTATCTCACAATGAAGATTCAGTTACAAGGTGGCTAAAGGAGAAGAGATTCAAATAAAAATTTAACAAGGAGCATTGAATAAAGACTAGAAAATAACTAAGAGAATTAAAATGTGTGGTAATTTTTTTTTCTGGAAAATGATGAGGACACTTAAAAGTTATCAACTAGATATGGATCAGTATTGTCTAGTTTAGGATTTACCAAATTATTGTTCTAGATATTTCTCTGAGCATCCAAGACGGGCTTGTCACCATCCCTGGCTATCAGCAAACCTTTCTGCCGGTACTTCTCTCTGCTTCTTCCCCCAGTCCAGGCTGAACTGTTCTGTCTGGCCCTGTGGCCGCCCAGGAAGCGGGACCCTCGCTCCCTGTCCTGGGTCTAAGCCAGGTGAGATGCACCCACCCCCAGGCTCCCAGACCTTCCAAGCAGCAACTCCTGCCACACACCCAGCTCTCCCACCCCCCCTCCCTCCTCCCCCCCCCCCCTCCAATCCCCAGGTCTCCTTTCCACCCTTCACTGCTCCTGAGAATCACACTCCTTTAGTTCTGCTCTGCATGCCAGCAGTTACTACTTTCATTCATTCACAATAAGGTTTATTTTAAGCAATAAGTACTTAATTTTTTTTTGCCAGAGAATTCTGAACAATTTTAAGGATTTTTTTCTTATTTCCAGAGAACTCTAAACAATGATAAATGGGGACTTTAGTATGAACATTTTAAGTGATTACCACCTATTCAGAGACAAAGAGAGGATGCAGAGGACCACTCTCCACATTCCCTCTTTGCTCCGAGGGGAGATGGGCTACTTAAGAGGGTCCCTCTCGGTAGTTTGGAAGACTGTGCCTCCTGACCCATCCTGCCCTTGGCCGTGCCCATTCTGGGCTCCGTGGCACAGTGGGGCTGTGTAGGGAGGCCTGGTCCAAACTGTAAGAGACCTCTTATCTCACTCCTGGCATGAATGCCCTTCCCACTCCATCCTGAAGAAGTGAGGCTTAAGTCTGGGAGACCCAAGCTCACTAACGTGGACTCAGAAATATATAAGCTGTCAAGGGGGTGCAAAGGAGTGTCATGATTGAAAAGGTTTCAAAATACTAAAAATGTCCGAGTGGGAAAGGGGAGCAAAAATACAAGAAGAAAACAAAGTCTCAAAACATATATGAAGATTTTGTTTGATGTCCTTTGAATTAGAGCTGGAGGAAGCCTGGAGAGGAGAGAGTTGTTGGCCTTCCCTCCCGCCCCCCACCGCCCCGCCTGCCCCCAGGAGCCCTTTTTTTAGGGAAAGGAGGAGGACTTGTAGGCCTCAGATGTTGACTAATTTTTCTTTTCTTTTCAGGAAGCTTGTCTGCTGGAGTCCTCCTCCAACCGTTCTCTGCTCCTTCCAATGAGATCATTGTTTTGCTAACAAGTTTTGGGGTGGAAAAGAGTTCTGTGAATTTGTTCCAGAATAGATAGTGTCAATTTAACTGAGGCTCGCTCTTTGATTATGGAGTTGTCCCTCAACCTGAAACAAAACCAACTTCCCCGTTCGACCATATCCCTCTTCTCGCCTCTCTTTTAACCAGAAGCAGGTTTCTGTGACCAGAGTTGGGGGGCGGGGGGGGGGGGCGGGGGGGAAGCGAGCTGGCTCAGTGTTGCCACTGAAATAGGACCCTAATGAGCCTGGAAAGACCCTGGTCAGGATGTTCATTGTCACCCCCTCTGTCTCTGACCTGTGGTGCAAGGAAGAAAGAGCAGGAAACATGGTGCAGGGGAGACAGACAAATTAAGAAGCCAAACACCAAGAACATTCAGGAATGTTTTTTCAGTAAAATTGGAAGTGACACACACGTCGATTCTATAAATACAAATTCTAGGGAAATTCTAAATTTGTACATTTTCATAGTCAAAGGCCACGTTAGTATTCATTTTTGTAGTTATGCAATGTACCACTTCCCCCAGTCTCTGTTCAATCCTGATACTGCTGCAGCCTGAGAGCATTGAAGATTCTACTACTTGAGTTTTGACTTTTGAAATGAGGTATGTTTGTAAATATACAGTAAACTGCCTTTGAAAATCCAGAAGTGAATGGGTTTCAGTCTGTCACTTACATTGAGAATACCAGGGTTTCTGGGGCATTTCTGTATATGCCCCCGCTCCCTTCAGATTTCACCCTCTGCTCTGTGGACACACCTGCTCATCTCTCCTCTCCCTGCTGCCCTTGTGTGGAGCCTGGCTACTGTTCACACTTTCTAGGATGTGTAGCAGAATAGTGGTTAATAGCACATTCTGAAGGCTGAGCACCTGAGATCACATTGCGGCTTTGCCACATCGTGGCTGTGTGATTTTGGGTAAGTCACTTAATCTCTCTGTGCCATATTTGCCTCATCTCTAACACTCTGGGGGATAATTTAGTACTTATCTCATAAGGATGTTATACTGAATAAAACAAATTTATATATGTGAAGTGTCTACAACAGTGCCTGGCAATGTTATGTGAATGTTAGATATTGTTACTTTCCAATCCCAGAGTTCACATTTTTCCTCTGTGAGCCCCTCTTGGGTTGTTCCTCTCTCTGATAATCGAAACCCTCCCTGTTCCTTTTAAGAACTAAAGCTCCTTTTCCCTAGGAAACCATTGTCTGTCCCATGTACTCAATACACAGCATATACTACGTTATTGTGTTACTTATTTTCCCTTTTGTACCCTTTATCTGCATCAACTCCAGGATAGTAACACTCTTTTATGTGTTATGTATCTCCTGTGTCCTATACAGCGTTTTGCACACAATAGGTCCTCAAGTAATTTTTGTTATGGAGACTAGTGAAAACAGTGACAATGCACAATTTGGAAAAAAGGACGTAGCAGGAAAATAGAGAAACTATTTTGGGTGTGTTGGCTTCTGTTCTAACACTGAAGAATTCAAACAATCTATGCAAGCAAGAAGGCAGAATTTTCATCCTTTCTGGGTCAGAGCTGGGATGATCACACTTTCCTTTGTTGATATTACGGGGGTTTTATTTGAAATGTTGCCTCCGCTAACCACATGGGGATTTTCACTTATCCTCAAATTTGTCTGATAAGGGAAAGATGCTGAATGCTCCAGCCAGTGCAATCCCACTTTAGCATTTCTCCCACAATAGTCTGCAAGTTGTTCTCCAGAAAGCTCTGCAGGACTTTGGCATGGGGGTGGCTCAGGCCTTTGTCACCACACATGATTATCCAAAAGGCAGGGACTCTGCATGGACCAGTGTGACGGGTGTTCCTGCGGGGATTCTGGAAGCGAGACGGATACACAAAGGTAAGTGCAGAGAGAGGGCGGAGAGAGACATGTGTAAAAGCGGCCTCACGCTTTTCCTGCTCAGATGGAAGAGCCTGTCTAGTCTGGCTCACTGAACGGATGTGGGTTTGTCCTGGGGTGAACTTGATGGGAAGACCTTGCTCTATTTTGAACTCAGTTCTTGGAAACCCGTGCCAAATTAATGTCTGTTGAATAAGAAATGAGTCAGTGAGTGAGTGAGTGGCCTTAAAAAGTCCAGGTTTGGTTTTAGGCCTTCAACTTGAAAACGTGAAAAAGACTGCCTTGGTCTGTTTGTCTGTCTCAGTGGCTCCGGCCACACCTGCAGTGTCTCCTGAGTTTTAGAATAAAATGGCGTCATAAACTTATACAATCTCTCAACCCAGCGCTCTAAGCCTTATTACAATCCTCTAATCCATTTTTAAAGTTATCTAAGACACAAACATGATCATGTTACACTCACTCCTTCAATGGCCTTTTGCCAATTACAGAAAAAGTCCTGTCCCTTAGCGCGTCTTGCAAAGTGCACCATGTTCTCCTTCTGCCTTTTCTTCCCATCTTGTCTCTTACTGCTCCTCCATTCAACATTCAAAATTCTATTTTTTGTGCTCCAACTATGGAAAGCTGTTTGCTGTCCTCCAATGTGCCTGGTTCTCTCAAGCCTCCTCACCTTTGCATAAACGGTTCCTCTGCCAGGCATGTCCATTCAGCCTTTTCTCCCTGGCTAATGCCTAGTCATTCTCCAAGCATCAGCTCCAGAGTTTCCTCCTGTATGAAGCTTTCTCTGGTCCCCCTCTAGGCAGAGTTAGGGGCTCTGTTCTCTACCTTCTCCCAGCAAACTTTGCTAATTTCTACCATCACACACTTTCTGTCTCTCCAAACACAGTGACCCAGTTGAGGAAAAATATTCCATCACAGCACTGAGCATGATTCTGGTAGAGACTACTATTGTCCATAACTATAATTGTGGATTTGTAATATAGTGTAGTGGTTATATTATGGATATTGAAGTTAGTCTTGCCTGAGTTTGCATCATAGAACTTCCATTTTCTGTTCTGTGCCGGAAACCTTTCTAAGCCTCAGTTTCTCCACCTGTAAAATGAAGATAATAATCATGTCTACCCCTTAGCCTTGTGTGAATATTAAATGAAATGCTGACTGGAAATGTCTTAGCACAGTGCCTTGATCACAGTGTGTTGTCAACATTGTAGTACAGGCGAGATAAAATTGGTTTTTGTTTCCTCTGTTTCAACAAGAAAGGAGCTGGGAAAGCACTTTGAATTCACTGAAGCCAGACTTAGAAGGAGATGAGGTTAGAAGCCTGAAGGTTGAAATGAGGAATGTTCTTTAGAATCACTGTACGTGGTTACCTATAGAAGGTGACGGCCTCATTATCTGGGGGAAAAGGGATGGAATAAGACTCTTTCTTTTGAAGCCCAAACCCGGAGCTAGAGGGGAGAAGAGGAGGACGGGGTTCTGAGTCCCTGCGTTGGCAGACCGCTGAGCTAAACCTAACTCTGTGCTCTAGGTATGACTTGCAGCTAGAGTGGGGTGTGACAGTAAAAAGGAAGAAACGCTGATGTAAAAGTGCTGGAATTGAGAATTGGCCCTGTGACTGGGTACTGGGCTCGAGTCTCACAGCCAACTTCTCCTTAGCTCTCAGTGCCTCACCACCCAGAGGTAGGATAGCAAGGTGGAAAGGTGCTGGGCTGGAATCCACTTGCCAGCCCAAGCTATTCTTATGCTGGAACAAAATAGAGAGTCCAGGGTCTTGGACTGGCTCCCATTACTGGCAGGTAGAAGGATAGGCTTGTTCGTCAGTTCTCTGGGTTGAACTGGGTCGTATTAGTCACACAAGAAAATTTTGAACATGTCTGGGGGACCCCCTTGTTATGATATTGCCATTAGTGTTGAATGAGTGGATGCTATAAAGTGGGGTTGGTTTGGGATTCCCTAGTAGTGTCCAAAACGGGTTGGATACACCACAGGGGTATGCAAGACAATCTACTGACGTGGGAAGAAAATATTAGAACTTCTATTTGTAATTTTTTAATCTATATAAACAAGAGAATAGCTGTTCATTACTATTTAGTGTACAGATTAACCTGGGCTCCCTCACTGAGCCTGATTGTCAGATGGTCACATGTCGTGGACTTATGCGAGCTATTTCAGGGGAATGGTGGAACCTCACTCTATAGGGGAATTCACTGATTTGCTTGCTTTCAGAGAATTATTACATATTGTGGTTTATGTATGCCTGGCTAGTGTCTTTAAAATATGTAGTGTTGGGGCCGGCCCCATGGCCAAATGGTTAAGTTTGCGCTCTCTGCTTTGGTGACCCGGGCTTCACTGGTTCAAATCCTGGGTGCGGACATGGCACCACTTATCAAGCTATGCTGAGGCGGCGCCCCACATGCCACAAGTAGAAAGACCCACAACTAAAACTATACAACTATGTACCAGGGGGCTTTGAGGAGAAAAAGAAAAAATAAAATCTAAAAAAAAAAATAATAAAATATGTAGTGTTTGGTTTAATCTAGACAAACCTCACAAGATAGAAAAGTGACATAAAAAAGATTTCCACAAAAAAACCCAAAAACCAAGAAACAAACAATCCACATCTTGAAAATAACACCAGCAGCACAAACACAAGGCAACAATAAAATGTGTCAAAACTGTCATTTTCTTATGTGTAGTTGTTAAAGATAAACTGAGGCATATTAAACATTTTGAGTTTTAGCAAAAACTCATTTGAATCAGGCAGCATCCAATCCATCAAAGAGAAAAGAGCCTGAGGAGCTGCACGAAATGAAAGACTTTCACAGTCAGAAGGGAGTAGGAACAAGGAAGTTATACTCGGCAGAAAAGCAGTTGGTTATTGCAAGGTTACCTTCTTGTGGGCGATGGCAGAGGTCTGTCGGGCAGGAGACCTAACTAGTGCTCATTAGGTGATTCCTGATTGACTCTAAGATTCCTTCTGTGGAAGAGCCAGAACTGGAATTAGGTTAAGTCTTGGTTTGGTGACGTGGGGCTTAGTGACTCCATTTTGGGCCTGTTGTCTTGTTTTTAACATAGTATAAACTCTTTGTCAACCATTAAATGATGTAAAAACAATGATGATTTAAGCAGATCTGACAGTATGCTACATTGCAGATATTTTTTGTAGAAATTGACTTCAATAACTTCTTTCAAGGTAAAGAATTTTAACAGAGTGAGAAAATAATTGCTTTTCAAAAGAAACCCACACTCTGAAAAAGGCTTTATGAAATGACGCTTCCATTGATAAGTGATTTTGTTGCTGAAAATGATTTAATGTTATCAGGAGTTATTCTTTCTCTACTCACCTACAAAATTTGAAAATAGAATTTTCTGAACTATTTTTAAAACCTTCCAAAAAGATCCAGGGTAGTTTGGACCCATTCGCTTAAAATATATAAAAGTGCAACACCTTGCAATTCACATGCAAGAAGAATTGACATCAGGACAGATGGCAGTTTACTAGCTAATGTCATTAAAAGCTTTGGCGTAATTTGTCATGATTTGATTATTTACTCAAACTCTGGCAGCAAAGAAGAGTGAATGGAGGTGTCCCTCTACCCCACTCTCCTCTCATTATTAGACATCTTTCAACAAGGCAAAACAGAGTCCATCTCTCAATCGGAAAAATGATTTTACTTCTTCATCTAATATTTTTTTCCTTTCCTTTTCTCCAAAACCTTATGTTTTTCTTCTCTGTTCTCTGACACCATAAGATATAAGCCACATAGGAAGTATGACCACAACCGGTCATATTGTTTGCTCCCAAACAAGAAGTTTCAGCCACAACTGCGTGAGCACTTTTCTTTCTGGGACTCCAAGTTGCTGGGGAATTTGTTTTCAGAAATAAAAAACTGGCCAGAACTCTGTTAAAATTGAACACAGTTACAGGTGCTCAGATTTTAGGATTTTCTATGGGTTAACTACTTAAATGAAAAATATTAAAACTGAAATTTCGTTTAATCTTCATGAGAAAATCAGAATTGTAACATTCTCAGAATTACATACACGCACACACACACAACCCCCTCTTGGAATTAAGAGAAGAAAGGAAAAATTACATTGATATATTTTCCTATATCTTTTATTTAGCAGGGTAGCAAGGGCCAACCCAGCACGTAATCCAGAAACTCTTTCAGTTTCTAGAAAAGTTACTCTTTGTCTATCTTTTCTCTAGAGAATCATACCTACAGGTTGCAGCTGCAATGAATGCCAAATCTTCTGACTTATGAGCTGTTCTGACTACTGCCCCCACTTACCTCCAACTTTCTCCCAAGCCCAGCACGACATCCAAGCAGAGTACTAGGAAGGGAAGTGGGGAATTTCTCATTTAGGATTAGGTTCTTCTGAGAATAACATGGACCACTCCTCTCCCCCCACCAACAAAAAGTACCTTCATAAAGAAGTGTCATTCTTTCACGTAAAATAATTTCAGAGACATTAAGTCCAGAAGCGACGGCAACCTCACAGTCATCAAGGAACTGGTCTTTCTCCAAAGTTCTGCTCCAACATGCTTAGGGAGAGGTCCTTCTTCTGGTACAAGATGGTTGCTGGAGCTCCAAATGTCACTTCAGCAGGGTGGAGGGCAGGCAAAGGAAGGCTTTTCAGTCTTTAAGAAGGACTCCTGAAATATCACACAACACTTCCACTTATACCGCATGGGCCAAAATTAATCACAAAGTAGCCCTAACTGGAAGGCAGATTGAGTATATATATATATATATATATATATATATATATATATTTGCTATATTCCAAGCTAAAATGTGGGTTTCTCATGACTAAAGAAGAAGAGAATAAATATTGAAAGGTAACTATCATCTCTGTCATACCTCTCATTCTTCCCTTTAATTATTTTATATTTTATCAAAACAGAAAAACCCATCTCAATTATGTAAAGGGGACCCTTTTGTACTATGGAATTCCTTTTGTTCCATTTCCTGAAGAATTTTGAGTTAGTGGCCCAGAAACCAAACTCCAGAGGGCTAGACTTCCATGACAGTGCATTCTCAAGGCGACTCATCTTTGCTCCAATCCAAAAACCAATCATTCCTGCTACCATTCTGTTCATTAATGATTCCACCCTCCCATTTTGTTATTAACAGCCAGAGAAACTGGAAAATCTCGAACATGTACTCAGGAGGCTGGAATTCTAAGAAATGTTACTCAAAGTTTGAATTATTTAAAAAAAAAGAAATTATAGGGCCTACACCACCAAATATCCCAGTATTTCCAAATTTCTAGATATTAAGGCATTGTGAGATTCCAGCTACTTGATAATTGACCAATTAGCTCTTTATATGGATGTTCTGGCCTCAGTTTTTAAAAAATGATACTCCCTTCTGGTCAAATTCCACATTTTGGAAAAATCATCCTCTTAGTATTTCAGATTCTTCTGTAAGGATTTTGTGAACTATGTAGAATGTCTGCCATCTCTCATTTAATACTTGTTAAATCTACTTCTTTATTGTTGCTAACTTCCTAATTTATCTTCTTAGTATTTTTAGCATTATCTAAAAATCACGGGACTTCTTCTCAACAATTCTTAACATTTCTAGAAGAATTTTTTATAATAAAGACTATGTATGCATGCATAAATGCGTATCTCCTGTTTTGATCCCCCAAAAAAGATCTTTGTGCCAGGAAGAGATGGAAAGAGCATGAAGCTCTGCAGGAAATCCCAATCCTAGGCTGTACTCAAGTGTTTCCCTCACTTGTAGTTTGTACATAACATTTCTGTTGTGGCCAATTGATCAAAGAAATGTACAGTGCTCTGGGCATGGTCTTTGTGAGATGTTTCCTAAACCCGCATTTTAGTTATTGAAATAGTTAGAGGAGTTAAAATTAATTTATTATGTTTGTATAAGATTTATTTATAACTTTCAACTGGTCCTCAGGTATTTTCTGGCTTATTCCTCATCAGTTGAAGATATCAATATTTTTCCTGCAGTGTTTTCCTTGTGGTTTTATTTTTTCTCTTCTCTTTCCCTTATTCTGACTCATACCTCCATGTCAGAAGAAGAAGAATGTAGCACAGAAGAACGCCAGAAGCACATAGAGAGTAAGAGAGAATGCCAGAGGTTATAGGGAGTAAAGGCTGTCATCACGCTAGTTAGGCAACTAATTCCTTCAAAATCATCTCCATTCGTTATATTATGCACTCACTGGGTATATCTTGCCAAAACCTGAAAGGTGAACTTCCTGTAGGTCGACCAGCTCTGAGGTTATGCCTGCTTAGAGCAGAAGGAGGCAGTAAATAGCTACTATGCAGGGAAATCCCAGTGGGAGAAGGGGACTAGAGGAGATCACAGATGGGCATTATTGACTGGAAGTAGGCAGAGCTCTACCAAGACCAGAACCAGACAACCAGCAGAATGATGTTAAACCTGATGACCAAGAAATGACAGTTAACATCAAGGTCCATGACAGTTGTAAATTCATAGAGGTCAGGACTAAGGACTACAGCAAAGAAAGGAAACTGCTCGTCACATGCAGGCAGAGGTGGCAGGGAGATGGATAGAGCTTTAGAAGCATTTGCAAGGACTGCTTCTCTTGCCTTGTGGTTCTTGAAGGATATTGATCTGTTTGGACCTGGGAACTCTGCAAAACCAATTGAAAGTGTGGCTATGGGGGCCCATCAAAGAAAAGACTACTTATTTCCTTATCTTCAGAAAAGGAACTTCTGTTCCTATTTAAATTGATGCAACTACTTAGAAAACTCTATTTTGAAGGTACACCTTTAAATTTTTTACAGTTGGCGTTTCAATGGCCCAAACTCCCTTCGCAGATGTTTCTTTCAAGAGGGCCCTTGCTGTAAAAGTGCCTGACAAATTTGAAGTGAGACATAAAGACAGTAGTCAGAAGACAGGAGATGATGCCCTTTCAACAGTCATGGTTTTTTGTGAAAAATTTGGGTTCACATAAATATTTTGCATTGCAAGAGTAGCCACAGGAACAGAAATTTCTACAAAAGATTCTTTATGATGTCAGTTTTGGATTACATTTTGAGAGTAATTTTCCCATCCACGGACAATTAGATTTTGCTAATTTGCCATGTTTTTAAAAGCTTTCTTTAAATCCATATCACAATGACAGGAACATGCTATGGATATCAAGCACAGCTCATGGGAATGGCATTAAAGCGCAAAGGTTTGGTCTTAAGGTGTTTAGTTTTGATCCAATACACTTTGTGAATGACTTCTCACCAGTAGTTTAGTAATTGGGATCTGCACAGAAAGAAAAATATGCTGTGACTAAAGGCACAGTAAGTATTAAAGATGCAAATTAGATCATGGGTTGTAAAGGCAGATTGAGGTAGATTTGTAAAGTATGAATAAACTGGACTCCCTCTTAGAAATGATGTTGAAACACACTATCTTTCAAAGGAAGTAGTTTCAGAACTGGCTTCCCAAATGTATGTTGAAAAGGAGAAGTAACATTTTGGTCTTGTGACAAAAATAAACCAAATACATTAAATAATAATCAGACACTATTCAATTCTCACCTTTGCATGCTTGTGTTAGCCAAACACAAAATTTCAAGCCCAATGACTTGACCACCAACCACAGTATAAACACTATGAAAGAAGATTTAGAAAAATCCAGAGCTAAAGTTTCCCCTTTTGATTTTAGGAATGAAGAATGTTGCTAAATCAGAAGACAATCTTTTCCCAAATTTCACATAAAGAGAAAGGAGAATATTTGGGCAATTCAACGATAAATTTTTCATTTGAATTTTAATAGATATAAAAGTAACTCATGCTTAGAAATGAAAGCAATGATGTCTTCTTTTGCAAAATAGAGGTGATAATAATTCCTATATCATCAGGTGATTCACCTAAATAAAGTCCTTGAGTGAGGAGATTGCTCAATATAGGTTCATTTCCTCAATTCAAAGACACTGGTCAAAATATAACTATGAATATTCCTTTGGATCACTTAGGATAAAGTAAATCATGATGCAAATTTAATTATTTTTCACTCTTAGATCAAAATAGTTCTTTCTTTTCAAAGAAAGCAGAGAACTGCAGTAAAAGTAGAGAAATCTTTAGAAAATTACTTCCTCCCTTCCAAGAGTGCACCCCCATACACCCTCACACAAGGACACTACAGGACTTGGCTATAGTGACTAATACACTGTCTACTATTTTGTAACTCTGATGTCTGCAATTAACAGAGATAAATATTTAAGAGTTAAAATAACTCTTAAAAATTTCTTTTTATAGAATCATAAAGGAGTTAAGGGTAAAAACAGCAACAACAGCAACAGAAAGACAACTTAAAGGCTCTTCATGGGAAGCTGGTGGTGTAATGGAAAATACATGATATGTATAATCACAAGTTTGAGTTTTAATTCCAGTTATCCACATAAGCTCTTTGTGCCCTGGAGATTACATTTTCTTGCCTGGGAAATGGAGATGATACCTGGTGTGAGATTCAAATAATGAAATTTAGAACATTCAGTCCACTGCTGTCTCATAGTATTCACTCAGTCACTCATTTAGCAGAGGTTTTATGAGTTTTTACACTGTGTCTGACAGTGTGTTAGGCACTGAAAATAAAACAGTGAAAAAATAGACATGGTTTCTGCTCTCTAGCTTAACAATATGGCAGAAGAGGCAGGCATTAAGAATGACACAAATCCGAGTGATGTCAGCAATGTGGCAGAGTGAGCTGTTCCCTTTAGCTCATCCCCTTTGAACTACAACTAAATAGACATCCATTGATCAATGAAGGATACCCACACAGCACAACAGGACACCTGAGAGACCCACACAGCTATACATCTGAAGGTGGCTTGACTACTCCCGGGGAGGTGGTAGAGACAGGCCCCCTTGGGGCCATATGCATGTGTGCAATGGCTCTCCCAGCTGGAGCACCATAGCACTGCTCTGGCCCCAAGGGTGGAAGCGTGCCTCAGTGTGACTGTGGGAACAGGTGATGGCATCTCTGAGTGCCTATGTGATTGCTTTTTCATCTGGTGGGAGAGCCCACAGTGCTACCATGATCCTCAGGGAGTGGCCCAGGCTTGAAACCAGTAAGGAGTCCCTGCCCATCAAGCATAATGGCTGGTGAGACCTAGAAGGAGATGGCAGCAGATCTGTGTGCCCAGGTGAATGAGGTCCTGACTTCCACAAATGCCCATAGTACCACTGTGGCCCCAAAGTGGGGAGCACATCTCAGTGGGACTGTGGGAGCAGGTGGCAGCAGCCCTGAGCCCCCATGTGATCACTTTCCCATCCAGTGGGAGAGCCCAGAGGGCTGCTGTGGTCCCAAGGAGTGGCCCAGTCTTGGACAGGCACAGCTGACAGGTATCACAGTGGACTCAGAATACACAGCTCCTGCTTCCCTCTATCCCCAGTGGCAGCAGGTGGAATCTATGACCAGATACTATCACTATGTGAAGACACAAATCCACCCCATCAAATAGTATGAGGAGTTATATTAATACTCCAGACCAGAAGGAAAAAGACAAACACCTAGAAATCAATCCTGAAGGCACAGAAATTTACAATCTAAATTACAGATAATTCAAAATAGCTATCATAAAATAACTCAACTAGTTACAAGAGAACTCAGAAAGACAGCTCAATGAAATCAGGAATAAAATTAATGAACAGAAGGAATTCTTCACAAATGAGATTGAAATTATAAAGAAAACCAATCAGAAATGTTGGAGATGAAAAACACAATGAGTGAGATACAGAAAAATCTGGAGTCCTTAAATAATAGAGCTGATATTATGGAGGACAGAATTAGCAATAAAGAGGATAGGAATATAGAAATGCATCAGATGGAGAAGGAGAGAGAACTAAGACTAAAAAGAAATGAAGAAACTCTCTGAGAAATATGACTCAATTAGGAAACGCAACATAAAGATTATAGGTATTCAGAGGGACAAGAGTGGGAGAAAGGAGCAGAGAGCTTGTTCAAAGTCATAATAGCTGAGAACTTCCCAAACCTGGGGAAGGAGCTGGAATTACAACTAAAAGAAAATAATAGAACTCCTAATTACATCAATGTAAAAAGACCTTCTCCAAGGCATATATTAGCAAAACTGGCAAAAGTCAATGACAAAGAAAAAATATTAAGGGCAGTAAGGCAGAAGAAAATAACCTACAAAGGAACCCCTCACAGGCTTTCAGTGGATTTCTCAGCAGAAATCTTACAGGCTGGGAGAGAGTGAATGATATATTCAAAGTTCTGAAAGACAAAAACCTACAGCCAAGAATACTCAATCCAGCGAAAATATCCTTCAGATATGATGTAGAAATAAAAACTTTCCCAGATAAACAAAAGCTGAGGGAGTTCATCACCACAAGATGCTCGTCCCCCCAAGAAATGATCAAGAATGCCCTCATACCTGAAGAAAAAAGAAAGGGGTACAAAACCGTGAGCAAGAAATAAATAGGCAGACAAAATCAGAAAATTGCAGCTCTCTATCAGAACAGATTAGCAAATACTTAATTATAACATTAAAGATAAAGGGAAGGAAAACATCAAGAATACATATAATCATTTTAACCACGAACTCACAACACAAAATGGAATAAATTGTGACAACAATAATGTAGATGGGAAAGAGGAAAGGGATGGAACCTGCTTAGACTAAGGAAATAAGAGGATATCAGAAAGTGGACAATCTCGTCTACAAGATCTTTTATACACACCTCATGGTAACCACTAAACAAAAAAACAGAACAGAGACATAAATGATAAATAAAGAGAAAACTGAGAAAACCATCATAGAGAGCCAAACTGAAATGGCAGTCTGAAATACATAGAATGAGAAAAAGGGAAATATAGAACAAAGGGAAAACAAGTGATAAAACGGCAACATTAAGCCCTTATGTATCAATAATCACTCTAGGGGCCCACTCAGTGTCACAGCAGTTATGTTTATGCACTGCTTTGGTGGCCCAGGGTTCACCAGTTCTGATCCCTAGCACGGACCTATGCACTGCTTATCAAGCCATGCTATAGCAGGCGTCCCACATATAAAATAGAGGAAGATGGGCTCAGATGTTAGCTCAGGGCTAATCTTCCTTAGAAAAAAAAATCACTCTACATGTAAATGGATTGAATCCTCCAATGAAAAGACACAGAGTGGCTGGATGAATTAAAAAACAGGACCCAAAAATATGCTGCCTCCAGGAAACACATCTCAGTTTTACAGACAAATACAAGCTTAGAGTAAAGGGATGGAAGATGATACTCTAAGCTAATGGCAAAGAAAGAAAGCAGGTGTTGCCATACTTATATCAGATAAAGTAGACTTCAAGATAAAAAAGGCAATGAGAGACAAAGAGGGGCAATATATAATGATAACAGGGACATTCCACCAAGAGGACATAACACTTATAAATATATGCACCTAACTCAGGAGCACCAAAATACATAAAGCAACTGTTAATTGACCTAAAAGGAGATATTAACAGCAACACAATAATAGTAGGGGACCTTAACACCCCACTTACATCAATGGGTAGATCATTCAGACAGAAAGTCAACAAAGAAATAGTGGAACTAAATGAAAACCAGACCAGATGGTCTTAGTAGATATATACAGAACACTCCATCCAAAATCAGCAGAATACCCATTCTTCTCAAGTGCACATGGAACATTCTCAAGGACAGACCATACATTGAGAAACAAGGCAAACGTCAATAAATTTAAGAAGATTAAAGTCATATCAAGCATCTTTTCTGACCATAATGCTATGAAACTAGAAAACAACTACAAGAAAAAAGCTAGGAAAGTCACAAACATGTGGAAACTAAACAACATGCTACTGAACAACCATTGGATCAATGAAGAAATTAAAGAAGAAATCAAAAAATATCTGGAGACTAATGAAAATGAAAATACACCATACCAACTCATATGGAATGCAGCAAAAGCTTTCCTGAGAGAGAAGTTCTTAGCAATACAGGCCCACCTTAACAAACAAGAAAAGTCTGAAAAAAAAAGCAATCTTAAACTACACGGACATAACTAGGAAAAGAAGAACAAACAAAGCCCAAAGTCATCAGGAGGAGAGAAATAATAAAAATTAGAGCAGAAATAAATGAAATTGAAACCAAAAAAACCGCTGAAAGGATCAGTGAAACTAAGAGCTGGTTCTTTGAGGAGATAAACAAAATTGACAAACCCTTAGCCTAACTCACTAAGAAAAAATGAGAGAAGCCTCAAATAAATAAAATTAGAAATGAAAGAGGAGAGATTACTATGGATACCACAGAAATACAAAGGATTATAAGAGAATACTATGAAAAACTATATGCCAACAAATTGGACAATCTAAAAGAAATGGATAAATTCTTAGACTCATACAACCCCCAAAAATTAAACCAGGAAGAAATAGAGAATCCGAATAGACCAATTACAAGTAAAGAGATTGAAAGAGCAATCAAAAATATCCCAAAAAATAAAAGCCCAGGAACAGATGGCTCCTCTGGAGAATTCTACCAAACACTCAAAGATTTAATACCTATCCTTCTCAAACTATTCCAAAAAATGGAAGATGACAGAACACTTTCTAACACATTCTACAAGACCAACATCACCCTGATCCAAAAGCAAGACTAGGACAACATAAAGAAGGAAAATTACAGGCCAATATCACTGATGAACATAGATGCAAATATCCTCAACAAAATATTGGCAAACTGAATACAGCAATACATTAAAAGGGTCATACACCATGATCAAGTGGGATTTATACCAGGGATGCAGGCATGGTTCAACATCCACAAATCAATCAAAGTGATACACCACATTAACAAAGTGAGGAATAAAAACCACATGATCATCTCAATAGACACAGAGAAAGCATTTGACAAAATCCAACATCCACTTATGATAAAAACTCTCAATAAAATGGGTATAGAAGGAAAGTACCCCAACATAATAAAAGCCATATATCATAAACCCACAGCCAACATCATACTCAATGGGGAAAAGCTGAAAACCATCCCTCTAAGAATAGGAACAAGACAAAGGTGCCCACTCTCACCATTCTCATTCAACATTGTGCTGGAGATTTTGGCCAGAGAAATTAGGTAAGAAAAAGAAATAAAAGGAATCCAAAGAGGAAACAAAGAAGTGAAACTCTCACGGTTTGCAGATGACATGATTTTATATACAGAAAACCCTAAAGAATCCATCAGAAAACTATTAGAAATAATCAACAACTACAACAAAGTTGCAGGGTACAAAGTCAATTTACAAAAATCAGTTGCATTTCTATACTCTAATAGAACTCAAGAATACAATCCTATTTACAATTGCAACAAGAGGATTAAAATATCTAGGAATAAATTTAACCAAAGAGGTGAAAGATCTATACAATGAAAACTATAAGATATTATTGAAAAAAAAAATCAAAGATGACATAAAGAAATGGAAAGATATTCCATGCACATGGATTAGAAGAATAAACATAGTTAAAATGTCCAGTATTTAAGTAGTAACCTAAAGCAATCTACAGATTCAATGCAATCTCAATCAGAATCCCAATGACATTCTTCACAGAAATAGAACAAAGAATCCTAAAATTCACATGGGGCAAGAAAAGACGCCAAATAGCTAAAGCAATCCTGAGAACAAAGAACAGAGCTGGAGGCATCACAATCCCTGACTTCAGAATATACTACAAAGCTACAGTAATCAAAACAGCATTATATGGTACAAAAACAGACACACAGATCAATGGAACAAAACTGAAATCCCAGAAATAAAACCACACATCTACGGACAGCTAATCTTTGACAAAGGAGCTAAGAACATGCATTGGAGAAAGGAAATTCTCTTCAAAAAACAGTGTTGGGAAAACTGGTCAACCACATGCAAAAGACTGAAAGTAGACCATTATCTTTCACCACACACAAAAATTAACCCAAAATGGATGGAAGACTTGAAGAGAAGATGTGAAACCATAAAACTCTGAGAAGAAAATATAGGAAGTACATTCTTTGACATTGGTCTTAGAAGGATCTTTTTGAGTACCATGTCTTCTCAGGCAAGGGAAACAAAGGAAAAAATGAAAAAATGGAACTGCATCAAACAAAAGAACTTCTACAAGGCAAAGGAAACCATGAACAAATGAAAAGACAACCCACCAAATGGGAGGAAATATTTGCAAATCATATATCCAACAAGTGGTAATCTCCAAAATATATAAAGAACTCACACATCTCGACGACAAAAAAACAAACAACCCAATCCAAAAATGGGCAGAGGATATGAATAGACATTTTTCAAAAGAAGATATATAGATGGCCAACAGGTAAATGAAAAGATGTTCCACATCACTAATCATTAGGGAAATGCAAATTAAAACTACAATGAGATATCATCTTACACCAGTCAGAATGGCTAGAATTGCCAAGACAGAAAAACACAAACGTTGGAGAGGATGTGGAGAAAAGGGAACACTCATACACTGCTGGTGGGAATGCAAACTGGTGCAGTCTCTATGGAAAGCAGTATGGAGATTTCTCAAAAGATTGAAAATAGAAATATCACAAGACCCAGCTATCCTACTACTCAGTATTTTTCCAGAGAACTTGAAGTCAGCAATTCAAAAAGACTTATGCACCCTTATGTTCATTGCAGCATTATTTTCAATAGCCAAGATGTGGAAGCAACCCAAGTACCCATCAAACAATGATTGGCTAAGGGTGTGGTGTATATACGTATATATATATATATATATATATATACGTATATACACACAATGGAATACTATTCACCCATAAAAAAGACAAAAATCGCTTCAGTTGCAACAACATGGATGGAACTTGAGGGTATTATGCTAAGCAAAATAAGCCAAATAGAGAAAGACAAACAATGTATGATTTCACTCATATGTGAAGATAAACAAACACATGGACAAAGAGAACAGCTTAGTGGTTACCAGAGGGGAAGGGGGTTGAGGGTTGAGTGTAAGGGGTAAAGGGGCACATATATTTGGTGACTGACAAATAATATTGTACAACTGAAATTTCACAACATTATAATCTGTTATGACCTCAATAAACTAAATAAATAAAAAGAATGACACAAATAATAGTTCGATAAATAAGTAAAAGTTAATTCCGACTAAAAGTTAGTTCCCTTTCCCTTCTCTTCATTTGTAATAAGGAGAAGACTTGTTCTTTCTATTTTCACTTGTGAGAATTGTATGAATTAATGAATGCGAATCCCTTTTGGAAATTCCAAAGTTCTCTACAAATGTCCATTGCTATATTTGTAACAAAAATTTAACAAGCACATGCTAATTGCAAGACCCAGGCTCTAGGGAAAATATAAAGATTAACTGGACACAGGTCTGTCTGCTCTTCCGAGAGAAGGTCAGACAACTGGGCACAGTGAAGTATAACTGCAGGCAGAAAGCACTTTGAGACAGAGGGGGGAAAGTAATTGGCTATTTGGAGGAGGCAGAGATGGGCTCAGTTGGGAGGGCTCAGGGACGACTTTATGGAGCAGATGCATTAGAACTGGCCTGGACAGTTAGGGGGCAGCTGGACTTGGGGAGATGAGGAAACAGAATAAGCAAAAATACAGAAGTGGAAGAAGAAGGGAGAACAAAGAAATAGTAGGTGGTGCACGTTGGCTAGATTGAAGGAGGCATTAATGGCAGCAGTTGGCAATAGGAGTTTGGACAAGTAGTTTGAGGTCAGATCATAAAGGACTTTAAGCGCCAAGATAAAGAGTGTGATCTGTATTTTTGACAGCTGCAAGCTATTATAGGAATTTGAGCAAGACAATAACACAACGAGCTGTGAGTCAGGAAGAGTAATCATCCTACAACAGTGTGTCAGATGGATCACTATGACTGTTGATATAATTTTGCTGAAGGATTTGGAGATAGAGCTTTTCAAGTCTTGCATTTTGTTCTCTTGAAATCCAGGGTCCTGAAGCCATTAGAGTTGGAGTGGTCTAGGGAACTTGCAGTATTTTTGGTTTTGGTGGTACTGAGTCACGTAGAAGATAAACTTCCTCCTCTGAATAATATAGAACTCATAATATAAGTCCACAGAGCATATTTCTTTGGTGAAAATAAAGCACTCTTTGTAACCATATCTCTCATTTGCCTTAGCACAGGCCACATTATCTAAAATCCCCTATCATAGAAATAGGGAAGAGAGACACCAGGAAGTAAAAACGATTGTTCTAAAAACTAATCTGCTCTGACTCACCATTCTCAAAGGTACACACCAGACCCTCTGCCTGCTTCACACTCACTCAGGTCTGTGACTTTGGAATTCAGCAATGGCTGATCAGAGCAGTTTAATGAAACATCCCTGCTTCTGGAACTCCCATGGGCTGTGTGCACAGAACAAGCTGACCCTGACCCCATCTCTCCCTCCCCACCCACGAGCCTCTCAGAGCCAAAACAGCTGTGGGAGATGAGTGGCAGCTGGTCAGCCAATCAACAGGCAGCTGATGGATGACAGGCTCCATTTGCAACTGAACAGAGGTGCTTGAGGAAGCCAAGTTGCCCCACCCAGCTGGGTTCAGAACCTCTAGACTGAAAGAGAATAACAGATGTTCATTTAAAAACACCAACTACAAACCCCAAACAGAATTTTACTACACAAATACATGCCAGTGAATATTTGGAGAATAAGAACATTTTTTGCCAGCCCCCACAGGGCGTCTAGAAGACAGGCACAGAGAAAGGCCTACATATTTCTGATCTCTGTCACATTTCCACGAGGAACTCCACAGACTGTGAGACACTGTCTTGGTATGTCCCTCGGAGGAGCTCCTGGGGCTTGTGCTGGGTTTGTTTAGAGCCAGGGGCCAACCTGGGACTGGGCTTCCTCTTCCTAAGACAAGGAGAACTAATTAAGTAGGAGCAACATAGGCAGCTGAAGACTTTGTCCTATTACTTCATGGAAAATGTATCACATTCAATAAACACATTTAGCATGAATTTGCCAACATAGAGGAAAATGACGTTAAGCCATCAGATAAGCTTTTACAGAATTCAAAGTCTAGAACTTAAAATTATCTTCCTCCAAATAAGCAACCAGCAACTAGGGTTGGGCCCTCACTGAGGAGCAGATTATGTAATAAAGGGAGGCAGCCAGAGGTTAAGCCCTTTCTCCCAAGGATGAGCGAGTAAGTGAAAAACTCCCGTAAAGGAGAAGGCTACCTCAGGGTCTGCTCTTCAAAAGCGACACCTTGCTGCCTTGGCCAAAAGGCCAGTGTGTTTATGGCCAAGGTGGGAGGTTATAAGCTCTGCAAATGGTGAGGGAGGTGCCAGAAAGGTCTTGAAAGGTTTTTTGGTCTGGTCTTTGGGCTCTAGTCTACAGTTGTGGCTCTGTCTTATCTGAAACTGCCTTCAAAGTGTTCCTAGCTCAATTCCGAGAACACCTAAACCTCCACATCAGTACCAGGATTTCCTGACCGCTCAGATCTCTCCTGGGGCATTACTCTGTATTTAGGGAAGGACAAAATTGTTTTCCAGTAAACTGGACATTGTGCCTGTCCAGGGCAGTCTTTCTTGGTAACTTACTGTGAAGGCGGAGCCTTGGGTAGAGTTCAATTTACTTTAAGAAGCCTAGGTGATTCCTGTGAGGATTATGGGAGTAAAAATGGACTCCAAGAGGCACTCAGACTGATGTGCTGGACCCCAAAACACTAGAGGTGGGTCAAGAGGCTATAGCAGGGTTCATGGAGCAGAGGTCTCAGGCAGAGCTGAGACACACCTAGTTCTGGAGGAAATACCTGAGTCTAGGTATCCTGCATCGTTTAAAAATAAGACTCATCGTCACCCACAATTGCATTCAGTGAGTGACATCCCAGGGGATGCTTCCCACCTTGCATAAACTGTTCTCAGTATAATTAACTAATGGAAATATTTTAGATTTCTAAAGAAGCTTCGGACACAAGAGGCTTAGACTTTTCTCTTTTAGGTTGACATACATGTGCTATTTCTGCTGTGGATTTGTGTAGGGTGGGAAAGTTTAAATAATTTCTTAAAAATTATTAATACAATGCATCTCATTTTATGTGTTTGTTTTCAGATTATTTTAAGGAGCTCCCTTTGGAAGTACAGGAGGTCCTTGTTACTCAATAAAAATTTTATCTTGAGAGAAGGCCACCAAAATCAATCCATCTCAACAGGTACCAAATGTCATAGCAAATAGTTTAAAGTTTGTTTGCAACCTTATCTTGAAATCTGAGAGAAAAACATGAAGTTTATTTTATTTTAGATTTAACAAATTGAGTTGTAATTGCAAATGTGCACTAAATTCTTAGGATGATGAAAGACAGACTCAGCTGTTGATTTGGGGGAAAGTAAAATTTTCCTAAGAAAATTGCATAACATGACCTAGTATCCTTTGCTCACAGTTACATTCTTATAGCACAGTCCCAATGAGGATCACATTTTCAAGCTTATTCAATGTCTTTTCAATAGCTTAATTGATTTTCCGAAAGAAGTATTTTAATCTGTTGATATCCAAATAATTTTCATTTGAAGAACCAAGCATTTTTTCATTCTTATTGATTTTCTCTTCTGCCAGATCCATTTGTTACTATCTTTGCATGTAATTTCAGCAGTTCTTCACCATTTCTTATTAGATGAAGGTGCTAATTGATGGGCAAAGTTGTTACATGGAAAACAATGTTCAGGAACTAACTTTGTAAGGAAACGGTCCATTATTTTTGCGTTACGATGACACTTGCTTCTCTACCTTGTGCCTTTAGATAACTCCGATAACAGGTATTTCATGCAATTTTTTTTCCTTGAAAGGAAGCCAGGGCAATTATTGCATCAATTCATACATAGAAATTATAGAAACCGTAGACTCCCAGAACCTTCAAGGCTAAACATTCACCTGGCTTAGCCACCTAAGGTTTAAATTCTCTGCTAAGGAACTCCCATTTTAACACCTTCTTCAACAGGGAACTTACTGCCTTCCCAGGCCTCTCTTTGAACAGCTTCATCTTTGAACAGCTCTGATATTTACAACATTTTCCTTATCGTAACCTGAAATGTTATCTAATGTTTGGGCATACAAAAGTACAGCTGTCAGGATGCTGGAAAAACACTGTGGAGAAAAGGGAGGAAAAAATCAACTGGATTATTTTTTCCATTGAGGTAAATTGAGTTTGAATAGTTGGGTGAACCTTTAACTGGCTCTATTGCAGTTGAAAACACAAGAAATTGGTTCTTTTCAGCTTGAGTCAGATTGTCACGCTCTGAATATTTATAGAACAAATAGTTTCAAATCTCTCTCTAAATACTTGTGTCTTTCAGTAAACTGGGTGGATAGTATTCATTTGACATAATAAAATATTTGTTTTCCAAAAATCTCTTAAAAATAACCTCTGGATTTGAAATATTGTTTTATGCAATATTTCTATCTATAATTACTCACTCATACAGAAATTGTGATTATTTAGACACACCAGCTCACCATGAATGGGTGTTCATGTATCACGTTTTAATATCCATCTATTTTGAGACAACATTAAATGAAAAATAAAATTAAGCACAGTCTTTTCAAAATAATTACTTTATTTCTAAAAATAAAATTAAAACTATAATCTTCTTCTTGCTTTTTTTTCTTTTTTTTAAGTTTTAAGGATAGCCAGGTTAATTTAGGTCCAACATGGTAAAAACAAATTCTTTCCATCTTATTCCAAGTTTATACTCAGGAGACTTTTTTACAACAAAGTCATTAAAACCCTTAATTAACGGAATCATTGCTCCTCAGTTTCCAAATCATGCAATTGTGCTTCTCTTTAATTGGAAGCAGAGGTTGTGGGGCTCTGCTTTCCCTTCATATGTGGGGATGTTTACTGTTTGATGTACCTGTGAGATGTGTGGAGGGTGTTTCATAGCTCTGGTGCATCTCGTGTAGCTCACACCCACTATCGAGGGTTTTCTCCTGAAGACCACAGTCCTGAGGCATCCATCCCCCTGGCTCCTCCAGGGCATCCTCCACATCACACTCATCTGTTGGCTAGAGTTCAAAACCTGCTTTGCAGAAGGAAATCTCAGAGTGCCAAGCTCCACTCAGGTATTATATTACAGGCATACAGTCTCATTACTCCTTTCAGCTTAATCCAACCTTACACGATCACCAGGTTTCCATGGTTACCGACAGGATCAGTGTCTATTTCCCAGCTCACTTCCAGGCCAGGGGAGCCTTGAGTTTTCTCCCTGAAGTTCTCTGCTCACTGTTGAGGAATTGGCAGCAGCAGAAATGAAGCACTGATGTTTTCTGAAAATTATAGTGACGGCCATTTTTGGGGGGTGGATTGGAGAGGATGAGTTTGGTGGTGAGAAGACAACTGGAAGACTTTCGAAGCCATAGAGGCAAAAGCCCAAATGAGAAGAGAAGTGTAAATACTGCTTTGGCTTCTGATTTCATGCCAGATTGGCACGAAATACTTAAGAAGTGAATCTCCTTCCAATGTTTAATCACTTCTCTTTGTGTTTGGGGCTTAGCACCTCTCTGACTCTTCAGCTCCCTCCTATGTTGCTTCATGAACCTTTTGCCTTCAGCTGGAAGTCTGAGTTTATGATTGCTCTTCTCTTGTACAGGCACCATTTCCCCACTACTGGCTGAATATTAGCACTGCGATAGGCACGCTCATACATTAAAAATAACCATTCACAGTCCCTCATAGAGACAGAAAGTAGAAGAGTGGTTACCAGGCACTGAGGAAAGAGGGGAACATGAGTTACTATTTGATGGGTACATAGTTTCAATTTGGGATGATGAAAAAGTTCTGGCGACGGTTGGTGGTGGTTTCACAACAATGTGAACGCACTTAATGCCACTGAACTATATACTTAAAATTCGTTAAAGTGGTAAGTGTTATGTTATGAATATTTCACCACAGTAAACAAAAAAAAGAGGGAGAACTTCTGGCGCAAACCAACCCAGAAGCTTGCCCCACTTCAGAACATTTTATTTGTGTGAGCTGACAAATTCCCTGTTGTTTACAGCAATTAGCTGTAGATTTTCTGCTATTTGAACCATGAAACACTCTAATAAAAGTCATCATTAGAAAAAAAAATTAACCCTGTTATTGATATTAAAAAAATTCACATTTTTATAGATGAAGAAACTCAGTTCAGGGAGGATGAAAATTTGCCTGTTACACAACTAGTGAGTAGTGAACCTGGGATTCCAGTCTAAGGTTTGTTTGCGTGGAAATTTTGTGCTGCCTTCTCATAAGCAAAACAAATCTTATCCAATGGACAAAATCTCCAAATATGGGAAGTGTTCTCCAACCAGAATTTGTTTTTTCAATCTAAGTTGTTTCCCTTGTTTTTGATGCAGTCACTTACTCACATTTATTTGTACTGACTCTGAATTTTCCTGATAGTTAATGCCAAGGCTCCTGCCAAAATCCACCATCACAAATTATTTATAAAGGGATCACATGCCTTTATCTTCCACACTTAACTTTTAAATAAAAATAACATTTACAACTTTGGAATGTCACCTGTTAACAGATTCAGACGAATTCTGCTTTGAACTTTCTAACTCACTTTGGAGACCACATTGTATTTGATCTTTATTCTGGAATTTTTGCAACAGACTTTGGTTAAAAGTATTTAAGTTCTAACAATACAGTTTTTAAACAGAGCTTTCTGAGATGTGGTTACAAACAAATGTGACTGTTTTATTAAAAAACAGCAGAGTTCAAATTAATATTACTGACTTCAGAGCAGACATCTTGGGAAAGTGTAGATAGGGATGTTTCAATTACTCATTCATTGAAACACATAACACGTACTTATTCTATGCCAGACACTCAGAGAATTTTTGAAATTCCATTATTATATTTCCTCCAAAGCCAGTTAATGAACCACGCAGGAAATATTACTTTATAGTCATCTACTATTTTGACCCCAACCAGAATTATACAATTTGATCATCTACTTCATTCAAGAGACTTGGCTCCTAAAGACTTAAGACTATGACAAAAATTCGACTCTAACTTCAAAGGTTGAAGAATCACAAAGTTGATGGACAACATGCCAGAGATTCCTGTACATGCAGCATATAACACCTTGACAGGGGTAGCACTTGGTGATGTCTGATCGCCCCATCTTAAATAGCACTTTTCTTCCTTCATTCCCTGTTACCTCTCCCTGCAGTGTTTCTCTTTAGGGTGCTTGCTTCTCACCATCTGAGAATAACAAGTTCCATGAGAGCAGAGACATTTGTCTGTTGCTGTGTTCTCAAAACTAGATAGCGTCCAACACATAAAAGGTGCTCCATAAACAGTTTTTGAATTACTAAAAGGAAGCTTTTTATTCATTCGAATAAAAGGAAGCTTTATATCACTTTACGTAAAATGTTTTGCCTCAAGTTCGCAATTCCATAATTCAATGCAAGTATAAGATTTAATTTGATGATTTATAGTGCTATATCTTCTGTTTCTACTTCTATTATTATATAAATAGAGATCAGGAGACCTTCTGGTTCATTAGGAGTGCAGATTTTTTCCTTCTGTTCTTTCCTTTAAAGTGATGTCATGGTTAGGTTACCTTCTGGGGTTTTGCCATCTCTCCTTTTAACAGTATTTGCTTGGTACGCACTTACAATTTTTGTATTTTAACTATATGCAGGTGCTAAGAAGGATGCCGAATAAATGTAAGACTACTCCATGTTCTCAGAAGCTTAAAAATCTTCTTGGAAGAACAAGAACCATATTTGAAATAAAAAAGGATCAAAATAGAGATGCTTTACAGAATACCTCTCAGAAAGAGGAGAGCGGTTCACATTGAAGCTTCTGGGGAAACTCTATGGAAGAAATAGGACAGAGCGCAGACGTTGAAGAATGAGCTGAATGTGGACACATGCAGTGAGGACCTGCAGAGAAAGGGTCAGAGGTAACAGGTGGTTCAATCTGTGGGCGAGTGAAAACCACCATGTGCTCCTGCCTTCGTCCTGCGCACCAGCTGCTCTGCCCTATCCTGTACTCTTGTCATCTCCTAAACATTGTACGCCAGGCCCAGCACCACTCATCTCACCTATACTCACTCCTTAAGTGATTTCTCCCAGTCTCATGCTTTAGATAGCCTTCCAAATTTATAATTTCAGGCCCAGCCCTCCTTGAAGTCCAGACTCATGTACCAACAGCCTGCTCAGCCTCTGTACCAGGGGGTCTAAAGGAACTTCAAACAAAACACGTGGTTGTCTTGCCACAACTACTCCTATCAGCTCTATCCAAAATATACACCAAAGAGGATGGCTTCTCTGCACCTACACTGCTCCTGGCACCCTGATCCCAGCTACGCACCTTTCCCTTGCACTAGCACGTGATCTCCCTAAGTGACCTCCCTGCTGCCATTCTTGCTCCAGACTCTACTCTCCACGTAGCACCCACAGCCATCCCCTTAAATCATGTATCAGGTCTCGCTGCATCCTTGCTTAAAACTAGTCAACACAGCTCTTCTGGGACACGTGTGAAACAATTCCTGCTTCAATGCCTACGTACTTGCTGTTCCCTCTGCTTAGAATGTTCTTCCTCTCCTCCAATATTGAGTGACTTTCTTCCCTCACTTCACTTAGGATCCTTATCCTTGACCCAAATCTAAAATGGCCTCCTTTCGTCCATCACCTTTAACTCCCTTCCCTTTTAAAAAATCTCTTCCAAGCACATATCTAGGTACAGGTATATTTATTGGTCTATATTCTTACTGCCTATTTCCAACCACTGGAATTCAAGGTCTGCGAGGTAAGGGAGTGCTCACTGATATACCCCCAGTGACTAGAACAATGCCTGGCTGTGAAGAAATATTTCTTGAATGAATGAACTGCCATCCTGTTGGTTAACCTCTCCTTATGTAAGGTAATATCCTGAGTGATGTCATCAAAACCTGGGAGTGAAGAGTCTATACAGAGAATCCACAAGAGAAAGACCAGGCAATCGTAGCAGGGCAGGTGCAGGAGATGGAGCCAAGATGGGGACTGGGAAAATGAGGATGAAAGGACAGCCAGGCAATCCAGCACATCCTGCCAGACAGAGGATCTTGGACTCATGCAGACTCTAGCGGACTCTAGAGCCAAGAGAACATACCAAGCAAGATTTTCCAGGTGTCACACAGTGGCTGCCACGGGAAGCCTCTTTCTGGGGAGGGCCTGATCCAACAAAGAGAGAGTCTCCGACGCAAATGGACTCTGTGCAAATTGGCTACAAAATCAGCACTGGAGTTTTACATGAAGAGAAAGTCAGCAGCACTGCTGTGGAGAGTATAACTGACTGATGCTTGTTTATCTTTTCCAATGGACCGTGAGCTTCTAAGGGGAAGAGACTGCCTGGTTCTCTATCATTCCTGGTACAAAGTCTGCACTTTCAGGGAACATTTGAGAGATGAGCTGAAAGAAGGGAGAAGAATTGGATCATTAGTCTCTTTTTGGCTTTACCTAATGGCCCGGAGAGCAGCAGCAGCAGCAGCAGCAGGATTTTCCCCTGCAAATCTGATTGATATAAATCTTTTGTACACTTTAAATTGCCAATGGCTAAGACTTTGAACCCTGTACTGTTCCCCTCTTCCCACCCTAGAACTAACTTCCAAAAGCAGCAAATTGATATGCCCACAAGTTTACAATTCTCACACAGAATAGCAACCAATAAAGATATGAACTTTGTTAAAAAGTTTAAATAAGCCATTAGGTCATTCACATATCTCCTTAACCTCTGCTAAGGCAAGATCCTTCAATTTGCTGGAATTAGGAGTTTGACATTTTCTTAATTAAACAACTTTCCATCTGGAAAAAAGTACCTTGAAGATTCCCCCCAATAAACTCTAATGTAATTAAAAATAAATAAATTAAAAAGAACATTGAAATTGTTCTTAATAGTTTTGGCCACTATCCTATCAGGTAAGTTTTATTTTTATGTATTTATTTTCTAAAGTATACTTACCTTTCAATTTTCAGTTAAACACGTGACCTTGTTGACACTTCAGGGCCAATTTCAGAGTGTTTCTTTTGGGGGATTACCCTTTCTCAGAGGCTCTCTGGGCTACAGCAGCATGCTGAGTTCACAGCCATCGCGGGCTTTCCCCTTGACCTTGCTGTTTATGTCTTTAGTTTGTCCTACATTGTGAATCCTGAGAAGGAGGAGAATTCTTTTTCATACTGAAGAACATAAACATAGCTTAAGACTGAACTTTGATTAGAGTCTGAAAATGGAAAGGAAAAGCACATAGCCGTGTCCTCAATGTGAGTATTGTTTGTGTCTCTGCCACACAGGTGTGAGAAAATGGCTCTGCGATTTTTCCTGCTGGGGGAACAGGTCATGACAGAGCAGGAGAGGTGGTTTCCCTCCAAGACCACACCGAAGAGCTTGTAGTTTTCCCCCCTTTTCTTTTTTTCTGGTTTCCTCTTGAGCAAATGATTTTCTCAGGCCATAGAACGTTTTGAATCCAGTTCAGTAACATCCACTGAGTGTGACTCTGTGCAAGGGAACCAACTACGCGTGACAGAAACTATGGTTTCTCCAGAGTGCCCGGGACAGCAGATTTCCCTGAGTCTTGGTCCCAGGTTGCTGAAGCCTTGGGTGAGTGTGGGTCTGGTCAGCTAGCACACCCCTTTCTGGATGCCTCCTTACAGTCACTTGGATGTTCATCAGATGACTACTCCCCAGCCCAGCGCCTCTAAAGCAATTCTATTTTGCACATTCTTTCCTTTCCTCCCTCCAAATTACTATGCAGACCAATGGCAGACACTTTCTCATCAGTGAATTCCTAAATTAGCATTTCTAAAATCTACTTTTGAATTTTGCTCCTTTTACCTTTCTCTGACTCAACATCAATCTCTCAAATCTCTCTCTCTCGTCTCTGCTAATCAGTTCTGTTTCTTTCTTAGGCGACAGAAAAAAATGGAAAGATCTAAGTGGGAGCTTCTTAATGCAGGGAGCTTTTTCAATCACGGAGGAGAAATTGAGAATCATTACAAACCATGTATCATGATGGGTTTCTCCAGAAAGGGGTGGATGCTGACTTGCTTCCTAATTGCCCTTATCTAGCATGTACTCCCTGGACTTTCGTGCAGGGCGGGGGCGCTTTTCTCAGGTTCCAGGGACGGGTTCAGGCTCTGAGGTTGAAAAATCGTGAGCAGGGACGAGAAGGCCCACTTTGCCCGCGTCTGGGTGTGTGCGCGTCTGTGTGTGCGCGCGCGCGGGTGAGAGGGGCGGCGGAGCTTAGGGGAGACGCGGAGGGGGGGTTTGTTAGGTCGTCTCCCGCTTGTGTGTTTAGCACGCCATCTAGTGGCTGAGGCTCACAGAAGAGAAGAAAGCCTGAGGCTCCCGGAAAGACATCCAGCTCAGGGATGAGCTGGCTTCCCCTCTGGGTGAAATCCCCTTCGCATAAGTGGCTGTATTCCAACTTTACCAGTACACAGGCGACGAATATTGTGCACATCGTTGAGAGGTTGGTGGAAGCCATGAAAAAGGATAAAAGACTTTAAGGACCTATTCAGAAAGGCAAAAAGTATAGCTACACAATTATTCCAGAAAGTAGGGCTCTGGTTGACCAAATAAATGAGACTCTTCTATGAATATGGGAGACACAAAAAGGAGTTGAAGAAAGAGAAGAGAGAGAAGGCGTGGGAAGGCAATGAAGGGGGAGGTAGGGTAACACAATGCTGCGTAGACAGTTCTGAATCCAGGTTCAAATTGCAGCTCTCTCACTTCCCATCTGTGCCAAGTAGGCAATTATTTAAACTCATTAAGCCTCAGTTTGTCCATCTGTAAAATGGGGATCATCCCACCTATCTCCTAGGGATGCTGAGGGTTAGACCAAAGAATACATCAATGTGCCAAGCCCAGAGACTCCCATGAAAATGCTCGATAAATGATAGTTGTTATTAGTAGGGAGAAGACTAACGGAAAAGAAAAGAAGGAGAGGAGGAGGCCTGGTAAGGGATAGGGTGGGAAATGTTATGATGTGAGGAAGGAAATAACATCGAGGACTGTCCAACTTGGCACAAGGCATTTGGCCAACTTAACAGACGAATCCCATGAGAGGGGAAATCTTCTCTGACTCCAGTGGGCAGAGGGTCTCTGTCTGAAGCCCACCTTTGTTACTGAATCTGTAAGTGTCTGAGAGGGCTCCACAGGAGGGCTTTCCTTCTCGGCACCCCTTGGTCTTCAAGCTGTGGGCTGAGAGCCCGAGACTCAACTCCTTAGAGGTCTTCAATTCAGTCCTGAGAGCTTGAGTGAAGGAAAGGCAGATGACCAGTCGGAGACAGGGCTGATCAAGGGGTAGCAGCTAGGGCCCAGGTTTTATTCAGTGGGGGAAGCTAGTAGCGTGGCCTAGCTTGCAAGGAGCCTTCTGGCAACCCTGGCTCGTCACTGTCTGTGGCAGTTAATACTGGCTGCATTCTCTTGGAGAGCCTAGAAGAAACACCTGTAGAACCTGAGGCATCTTCCCTCCCTGCTAAAGGCTGAATCCCCACGGCAGAGCCAGGAGGTAGATGCACAGAGCTGCCTCCGTCTCTCCTTTGGAACCTGATACAGCTCCTTCTAACGATTGCCTAAAGTCTCAACTGAAGCCTCTGGAGGGCAAAATATTGCAACACATACACACACTCATGCCCTCTGAAGAAGCTCTTAGCCTACCATCTCTAGCCAGAGCCCAGAACTGGAGACTACAATGCCCTTTCTCTGATGTAATGGCCGACCTCAATCTCAGGGGGAAAGAGGCCATCGCCTGCATTTCTAACCTTTTACCAGCTTCCTTCCATGCCAAGGAGAAACTAAGAACAAGAACACAGTACTGTAATCTGATCCCCAATTAGCATAAAATAAAAACAACCCAGTCATGTTTTCCACGGGCTTTTCCAACCTCAAACTAAACGCATGAAGCAGGGAGAAAGAGATAAAAATATACACGTGGAACTATAAATATATATACTGTCTGTGTATGTGCCACCAAGAACTCTCACTCAAATGAGAATCTGTCTCTAGGAAAACCAAGCAGCCAGATGCAGAAATCTGAGAATTTTCCCTTTCCGAAGTGCAGTGTGAGTACAGAAAGGAAGGGAAAGTATCCTGGTTACTGGGTATGGAAGGGGTTAAATCCTCAGCCATCCTATTCTAAAGTGATTTATGATGATGTGTAGTGTTTCAAAACTCTCCCCCACCCCGGAGAACAGCCCTCCCCCCATCCACCCCGCCATCACCATCGAGTCCACTCTCAACGTGTTGAAATGGGAAGGAGGCGGTGTTTTGCTGATCTGTTAAATTCTTAGTGAAGTTTCCTTGATTTCCAGTGGCTGCTGTTGTTTGAGTTTGGTTTGGATCAAAACTGAGGTTGTCCTGGCATTTCTGGGACTGAATCCAGGCAAGAGGAAGAAGAAAAAGAAGGAGAAGGAAAAGAGGAGAAAAAAAGGTGGGGAAAAATAAAGGGAGGAGAGAAGTGTAGGAAGAGAAAAAAAAGTCCTTTTTAACATCACATTCCTGTGTTTTCCCTCAGTCTGGAAAACATATTAATCCCAGTGCTTTTACGCTCGGAAACAAAGGGACTAAGCCAGACTGTAGGGGAAAGGGTGATAAGAAGGATCCTGGAACTCTAAAGAGAGAAAGAGCGAGATTCAGAACTAGCTGGGGCTCCACTGTAAGGGACGTCCTGTGTCTGTCGGCACAGGAGATTGGCACACACAGACACACGAGACCGCGCAGAGACTACAGACAAATGGAGATGCAAAGCCTCAAAAGGACAGCTCCTTTCACTTCATCCTACTTGTCAAGAAGGTAAAAAGACACAGCCAGAAAGAAAAGAAGAAAGCAGCTCAGCCCTCAGGTCAGGACAGGCGGTGGGTCTGTGGTGCGATTTTGGGAGCTGGAGCTGCGGCTCACCCCCTTTGTATCGCTCAGCCTCTCAAGGGAGAGAGAGGGTTGGGAGGAAGAGTGTTTCATCTGGGAAACTGTCCTGGGACCACACTTCAGATTGCTTTTTAAACCCTCTGCATTCCATCTCCATGAGCCACAATGTAAGTGTGTAATCCTTCTGTCTTCGGTGTGTTTGTTTGTTTCTTTGTTGCTTATTGAAGAAATGAAATGGGAATGTAGTCATAATTAATATGCTTAGTGTGCATTTTCTCTGGAGCATCAGTCAGTTGAAACAGTGCAAGCATGCTGAGTGCAGACCCGAGTTGGGTTTCCTGCTTAATGTAACTGTCTCTGCTAAGCACTGACAAATTACAGGGGTTTAAAAGCAACAGGATCTCATCCTATTTTCCATTCCCTGACCTCTTTCCTTCTGCTTTAACCACCCCTTCCCCCTCCCCTAGGCCAACAGAGAGAGAGAGAGAGAAAATGCCCAGCTCTGTTTGCAATTAAATGATTTTCTTTCTTTTTCCCCCCTCCCCTTTCTGTCTTTTGACCCTGCTGCCTCCCAAAGAGGACTGCACAATGACATGGAGAATGGGACCCAGTTTTACCATGCTGTTGGCACTGTGGCTGGTGTGTGGATCAGAACCCCACCCCCAAGCCATGAATAGAGGGAGCCATGGAGGGCGGAAAGTGCCTCTGGTCTCCCCAGTCAACAGAAGGCCAGCCCGGTTTCTGAGGCACACGGGGAGGTCTCAGGGAATTGCGAGAAGCACTCTGGAAGAACCAAACCTCCAGCCTCTCCAAAGAAGGAGGAGTGTGCCGGTGTTGAGAGTAGCTCAGGCAACCGCACTGCCGGCCCCTTTGGGCATCAATGGAGCCTTGGTGAGACCTGAGCAGAGACCAACAGCCCGGAGCTCTCCTCGTGAGATGGTCCGAGATGAGGGGTCCTTAGCTCGGTCAAGAATGTTGCGCTTCCCCTCGGGGTCCAGCAATCCCAACATCCTTGCCAGCTTTGCAGGGAAGAACAGGGTGTGGGTCATCTCAGCCCCCCACGCCTCGGATAGCTACTACCGCCTCATGATGAGCCTCCTGAAGGACGACGTGTACTGCGAGCTGGCGGAACGGCACATTCAGCAGATTGTGCTGTTCCACCAGGCAGGCGAGGAAGGAGGCAAGGTGCGGAGGATCACCAGTGAGGGCCGCGTCCTGGAGCAGCCCCTAGATCCCAACCTCATCCCAAAGCTAATGAGCTTCTTGAAGCTGGAGAAGGGGAAGTTTGGCATGGTGCTGTTGAAGAAGACGCTGCAGGTAGAAGAGCGCTACCCTTACCCGGTCAGGCTGGAGGCCATGTATGAGATCATCGACCAGAGCCCCATCCGCAGGATAGAGAAGATCAGGCAGAAGGGTTTTGTCCAAAAATGTAAGGCCTCTGGAATAGAGGGCCAGGTGGTGGCGGAGGGGAACAACGGTGGTGGAGCAGGGAGGCCAGGCCTGAGCAGTGAGAAGAGGAAAGAAGACCAGAGGAGAGCACACGTCCCGCCAACCCGAGAGAGTCGGGTGAAGGTGATGCGAAAACCCGCCACCACTACCGGGGCTCCCCCCTCACCTCCTCCAACCCCAAGGGCCACCACCCTGTCTCCTGCTTCAGTCACAACAGTGACTCGGGCCACCTCTCGGGTGGCAACTGTAGCTGTAAGACCTACAACCACTACAGCCTTTCCGACCACCCAAAGGCCCTGGACCCCTCGGGCGCCTCCCTTCTCAGACGCCCACAGGCCCCCAGCAACAGCGGAGGTGACCACTGCCAGGGCCCCTGTGGCCTCAGAAAATCTCTACCCTCCACCCAGGAAGGAGCAGCACAGGGAGAGGCCACAGACCACCAGGAGGCCCAGCAAGGCCACCAGCTTCGAGAGCTTCACGGCTGCCCCTCCCACCACCGGTGCAGAGCACAGCACAAGGGCTGGCGCGGGGCGGGTCCGGGACAACCGCACAGACAGGCGGGAGCATGGCCCCCGGGACCCAAACGTGGTTCCAGGACCTCACAAGCCAGCAAAGGGGAAGCCTCCCAAAAAGAAGGCCCAGGACAAAATTCTTAGCAATGAGTATGAGGATAAGTATGAGCTCAGCCGGCCTACTGCCTCTCAGCTGGAGGAGGAGCTGCAGGTGGGGAATATTCCCCCCCAGAAAGCAAAGGAGTCGAAAAAGCATGAGAAGCTGGAGAAACCCGAGAAGGAGAAGAAAAAAAAGATGAAGAATGAGAAAGCAGACAAGTTACTCAAGAGTGAAAAGCAGCTGAAGAAGGACAAGGCTGAGAAAAAGAGCAGGCAGGACAGAGAGAAGAGCAAGAAGAAAAAAGCGGGGAGGACAGAGCAGGAAGGCTTCCTGAAACCCACCACCAAACACCTCACTCCCAGCCCCCGGAAGTCGGCCACTGACCTGCTGGGCTCCTTCGAAGGCAAACGAAGGCTCCTCGTAAGTAATCTTCTGCTTGGCATTGTTCTGTGGGCTGAGGCCGGGCGTGTTAACGTTCAGTTTGTTGTTTTTCTAAAATCACGTTGCTGGATGGCACACTGTGGCTGAACCTGTACCATGTCTAGAAGATCCAAGGAAGAGCAGCCAGGCCAGCAGCTCCTTTTGGTTAAGATGCTCTGAGAACCTCTCTCCACACAGACTCACAGCCCTAAGGGACAGGCAGTGACAGGGGACCTGAGACATGAGCCCAGGGAAGCACCTGTAGTCAGTTTCTTCCAAACCCGTCACTACCACCCCCTATCCTTACTCCTCTCTTTTAAGGGATAGTTCTGGATACAGCTTCCTTTTACCAAGTTCAAAGGACAAAGGAAGGAGGAAGGAGTTCCTAAAATGGCATGCATTGACTCCAGTCACAACTTAGGAAAAGGGTTTCTCTCTGCGTGAACTTAGGAACTTAGAAGCATGTAGATGGGGAAATGGCAAGATTCCTTCTTCCCCCCTGATTAGGTCCATATCAAAGATAGGAAGCAGAAAGTAAGGCAGCCTGGGTGGGAGTGGGTATGACCGGGAGTGGGGAAGGGTCCTTGTTGGTGTGACCCTCACAAATACTTTTAAAACCGCTTGGCTAAAACCTTCTCCCTTAAAGGCTGCCTCCTCCATCACTGCCCAACTACCAGTAAGAAGCCAGAAGGATGGACAGTGGAGCACTGGCTTAATTGCTCCCATTTCCAACACCCTAGAGACATTGCTGAATTTGGAGGCAAGATGTCATGTCAGTTTCTCCTGTGCCTCTATAAAATGAGCATGTCTGTGTGTGTGTGTATGAAAAAGGAGACAAGCAGTCCTTACTTCTGCTTTGCCTGGTTCTGAGTACCACAAGTGTTGAGCATGTCACATGTCCATCTCAGTAACTCTCTCTTTGGCCACTACTCGCCACCATCCGAAGAATGATGATAACAGAATCTAGTCAAACCCAAGGAAGACTCTGGACAGGAATAAGCTCCATCCTAAATGTAAGAGCACTTCCTCAGTGATATGACAATGGCTCTTTCTCCTCTCCATGTCCCCTTGCACCTCTTTTAATGCCCCTCCAAGATTTTACACCTAGCTTCTTAATGCCCTCGTTTACTCCAGACTGTCCAGGAGGAGAAACGTATGATCCAATTACTTCAGAGAAAAAGGTCAGGAAATTAATGTTGCGTAATGTGAGTCAGGAAGGATTTTCTCAGATACCTGGGTGGTATGGAGCCATCTTGCACCGTTAAGGACAGCATCTATCCTACTGAACGGACAGGGTGATTCCTGGCCCTGCATTCCTGCCACCAAAAGAGACAGGCACTCTTCTCTCAAGGCATCTTTCAGAAGGTCTTTTACTTTTTCCAGTTTGGCCTAAATGTGGGTTAATGATGTAAACAGAGCAACTCTGGTGTCCATTTATCTGGTTTCAAAAAGTTTAAATGTGCATTTGAATGTTATTCAGAGCAGAGTCCCTTGTGGTGTTCATCACGGGAGGGGCATGTCCCCAAATTCTCTTAGCTGTTCCATCCATCATGTATGTAGGTCTTAGAACCAAACCTAAGTTTTGGTTGATTCTACAGGTTGTGTGTGTGTGTGTGTCTTGTTATATACTTTTTGTATGTTGTTACTCATTTTTAACCAGAGCCTTAAAGTAACTATATAAACTTAGGTTAGCAGAGGATAGGCTGGCTGGTAGAGTAGTTTAACAGCTGCTTGGTTACTCCCAGAGGACATAAATTTAAGTGGGAACGTTCCAGTCAGAACCAAAAAGCATCACTGATTTCAGAGAAGAACTCTACCTGGTACTGGAATGTTTGGTAGACAAGCCATGGGGGCAAACTGCCCTCTTTAGGGTGTGGGAAAGCATCGGAGACGTGCTCTCCTCTTGCATACCTGGGACTTTGTCCTGCCTGCTAAAACACATCACCCAACCTGGCCGTTTCACCAGCAAGGCAGGCCAAGGGCTCCTCATGGGCAGCCTTTAACCAGGGGAAAAATAAGCTTGGGTAAAATGTCGGGATTGTAATTGTGCTCCCATCTGGCGAATACTTCCATTGCCCCTAGTTCGTGAGTGAAAAGAAAGGGTTTTCCTACTATCTCCCTGATATTAGTCATGCTTTTCATTTCTCCCTCTGTCTTTCCACTCCCTCAGTCAGGGGTTTGAAAGCCCAGCTGGGTCTTTTTTGCTTTTAACAGCATCCCTGATCATAAATTTCTAGCAAATGAAACTCCAATGACAGCTTCTACTGATGTCACGTGAGGCAAAACAGAAACCAGCTGGGATTGCTCATGGCAGTGTTGTTCTTTGGGGCTGGCAAGAGAGCCAGGTTTGTTATTAGAAAGAAAGTACAAACAGGAGCGTTTCAGTCCTGCAATCCCACGTGTGCCCAGCTCATGATCATATCAGAAATGTGTTTTCTGAAGAGCTAGTCATGTCTAAAACAATAATAGATTAGAAAAGATGCGATGAAATAAACATGATATAAAATCAAAAGGCGGAGAGAAAAGAATCTGTTTCACTAGGCAGCGAAGAGACTAGTGTTTCCGATGAGAGACTGTTGGTGCCGTTTATCTTTCTTCCACTCATTTTTCCTGTCAGACATGGCTGATGTTATTCAGGAAGTTCAGTGATTCAATTAGTAATCACTAAGGCTTAGCGCCCTCCAAGCTGTATGGCTGACGCACACCTCCAACTGGCCTCAGCCTAACCAGTGTGCTCAAACTGAAATGGGGTTTGCGTTCCAAGAAATCGTGCAGGCCTTTTAACTCATCTTCCCAGTTTTTCAGTGACCTGCTGCCCAACTACAACTTATCTTATATGCCTAGTGCTTTGCATTTATTTATATCATTATTTAGATGTGAAAACATCACGTAACTGCTACCTAACCAATTTCTTAGAGAAACATAGGCAGCAAGGTTTTAGGTTGTAACTGGGTGAACAGCATCCTAGAGCCTTCGACGGAGTTGCCTGTGCATCCTGGTGTCCTATTCATACTCCTATTCTCAGGCCGGAGGTCAGTCCTTCAAACCCCCACCTCTCAGCCTGTCAACAGAAAGGGGCACATCCTGCAGGGCACTTGGCCGAGGCCATGTGGTTTAATTTTCACCACAATCCCATGAAGAAGGATTTATTAACTCCATTTACAGAGGAGGAAACGGAAGCTCAGAGAGGCTGAGAAGTTTCCCAAGCTGTAGAGCTAATATGAGGCAAAGCCAGAATTAGAACTCAGGTCTGTTTGGTTTTAAAGTTCATGCTCAAGCTGCTCCCCGATTCTGCCTTCCTGTGGGTGTGAGCTTCCCGTGGGCACATGCCATAAACTCAAGGGGAAACTGAGAAATTATCCTGCCAGTTAATCAATGCAGATATTTTAAAATTCATTTTCAACCTTGAATTACCCAGATAAATGGTAAGATGTAGCAGTTGTCAACATTTTGTGCTAAGCACAAATGTAGAGGTTTTGCCTTTAGTTATTAAAGATTAGCAGCTGAGCGACAATCTGTTGCAAATCTTTTTTTTTCTTCTTCTTCTCCTCCCCAAAGCCCCCCAATACATAGTTGTATATTCCAGTTGTAGGTCCTTCTGGTTCTGCTATGTGGCATGTCGCCTCAGCATGGCCTGATGAGCGGTGCTAGGTCTGTGCCCAGGATCTGAACCGGCCAAACCCTGCGCCATCAAAGCAGAGTGCATGAACTTAACCACTCAGCCACGGAGCCAGCTCTGAGTTTTTTCCTTTAATACCTAGCTAGTTCTCTGTACCTCAGCTCTCTGGCTTTCCTGGCAGTCAGTCAAGAGCAATAGATTGTATCCCAGTTAACCTTATCCCTCAAACTGGTTGGTGTCTGTTTGGGGTGACAACAGTGAGAATATAGATAAGATGTTTGTCACTAAAATATTGGACTATGTGGAGTACAGCTGAAAAGCTGTCACTTTGTGCCCTGAGATTTACCTGCTTGTCAATTAACAAGAGGCCTCATAGTGTTGAATTGCAGTGATTCAAGTTCAAGTGTAAGCATTCTTTGGAGACTGAGTCTCCTGTAATTCAAGTGGGTTAGTTCTTTCAACCTTAGCTCAGGAATCTGGATATTGGGATAATAATCTACCTATTTGGTTTAATTTTAGAAAAGGACATAAAGCTCTGCTTTACTAAGGCAGACTACTAGCTTGAATGTTATTTTTTCAGAATCCTGTAAAAATCTAGTGTTTTGAGCCTAACCAAATATTTAGAATAATCTGAGCCTTACAATACCTTCCCCTAGCATCTTCCCATTCCTGTTTGCTCCCTTTACTTATGCAAACTGGCTTCATTACACTCTGAGGCTCCTTGTGCCAACACACAGTTAGAACATAAAAGTGAAAAAGAATCACAACACAATTCTAAATTCATGATACATGCCCTGATTTATCACCACCCAACGGGAAAGAGGCCAAGTGCCAACAATAGTGTTTACTGAGAAGCTCTAGGATGCTTTTTTTAGGAAGAGGGGATTGGAAATAGTTACCATTTTAAATACTGTTTGAAATACTGCCAAGCTAGAAAATGAATGGGATGGAGACATCAATACACGGGGAAAGAGTGTCAGAACTTGTGCTGAGCATCAGCCTGCTCTGCTTTCCCTGATGCAAACTCGACAGGCAGATTCAATGTAACGGAGAGAGTCTTTACCAACTGCATCTAGGCGTTCATAATCAGGGGACCATGTTCCTGAGTCCCTCCCCTCTCCTCTGACTGGATTATCTGTATAACCTGAGGGAGGGGGCCAGCATGTGTGCTCCTACCACCTGCACAGCACTGGCAGGGCTGGGGTTTCAGAACCTTGAAGAACTTATACTCTAGTCGGGGAGGTGTGACATAAATATGAAATAAAATAATAAATTGAGGAAATATATAAATTCCAAGTGAGCAGTGCAGACTGTAAGAACAGTAATTAAAAGAGGAAAGTGGTGATTGTGGGCTAGAAAGACTTTAAAGAGGATGCTACACTTGAAGAATGGCTCAGGTTCAGATATGGTAGAGGGGAGGGGAGTGGATTTGACCTTTCTAGGTGGGAAGGGTAATAGGGCCAAGGCTAGAAAGGAATGTGGGTGAACTATTCAGAGGCAACATACATGTATGGTGCTCCGGTGCACACAGCCTGTACACATGTATAGTTTTTTTTTTTCTTTTCTGCTCAATTCTCACTACTTAATGAGGTTGGCGGGGAGTTATTCCATTGTAAAGATGAGAAAGCTAAGGTTCATAAGATTAAGTGCCTTTGTTAAGGCTACAGGATAGCCAGGGGTTGAACTAGGACTAAAATGCAGGCCCTCCAACTTTGGCTACAGTCACTCTTTCTCTTTGCCACTCTGCCAAGAGTCCTTTCATATCATAATTTAGACAGTCTGGCTACGGGGTGAAGAGGTCACGTAAGGGAGGAACAAGAGGAAAGGTTAGCAAGAGAGAACCTGGACCCAGGTTGTGGAGGGCAGGAAGATAGGAAATGAGTCATGCAAAATAAATGTCACCTCAACGGTGGGTTCAGCCATCCTTGGGCGAAGGTCCTGAGGTGAAAATAAACATCAGAGCTCTTTATTTATTTAAGTGCGATTCCCACTGGGTATCCATGGCCTAGGGTCACTGTGTTCAGAGAAAAGGGGGAGAAGCTGCCAGGCATGGGAGGATGAGTTTCTGTATGATTATGTATTGTCCGAAATCCTCAATTATGCACAAGGGGAAGAAAAAGACCAAATGGAGCTTTGAGGACTCTTGAAATCCTGCCATATCAAGGGCTGTCAACAGACTTTAAGGGTCCAAGGCAGAGTACGAGATGAATGAAATGGAGTCTCCGTACGGATTTGAAGTTACAGAGGCAGGTAATTATCAGTCATCTAGTGTCTGGGCATCTGTGCCCTGAGACACCTCTAAATGTATTCTAAATCTGGGCTTATCCTTGGTTTAGAATAAGGAGTCTCAAATCACTATCAGTAAATCTCTTTCTCTCACCTTTGTTTTTGACTATTTTGTGTTGTCACTTAACCATTCATTTTATTTATTTCAAAATAGTGTGTAGGTGAGCAAATAATAACCAGAAAGAAAAACCTAAAACATAGCAACTAAAACTAAAACTCCACGATTTGGGCTACCATCAAAACCTGAAGAAATATTTTCAAATGTCATCTAGCTAATTAAAAACTAGCAAACAAAGCAAAAATACCATCACCATATCTTTTTATAGCCACCTTAAAATTTTTTTTAAGGCTAAGGATGAATCAGCGAATAAATTTTTGGAAATTTTCTCTTTTTCCTCTTGGGAAATTACACTTCTAAAACAGGCCCTTCTTACCCACTCTGTTCCTCTGAACAGGCATATAAATACAAGATCAAAAATAAACTCAATCAGGTCTACTTAAAATAAATAATGATCTGAGAAAAAAATAACTTCATCCCTGAAAACCTTTGTTAATGTTACACTCAATGAGTAATAGAAGTTTGTCAAGCAGAGAGACCTCTTAGAAGGGAAAGCTTCAGGCAGCAATGAGTACATCTCTGACAGAAAAATCAACAGCAGGATCAAGCTGGGACCAGATTCATTAACCATTTTGATAAAGTATTTGGAGAAGGTTAACGACATGGTGACTTCCCCTCTGAAAAATGCCAGGCTAATAACTACAAACTTCAGAAATATTTTATAAGGTTAGATGAGTAAGTAAAGAAGTGGCTGATAAATTTAAATGTGGTCTAATGCAAGAAAGTGTATGGAGGCTGGCCTCTGAGCTCGGCGATGGGTGAGCAAAGCGTGAATAGACAGTGTTCATTGTAGACATCAGCCTAGTGAGCTATTTGAGGTCAAAGAGATTGACAGAGACCTGGTCATCATCAGAATAAAATTTTACATCCTCTCACCTCCAGGTGAACAGCACTGTGCCCACCGACTTGTGGAGTATGGTACACAGTTCTGGTTTCTGTTCAGGAAAAGCCTGATAAAATTGGAGAAGGCTCCGGAAAAGGCAACAAAAATAATCAAGGGAGTAGATAGACTTTTATATAGGGCTAGATGAAAACATTGAGGCATTCGTAGAGAGAGGGTTCAAGAGGAGCTCTAAAATATAGGGCTATCCTCTTTTATCTAAAATAATGCAATATATGTTTTTCCAGATGGCTGGTGACTAAATCATCTCTTTCTGTTGTTCTTTCTTTCCTCTTTTTCCCCAGAAGAAGTCAGGGGTTCACAGTGAGCGTGAAGGACACAGGGGCTAGATAAAAAATACCAGGTCTGAACTGGAGAGAAGGCAGAACTGAAAGCGTGAAAGCCATACGGTTGGAGGCCTCCAAGATCAAAGATGTCCAACTCGGGCTCTGTACAGGCCCCCTGTGACAAGGGATATATTCTATGTGACAAAACATAGGCCAAAAGGCCATGGTAGAAACTTTCTACAAGATATCCTAATAAAAATCCTAAATCATAGAATGTTCCATTGTGCCCAAGACCTGGTTATGAAACCCCCTCAACCCTGTGGGACATGAAATAATCATAGAAATCACTAAATTCATGAAGGTCTGAGCAGCCAATTAGGAATAATGAAGATCAAATGAGGGAGGGGAGGTAGCATTTATTGAACAATTATTACATGCCAAATATTCATGTGATGCTCACAACAGCCTTGCAAAATAAGTAGTCCTGTGCAGAGTTTGCAAATGAGAAAACCAAGATGCATGGAGACTAGTAAAGAAGGTAAACAATGGAAGCATGCAGAAAATTCTAAGCTGTTTGGAGCCATTTAAAAAACCCTTCCAAATGGTCTTTTTTGGTCATAATTATGCTAACTGTCCTACAGAACAGTATAGTTTTGTTTAGGTGAAAGTCACTACCAGCGCTCTATGACAAATCATCCCTTTGGGTTTTTCCTCAGTATGAAACTATCACTATGAATTAATATTTGCTTGCCTTCACCCACCTCCAGCTGATCACCACTCCTAAGGCTGAGAACAACATGTATGTGCAGCAGCGAGATGAGTATCTGGAAAGTTTCTGCAAGATGGCCACCAGGAAAATCTCCGTGATCACCATCTTCGGCCCTATCAACAACAGCACCATGAAAATCGACCACTTCCAGCTAGGTTCTCTTAAACATTTTAATTATATTATTGTTTTTCTCATGGTTAAGGTGGGACAAACTTTATGGGAGAGGTCAGTGGGGAATCAAAAGGAAGGGCTCACTCTTTGTGATAACAAGGTCAGATTGCCTAGGTATTTACATCACTGTTCCAGATGGTTCTAGTTTAAGGTTTGACACTTCAAAATGAAAAATATGCAAGCACGCGGTGGTTTGAAAGTCAGTAAGGTGGAGAAAAATGAGAGAAGTAATACAGTGGGGGGAGAACCAGAGAGGTATTCACAGGCTCTCTTCTGGATCCTGAGTCTTCTCGCCTGTGAGCAACACCATCTGATCTTCTTGCAGCCTTGATGCTGCAGGCGACTCACTCACAGACGGGGACCTGCCAGACCCTTGCAAGTACTTGATTCTGGCAAGGCTGGGGAGGGAATTAACCAGGGCTGAGAGAAGCTGTTAAGCTAAACGAAAAGTCACTGAAAATATGGACTGAACTGCACCCAAGTCCTTTTGGAGAGCACAAGAATTTGGCTAGATGTAGAGTTTTCACAATTTTTCATATTAATGATGCATGTGAGACTCGCAAGGCGCACAGCTCAGCGATGGGCAGCTGAGAGCCAACTCGCTGCCGCTCTCATGGGAACAGTGCAAGACTCACTGTGAGTGGTTCAGCCTCATAGTCAGAAGCCCCAGATGTGCCCCACCCAGTTTGTTTTATAATTACTGTTGTCTCTAGGGCTTTATTTTTTAAGAAAATTTTTTTCTTATGTGCGTTCTCTACTTTTAAAAATTCTCTTTTTAACTATAGTGAAAATCCTTCATATTCCACTATTTGCATATTCTGCCTATTTTTCATAAACTATATTTCATCTGAAAACATCTGAAAGAATATAAAACATATTTTCCCTATTAGTTAACAGTTAACTTCAATACATGTAACACGTTATCTCACAGATTTTTCTGTCATGTGATCTTGGTATAATTGAACATATAACAGTGATAACTATGTCATGATAATGTCAATTGGATTTTAATATGGTCTAGCTTTCTAAATCATATTTTTTTTATTGTGGTAACAAGCCTTAACATGAGATCTACCCACCAACTAATTTTTAGGTGCACAATATAGTATTGTTGACCGTAGGCACAGTGTGTACAGCAGGTCTCCAGAACTTATCAGGTAGAAGTTTCAGTTATAGATTCTCTGTCTTTGTTAGCTCGCTGCCCCCTGAGATAGCTCCGAAGGAAAATCAACAGCGCTCTTCCTAACGTCATATCATAAATCAGTATTGCTCAGTGATTGGTTTGTGGACCTTTATCCCTGTGCTGTGTGTATGTTTGGGAGGGAGAATGGGAAAAAAAAGGAGTGTCCTTACCTTAACTAAAATAACAATAATCCTACAAATAAAAGACACAAAAGAAGTTCTGGAGTCAAACCAACCGGTTCAAATCCACAGTCACAACTTATTTGTTGTGTGACCTTGGGCAAGTCACTTCCTAAGTCTCAGCTTAGAACTTAGTTCTGTCTATTTCACAGGCTATGCCGGAGATATAATAAGATAATGTAGGTAAATACCTGTCACATAATAAGTACTATTATTGTGTTCCTCATCAGCACCATTTGTTCTGACAGGCATGTGGAGATCAATGAGCTGTCGCAGGGACTAGAGCAGCCATAAGTGAAAAAGACTTGTAATTGCTTCCTACTAATTAGAGAATGTTGACAGCGAACCCTCACAACTGCTTTTCAAGGTCAGGCTGCCTTACTACTCCTGATGATAAAACTGAAGCCTCAGGGACTAACACTACAAAGCCATATATTCAGTGGTTAACTGGGATTCAAGCACTTGCTTCTGAATTTTCAAATGGTAGCCTGAGCCAGTGAGCTTAATTATAATCCAGATGTCTAGAGAGGAAGTAGGTATTCAGTCCAGTACAGAAACTGGTGCTGGCTGGTGATGAAAGCCTTCCTCCACCAGGTGTTCCCACTGTCAAATGTGTGATCCACCAACTCTTACGCAAAGAATTCTCATTCCTTATTTCAGAGAAGTTTGGAAAAAATCATTATATCTTTCACCTCAATCTCTATATGGTCCTAACTGTTATAAGCATCTGGTGCTGCCTTGGCAAATTGTTAGCATTAATCTTGCTGTTTTTTAGACATCTGGATTGAATATGAACTGTAGAGGGACTGAAGTTGTCTTTTGTGCCTTATTGGAAGTCAGGTATTGTGATTTGGGTGTTTGCCTCTCACTGAATGGCAGCTTGGACATGATTTGGGGGGCCTTTTATTTTGTTTCTCAACTAATTCCTGGAAGGCCTTTCTCTCCTTGTGTCATGTCCCAGGTTACCCTTATGGAAAGGCTGTAGTATTTTCAGCCAGGACTGGGAGTCAGCCATGGGAAAATATGAATTGCCAAGCACCGTGGTCTCAGTGAACCAAACTCCAGCCTTGACCGATATTCAGCTGGAAATATATCAGATGGCTTTACTTTCCTTAAAAATAAATCAAGTGCTCTCTACTCTTCCAGACTTTTCCTGGGCCTTGAAAGCAGAGGCCCACATCCAATTACAGTGTGGGCTGTGCTCACCAGCTGGTCCATATTGCTAAATGTATTTGAACTATAGATGATGGACCTACAGATGCCAGGAAACTTGCCTTAAGATTTCAGGTATTACCCTAACAGAAGTTATTTATGCTTGGCCAAATTCCTGGTTTTGCCAGCCCAGAGTATATTATACACAAGAGTTTAGAACGACCTAACACATAAAGACATTCTTAATTGTTAGTGGTATTTAAAATACTGGTCTGAAATAGGAATATTGGTGTATGTGTTAAGAGGATGGATTACAGACAAAGTTCGTCAGATAGGAAGAAGTTGCTGGCAAAGACACTTTATTGAAGAATGAAGAAAGTGAGGAAAAAATGTAGCAAACATGTTTCTTTCTTAGCAAAATACAGGGACAAAAAATATTTTGAGACTGATATTCGATTACCAAATTTTAAGGGCTAGAATGCACCAGACATTTTTATGGGGCAAAGGAAGTTCTTTGACAGCTTCTTTTGAAACAAGAAGAGTCCGAGGGTGTTGACCTTAAACAGATAGACAGCCAGTTATGTCTCCATATGAAAATGGGTTTATTTGGGATCAGCAAAGAATTGCAATTCCAGATCTGCAACCAGGGCGAGCCACCTGCAAATCCTCCAGCAGAAAGGGAGGAGAAACTCTTATAGGGAGGAAGAGGAGGTTGGGAAGGCTATTGTAAACCAGGAGTCCATTGGAGGAATTGGGAGTTCAATATGTAGTGCCTTTTCATTGGCTCAGTTCTGACAGTCTCTCATTGGCTGAGCTTCTTGCCAGTCAAGAAGAGGAAGTCTTTCTTCTTCCTGTTGGGCTGGCAGAGGGCATGAGAACACACCCTTTTGGCCTCTGACTCAGATTAAATGAGGTTTCTGTTTATTAATTTCCACAAGGGTAATGGATAAAAAGGGAGATGGAAAAGTTGATGGAGGTGGAATGTGGCAACAAGGAGAGAAAGTGTTGATTCCTTATTCATATGAGTAAAGAATTCATAGCTGAATTTCTAAAATAACTTTTATTAGTGAGAATGATAGAACAGTTTTCAGCCTAAAATGCTCTTTCTGTCTTTGATCCTGTTGAAGAGAATTGTTCTTTATGAACAAGCCTCACAACTATCAGGATCCGGATCTGTAACAATGCAAAAATGCTCCTTTTCCTCAGGAGCACCTGAAAAATGGACCCTTTGCCCCAATTCCTCCTTTCATCACTGGTGACACTGCCTGGCAGCTGCCTTCTCTACCCTGCCACCCTGAGCTGGGAGGCAAGGCTGGGTGACTGATCAGATTTCCAGACACTGGCTGTCCCTCTCTGCTTATTCAGTCTTTGATTATCAATCATTCTGTGCCCTAGAGGCTAGAGAGCCTGTCCCCTAACTTGTTCAGTCATCCTATTCCACTGTCTTTGCTGCCTCTGACATCAAGTGTATGAGTGTCAAGATCAGCCCTTGACAATCAAGGAGCAAAAAGCACCTGATAAAACAATTGTTTGAAGAACATGGTGGAGGGATGTGCTCTTTCAATTGCAGTCATCAGAGGAGATATTGTAAATATCAGAGGATTTTGAAAATTGGGTGGATTTAATGGAGGGGCCTTGAACCTGAGTAGATTATTCAATGGATGATGGCTCTATCAAGGTACTTTTTGTTTTATTTAATTTTTTAAAGAAACGATACTTTTTTTGGATTCCAAAGTCAAAGCTACATTAAAAGGTATAAAGAGACAAGTCTTCCAGCCATTCCTGACTCCTTTACCCTGTTACTCTCTGCCCCCCATAGGTACTTTTATGATTCCTTATTTATTAATTTAGTGCTTCTTTATACAAACACAAATAAATGTAATAACCCATATTTCCCTTCTTTTTACTTTTTTCACTTAAATATATTTCCTGGAAATCTTTCCTTATGAGTGTATAGAGATCTTCCTCCTTCTTTATTAAGTCATTGTGAGCTTCTGCCACAGTTTATTTAACCAGTCCCCTTGTTGATGAACACTTGGATTGTTTTCAGCATTTCGTTACTATAAACAACTTCACAATTAATAACCCTGTACGTATTTCACTTTATGTATGTAGATGTATCTTTATGATAGATTCTGAGAAGTAGGACTGTTGGGCCAAATGGAAAATGTATCTAGTTTTGGACGTATCTCCAGATTTCTCTCCATACAAGTTGTATCATATTGCAATCCGGCCAGCAATGTGTAAGAGTGTCTATTTCCCCAAACCTCTCCATTGAGTGTGTAATCAAACTTATGGGTGTTTTTAGCCAATGTGATATGTGAAAAGTAGTATTTTAGTGTAGTGTATTGTTGGGCAGCATTTCTTTTTTTATGAGTATGATTGAACATCTTTTCATATGTTTAAGGAGAATTTATATTTTGTTTTTAGTGTTCTTTGCTCGTTTTTCTGTTGGGTTGTTCGTCTTTTTAATCTCAATTTGTAGGTACTCTTTATAAATTAGAATGAAAATTCAGACTCCCAAGTCCCCTTCCCACTCCAAGATACTGACCCAGTTTGAAGACGTGGTCGAGGAATCTTTTTTTAAAATGTTGCTTGAGTGATTCTGATTTGCGACCAGGTTTGGTCTTGAGCAGAGGGTTGGGCGTAGGATAGAAGGAAGAGAGGACTAGAAATGTAGATTGGCACCTAATTTTAGAGAATTTCTCATACCATGACAAAGAATTCGAACTTTATTTGGTAAACCATGTAAAGATTTCTGAATATATTTTTCAAATAAATTTTAAATAATGTTTAAGTTTTGGTAGAGTCAGTCTGTAGGACAGAGAAATACCTGGCAGGACTCATTCTTCAGATAGGATAAATTGCTCTTTCTAGGGACAAATGAGAGCAGCAGCTTTGTGATCAGGAGTGGCCATGCTAGTCCCAGCTATCAATTTCATCCAGTGGCTCATCCCACCGAGTGGTAGAAGGTAGGCAAACGACCCACTCAGAGAGTAAAATAGGAGCCAATGGATCAACTACAAAGCCATTTAAATTCACGTTCCAATCAAAAGGAAGTAAATCCCATAGCTGGAGGCCAAGGTTATCCTAACTGAAACAATCTACTACAGACTGCTCAGCAATCCTGGGAATATTCTTGAGATAAAAGCAATTCAGCCTCTGCTGGAGTTTTTGCTTCCATATTTATCCAATGCACAACCTAGAGATTTTTGTCCTGTGTTGACTCCTTGAATAGGACAGTTATATTTTAAGTGCATTATAAATATGTTTTGTTTATGTTGTACATTACTCCAGAACAGGGTATATTAAGGTCCTGGGTGAATGGTGCAGTTTGGTAAATGACACGTAAGAGACCAGGATGCCAAAGGAAAATAGAATTTATTACTCACAGGTCCCAGGGAGGAAACTAGTGTGCCTCGCAAGGCCATAGGAAGAACATCAAGTTTTGGTCAGGAAGCAGAAGCAAGAGTGAGGGGAGAGCTAGACCACTGCCTTTATTGGGGTTTCCATGGGAAAGGCAAAGCAGGGCAGGGTGAACAGCTTTGGATTGGCTAGTTTGAACAATTTCAGCAGGGTTTGGGCTATGGGCTGGTCCCTAGCTGCCTGACAACGGGCCCTGAGACGATTAAAGCAGAGGAATATTGTCTCCCAGGGTGGGTGCCTGGGCCGGATAGAGGAGGTAAGGCTCTGGATTGGTTAGTTTGCATTTCAAAGACATGCTCCGGGCTGGGCCCTTTGCTCTCTAAGAATTGGCTAGCCCGGAGTGGGGCAGTCTCTCCTCAGCCAGAAGGGTTTTTTAAGATATCAAAGCATCATAATATATAGAAAATAAAAAAATATGATTAATACAATTTGAGACCTCATATATGAAAAACCAAATTTACGAAATAAATGTATATGATATACTTTCTCAAATTACGCTTAGACTAGCTGTGTTTCAGGCTCACAAGATCAAAGGAAAATGTAAGAGTTTGATGGTGGGTTTTCTACACAGACCCAGAATTGCTTATCTTCTTTATCCCTCCCTACACTCTTCATTTGATATCTTTCTTAGGGGAGAGTATTCATATTACCAAATTGGTACCGAGTGCTAATTGTGTGCCAAGCTGTAAAGATATAAAAGATAACCAAGACTCAGTCCCTATTGATGAGTTGTTCTTATCTGGTAGGAAGATAAACATGTAAACAATTGGTTGCGATGCAAAGTGATAATTATTATTACAGAAGAATGTAAAAATGTCGTGAGTGCACAGGTGAGGTAAAGACAGGTTGCACCGGTAATTAGGAGTTCCCATGCGGACAAGGGCAGGGATAGCATTCCAGAAAGATAAAGCATGTTCCTAGAAACTGAAAATAGACGGCTGGAGCATAACCTATGGAAGAAGAGTTCAGGGATGAGCTAGTTAAGGTAGGCTCAGTCCAGGACATAAATGGCCTTGTATGCTATGCCAAGGATTTGGATTATCCTGTGGCACAGGGGCTCTCTGGCCTTAGAGTACATAACCATCACCCAGGAAACTTGTTAAAATGCAGATTCCTGGGCCTCACCATTAATGATTCTGATCTAAGTGGTCTGAATCCAAGGATCGCAATTTTAACATGTGCTCCAGAGGATCAGACTTTGAAAAGTTGCCAGAAGAGATAGGGAATTTCTGAAGCAACGAGAGAGGCCGAAGAGGTCCAGGGACATTGGTGGAATGACCTCAACTTAGAGAAGGAGGGATGGGAAGAGGAGAAACCCTGGATATCACAGAGAAGAAGCAGTCATAGGTGGAAACTTCAAACGTAATGCCTGGCACACAGTTGGTATTTAATAAGTTGCAACTGAAGCTGAATTTTTCTGCAGTGTCATTGCTGTCTATCCTCAGACATGGAAAAGCAAATACATGAAGAAATTTACTACTACCTGAATTTGACCACTGACTTTGGAAGCTGGAGTTCTTAAAATGTGGGAAACTGGGCAAATGTCACGCTTGTAGGGCCAGTCCTTACCAGCACCCAACAGAGTTCACCCTCCCTCTCGTCCCTCTTCAGAAATCTTAGGTCTAGGGGGAGGCTGTGTGGAATGACCAAATCTCACTAAATGGACGTGGATCTGTGAATCATTTTAGCTGGATCCGGACCATGTGGACAGTTTATATATACAATGTGTCCTAAAGAATGTTTGTTTCTAAGCCCTGGAACCCTTGACAAGGGCTAGAGAGCTTTGGCAGAACTTGAATACACTTAATAAGAAGCTGCTGAATTTATGTTGCTTTTCCAAGCTAAAGAGAACCTCTTGCTTACCCAGCCCTGATTTAGACAGAATGCAGAGTGTAACAGAGACTTGTGGCAGGAGCAAGCAGCTGGAGACGAGAGCTGGCCTCACATGCACCTTCTTCAGAATTTGGCCAGAGATGGACTCTGTCTTACTGTAGAATTACCCTCAACCTAGTTGGATCCAGTGTTGATCAATGTTTTCATTCTTTTTCTTTGGCAGATTCTCTCTGCACAAACATTCATTTGGGATGTACATATTTCTGAAGGCTGGGAGTGCAAACTGTTTCATTTCTAATGTTCAGTCAAAACATTTCAGAAAATATTTTAGTTGAAAGGAGAAACCAGACCATGAAATTGGTTTCTTGCCATCTGCTAGTAGAACAAAGTTTGGCTTGAATCTTGGTCCTAGGTCCTCTCTGTCCTTGAATGTGATGTATTTTGGTTAAGTAGACAGAGTACTGGATTGGAGTGAGGCCGTACTACCTGAGTCCTAACCCTCACTCTGTTATTAAGTAGCAATGTGAACTTGAGCAAGTTGCTACCTTCCTCGGGTCTGTGTTAGGTTGGTTCCCTGGAAAACAGACTTTGAGACTCTGAGATTTGCATGCAGGAGGTGAATGGGGAATATTCTCAAGAATAATGCCTATGAGGGGTGAGGAATACAAGAAGACAGAGGGTAAATTTAAATTGTAATGCAACTGACCCTTCAGAGTTGGTACTTTGACGCAAGGGGAACAGCTTTTATATCTACTCCCTCCCGCACTGCATCAACCATCGAATGTGGGCTGTCTCCTAGTAAGAGTGTGACTTGGGGAAAGGCAGCTCTTTTCTAAGGAGAGCAATTTTCAGAGAGGAATTCGGCTGCTAACACTTGCAGAAGCCTTAGTTCTGAAGGTAGGATCCGGATAGCACACCTCAGTGTTCACTACAGTTCCTTATTTCATCCTCAAAAATGTGACTGGGTTGGGCCAGATGATGTCCTTATCAGTTATCTACTGCCACCATAAGGCTATGTAATAAAGACACACATACCTCAATGGCATACAACATTAAACATTTGTTTAGTCACAGGTCTGTAGTGTTCAGCTGATCTGGGCTGGGCTGGGCTAGGTTTGTGCATGTATTTGCAGTCAGCTGCCTGTTGGCTAGGGGATTCTGCTAATCTTAGCTGAGCTTGCACACATGTTAGGGGTCAACTGGCTGTCAGTTGATCTGGAACAGTCCTGGCTGGGAAGAGTCAGAGTAATTTGGCTTGACTTATCCTCCAGAAGACTAGTGTAAACAGGTTCTCATGGCGATGGCGGAGTCAAGAGCAATCTCAAATACGCAGGCCCATTTCTAGCCTCTGTTTATTAATTTATTCTAGCGTCATTTGTGCTAACATGGTCTAACCCGGCCAAAGAGAGTTGTACAGATGAGCTCAGAATCAAGAGGTAGTACAGCTCAACCCATTCACTGTAACAGGGAGCCGCAGTTACCAGTAAAGTGTAGGTATAGGGACGGTGGAGAATTGGGACCATTTTTGAAATCTACTACAATCTCCAGCTTCCTTCCATCTCAGCCGTTCAGTGGTTTTTGTGACTTTATCTGTTAGGTAGATGTTAATAGTCTAATTTTGATTCCAATTAGAAACTTGAACACTGTCCAAGTTACTTTTCTCTGAATCCAGCACCCAGCACAGAATCAGCTCAGGACATTGGTGACGAATATTTTGTTGAATGAACAAAAGCAAAAATGAGTGTATGTTGAGAATGAAAAATGGGAAATCCTAGGTTCAAGATAAAATCTGGTCTATAAAGTCTTAGAATCAGGACATTAGTTGTTAAGGACATTTCAAAATCAGTTTTTAAATGATTTCCTTTATTATTGTTATTATTATTATTAATCACAAAGTAACATTTGCTCCTTGTTAAAATTTAAATAACATAGACATGCATAGAGTAAACAGTGAAAGCTTCCACCTCACCTTTCCCCTCTACCCAGCAGCAACCACTGTTATCAGCTGTGTGTCCTCCTGGACGTTTTCCTGTGATATTCCCATGTGGGTGTATTTTCTTTTGCTTTATTTCCTTTTAACCAAGAATAAAGTCATACTGTACATTTTATTCTGCAACTTGCTATTTTTATTCAGTGAGATATACTAAAAACCAACAGCATGAATCTAGCAATTCATTCAAAAAGGTACATTAAAAATAGTTTGTGTTTATGAGGCATGTCATTTTTCATTTCATTGACAGTGCTCGGTTCTCATATAGGCTCTCAGCTCTCATGCCGTTGGACCACCTCCAGCAAGAACTGTTGTGATTTTGGGGAGAAAAACAGGTTCTTTCTCCTCTCACTTTAATCTGCTTGGGAGAATCAGGCTCTGTGTTTATATACTTTCAATGGTCCTAATCAAATAAACCACAGTAATAGTTAAATTGTAATTGTCTTCCTTTTATCAATAAAAGAGTAACAGTCTACTGTACTCAAGATACATAACCTCTGTATCTGCAAAATTGTGGTTGTTTCTACTGCGGTACTGTTTTTTGGGTAGCAATGTTGAGAATAACTGATAGACTCTCTTCCCTAGTATATCCATTAGCATCATTTGTTAACTTTAACTTTTTCATGTTTTTCTTAAATACAGGGAATTATTTTGCAGATAAAAATTTTAGTAGGGTTGAGGGAAACTGTGACTGAGTGGGAGGGAAGAAGCAAATAAAGCTGTCCTATCATTTCAAAATACTTTCCAGACACAGTAGTCGCCATGTTCAACCTCCCAGTAACCGTGTGAGACCTTCAGGAACCATTCTGAATGAATTATAATAATCTATTTTTAGGGCATGATGTTTGGAAAAATACATAATTGTTAAAACTTCCGTAAATTTAGTAACACTGCTTGAAATTGTATTCACTGACGAAACTTGTATTATGCATATCTTTACTTTTGGGGGGCCAAAATGACCAGATTTGAACTTAGACTTACTTTTCTCCATAGCAATGATGTGGTTCACTGAGTCCCAAAGTGATTCTATAATAAAAGGGAGGAACAGACACAGATTTTGAACTTAGCTAACTCAATAATTAAAACTAAAATGAATTTCCAAAATGAAATAAAACTTGAGAGTATCTGGGTCCAGTTCCCTGGTGAGTGAGGGTGATGACTCATCCGGGGGTGGGGTAGCAGTCTTTTTTTTTCCAGGGATGACTCGGCAGCCTTCGCTCTCACTTTGCTTCTTCTGATTCACCACTACCAGGGTGGGCAGAGATGGGGCTTGATGATCTTTAGAAGAGTGACTTTCACAATGACTTTATTTATTCATTTGTTTCTATATTTATTTATTCACTTTGCAAACTTTTGTTCAAAGGAAATGTTAGTTGAATATGTGCAACTAACAAAAGCTGTTGTAATTAACTCGGACAAAGGCTCAGAGCCTCCATCCATTCGTTTCCCACTGCTTTCTGCCTTGTCGTACCTGTATTTATTCACATTTCATTTGTCTTAAGATAATGAGAAACCCATGCGAGTGGTGGATGACGAGGACTTGGTGGACCAGCATCTCATCAGCGAGCTGAGGAAAGAGTACGGAATGACCTACAATGACTTCTTCATGGTGCTCACAGATGTGGACCTGAGAGTCAAGGTACAGGGTCCTGTTTCAGATGATGTAGTGTCATTCCTTAAAATAGCGACTGCATTTTTTTGTCAATGAGTCTATTAGGTATATAAATAAGCACAAATTATTTCATAAATGGGAAGCTTTTGAAATAGCCCAAATATTCCTTGTGGTCCTATAGAATTTGTATCTAGAAATGACTGGATTGGATGACCTCCAATGGCCCAGATACTTGAGTCAGACTAAATTCTTCTGTAACATCATTGTCATGCATTCATTAGACACTTATCGAACATCTATCATGAGCCAGGACCAGAGGATAAAAGGTTAAGAATATTTGGACTCTGCCTTCAGGAAACCCAGATTTAACATAGACTTACTTTGGAAGGGCCTAGAAGTTTACCTCCTGATCCAATATGGACAAGACAGTAGGGTTTTATACCTACTTTCTCCCTAGAGGGAGATCTTTTCATTAATTCATTCCGTGCTGTGTTACCCCACCTCTAATGTCAGAGGTTGGACAAATGATCCCTAAGTCTCTGATAGCTTTCACAGTCTGTGATTTACTGAACTCCCATTGAGGGCATAGCTCCAAGCCATGTCAAGACTTCTCTCTAACTTATGCTGGTTATGTTCGGCCAGCCCTCAAATCCATCTCAGTTTGCTGTTGTAAGTCCAGACAGCTATGAGCCAGGAAGCAATTTCATTATCCTTAAGTTGAATCTCAACTTTTTTCTGAGAATACATAAGCAAACATGACCTGATTTTAAGTGATGCTCACTCAATAAAATAGTCTCTGGGAATCATAAAAAGAATTTATGTAGATTCCTGATGACCACAGAAAGCCTCCTTCTGGTGGAAAATTACCCCTAGTGCTCAGGTCAGATATTCTACCATGTTATCCCATTTGGTTTCCTGTGTTAATTCCAGTGTTTCTCACTTTCTCTCCAGTTGTGGAGTGAACAGGAGCCAACTCAGACCCAGAGGTAGGGAAGTGAGCCGAGGGTATGTGTGGTGAGGAGGGCGTGGACCCTTTCCAATAAAAGGAGTGTAGTCAAGAAGAAAACTGCATAAAAGGTAAAGGGCAATTGTTTCACGGATTCTGAACCTCAAAACATCAGCAGAGGAACTACTACAGGAGAGAGTTTCTAGATCAATGATCCCTCCAGGCTCTGATTTCCCCAGCGCTCCTCTGAATTCCCCCAGGCTCTCTATCCCCTGAACACCGTCATCCATTATATATACATTCTATTCTTTCTTCAACAGCAATACTATGAGGTGCCCATAGCAATGAAGTCTGTGTTCGATTTGATCGATACTTTCCAGTCCCGAATCAAAGACATGGAAAAGCAGAAGAAGGAGGGCATTGTTTGCAAGGAAGACAAGAAGCAGTCGCTGGAGAACTTCCTATCCAGGTACACCACCTTTGGAGTCCCCCATGCAGGCAGGCATGTGTCCTGCATGAGCTAATGAAAACACCGAAGAAACACAAAGCAACACGAGTGTGTGCAGAGAGTGACCCTCCCTGGTGAGGAGTCTGTCTGCTTCATGCCGCTCGCCACTGGGCTTAGTCTCGTCCCGTTGGAAGTGGCTCTGGTCACAAGGCTGACTGGGGTCAGCTCCAAGCTTGAATGCTGATTTGGTGGCTTTGGATAGGTCTTTTCTCTCTTTTCTGTTCCTTTTTTTGGCCCAGAATGTACAGAATTCGGACCTGTGAGGGTTAATTTATTCCGTCAGTAAATTTGGAGGGCTTTGTATACAGCATTTTTATTTTACGTATTTAGTTATTAGGCCCCTTCCAGTTCCAAACAGGCACACTGTGTTTGATTTTTTGCTTCCCTGCAACTCCACAGCGAACAACAAATGTCCCACTAGGACCCCAAAAGGAGAAATCCTCTTGACCTAGCTCCCTGATTCCTCCGGGCGTGCAGTCTATTGAAAACCATTGTATGGAAACTCCACTACTTAGCAGAGAAGGGTGAAAAAAAAAATGACCCTACTTCCTCTGTTCTCCATTCTTTCCCCCATGTTGGATCAAAATTCTACAGGGCCTTTGGGGCCCTAAGAAGTGCAAAGCTACAGAGATTCTACCCACAACAAATAAACTCACAGAGACCTCAGTCTAATACCCCGCAATATGTGGTTGTAATATGCCCAACTGTGTGGCTGAGGGGCTCCAGAAATGGAGTGAGGATTTTCTTGGAGGCTCAGTGTTAACTGTGTATCACTATGGGCAGAACTTCCTTCCTAAGTAGATAATCTGAATTCTTCTAGATTCAGGAGGCATGGGCTTCTTAGGAGACAACATCATGATGTGTAAAGAGCATAGGATTTATCATTCATTCAAATTGCAGGTCTGCAACTTATTAGCTATGTTGACCCTACACTTCTCAACCTGCCTGAAAAATCTCTCCCTCATAAATAAGAATGATAGCAAATAGCCCAATCTCCATCCCAGGGATACCGTGGTCACTTTTTGTGGGCTCACTTCTGTACCAAGCAACTCATCTTCCTTCCCAAATTTAAGCTTCACAAGAATCCCATGATCTATGTACTGCAACTGTTGTCGTGTTGCCGAGGAGACAACTGAGGCTAATGGAGATTAAGTAACTTTCTCTCATCCCTGAGCTAGTGTCAATTCTAGGATTTAGTGGCCCCAGGCTAATCTGGCTCTCAAAGTCCACATTCTTATCTAATACTTCTTTTGAAAATATAACATGAATTCTTTTTAGTCTTGGACCCAGATACCCAGAGTTTGAAGCGAAGGAAGATACTCCTAAAACCACAGGATCTCAGAGCTGAAAGGAACCTGAGGTTCTTCCTTTATCCAAAATTCCAGTGCAGTGCAAGTATCTGCAATGGCGATGGAAGGCACATGTCTCCACAGGGACTTGAAGCTCAGCTTAGTCTTCAGGCTGCTCTATTGGCTGAGCAAGGGCTCTAGGACTCCAGGGGGCAGATGGCTCTTCGTCTGGTCCTGGGGGCATTGAAACACCACCTTCTGATCCAAGGTTATCCCTCTAGATAGAGATGATTTAGAAGATGATGATAAGAGCTTGTTGTTGCCCTTGAGGTGTTTTCTTTTCTTTTCTTTTCTTTTTTTGTTTGAGGAAGATTAGCCGAGCCAACTGCTGCCAAATCCTCCTCTTTTTGCTGAGGAAGACTGGCCCTGAGCTAACATCCGTGCCCATCTTCCTCTACTTTATATGTGGGATGCCTACCACAACATGGCCTGCCAAGCAGTGCCATGTCCGCACCTGGGATCCGAACCGGTGAACCCCAGGCCGCCAAAGCAGAACGTGCGCACTTCAGCGCTGCGCCACGGGGCCGGCCCCGAGGTGTTTTCTTTTCTTTTTTTTTTTTTTAAGGCAGAAAAGCTTTTTTAGAAGTTTACCTTTTTTTTTTTTTTGAGGAAGATTAGCTCTGAGCTAACATCCCCTGTCAATCTTCCTCTTTTTTGTTGAGGAAGACTGGCCCTGAGCTAACTTCCATGCCCATCTTCCTCTACTTTATATGTGGGACACCTGCCACAGCATGGCTTGACAAGCGGTGCAGTGTCCACACCTGGGATCCAAACCGGCGAACCCTGGGCGGCTGGAGCAGAACATGCTAACGTAACCGCTGCACTACTGGGCTGCCCCAGAAGTTTACTTTTGATTTTAACAATTAGTGTTAAATATACCCAAGTTATGAATTCAAGACCTTAGCTCTCTCTTAAACTTTTAAGTTAGGCTTCTAAATCTTATTATTCTATTTGTAACCTAGCATTTTAGCTGTCACTTTTAAGGGGCTTTGAATAATGTTAGATCTTGCCTACTAACTCAGTAATAAAACAACTTCATTATTTCAAACAGTCATTGTATATTTAATATATTTCTTTCAGTTGCTTGAAGTGAACAAAACCTTTCTGAGTACTTAAATGATCCATAAGTTTAACAAATTAATCTTGTAAATACAATGACTCTAAAGTTTTCTCAGATGTTCCAGTAACTGCATACAATTAGTAAGACTTCAACTTAAAACCATACTTCTAAACCAATTACTCAACTATATGTTCTAATTGGAATTTCAAGGTTGTCATTTTATTAAGCAAAATTCTCTTAAGTTTCTTAAGAACATAAATTATATAAAGAAAACCAGTGGGGCCAGCCCCATGGCGGAGTGGTGAAGTTTGCATGCTCCGCTTTGGCAGCCTGGGGTTTCGTGGGTTCAGATCCTGGGCGCGGACATGGTACTGCTCATCAGGCCATGTTGGGGAGGCATCCCACATGCCACAACTAGAAGGACCCACAACTAAGATATACAACTATGTACCGGGCAGATTTGGGGAGATAAAGCAGAAAGAAAAAAAAAAAAAAGAAGACCAGGATCCTTCTTAGAAATATAGATTGTTACTATGATTTTGATTCTTTGAAAACTTTCTCTCCATAATTCCAAATTTTGCAGGACTGAAAGATGCATGCTTGCTGACCCATCTCAGTAAAATCAGGTTGTCCAACCTCTAAAACAGACAGTTACCATCCAGTTCATTGCTGTTATTTATAACCAAGGACTTGGGCAGCTGTGCGACCTGCCACAGGCATCCTGAGGGAGTCTTCTCACCATCTCCAGGCAGAGTGTCCTTTTATAATCACCATGTCTTGGGTTTCAAAACTTGAAAGGGAAAGCTGATGTTATCTCAATTTTGTTCACTCACAAAGCTTGGAATGCTCATTCACGTTGATCACTGATTTGAATTTGGCATTTTTTTGATTCTTAAGGCATGTACACACATGTTGCATCTAAAGTCTTTTGAATGGGATAGCACCCTATGTATTTTCCTTCGAATGTAAGAGCCTTATGGGCTCTTATATTCATTACTATTTCAGGAACATCTTTAATGGATATTCAGAATGGTATATGATTATAATTTGATTGTCCTATGACTGTGCATGACTTGTGGTTACAACTCACAAAATCACTGTGCTGATTATTATAATTGATCTTAAAAATTAAAGTGGAATAGTGTAATACTTAAAAGCATAGGTAAGACAGCTTTGAATTTGATTCTTGGTTTCTACACATATTAGCTGTGTGAACTTGGGCTGATCACATAACCTCTCTGGGGTTTAGTTTTCTCATTTGCGAAATGGGGATAAGAGTATCTATTCTTAGGGTTGTTGTGAAAGGCAAATTCAGCACTAAAGGTAATGATGTCTGAGAACATAGCACTAAGTAAGTAATCAATAAATGCTGGTTATTAGTAGTATTAGGGCCAGTTACTCAGGTCCTAGTTAGAGAACCTTGTCATCAAGAAAGAGATTTAGTCAACACCTCAGAATTGAAACCTAAGTGAAGAAAACTGAAAAAGAATTTTTCTTTTTAAATAAGCATTCTATAAATAAACCAGTATCCAAATGGGAATTTTCCTTCAAATTTGCTGAGTTGTTGTTGGGTCTATACAGCTTGGTTTCAGCTCACCAGACTCTGAGGCCGGTCTAGTCTTTAGCAACATTCATCTGGTCCAGGCTATAATTACCTTTCTCTGAGACAGAAGCCCCAAATAGCGGGCAAATGCAAACTAATTTGGGAATGCCGGTTAAGAGAAGCAAACACATGCGTAGTTGTAGGATTTTTATTTACTGAGGAGCCAAAGTGACAGAGAAACAATTTGTCTAAAATAAGGATCTGGGCCACATTCACCTCTCTTGTTACATCCTATGGAAGTGAGCTCCTTCAGTGTCATGAGCTGAGCGTTGTATCTTAATGTGAAGGTCTCTAGGAGAAAGAAGCATTACTTAGGGGAAGTGACCCTCTCTTGGTCATGACTGTGATAGGGAGTCTCAGATCCCACCCCTCTCTAATCAGGACAGCATTCAGTGCTGCACACAGGTAAACAAGCCAAAATAGACCTTGCCCAAAATAGCTTCCTCCAGGACACCCTCCAGCTCTGTGTGAGGCCAGGAAGGCTGGCCTTGTTGGGATGCTGGCTGGGGGGAGCCAGTGCTGGTCTGGCACGCCTCCTAAGGAAGCAGGGAAAGTGCGGGAGACGGTGTGTGATCCGACGGCAGCCACTGTTCCCTTTCCCAGGAAACCTCGGACAGCCTTAGACACTCCTCTCGCCTCCTCTGTGCCAAACACATTCATCTCCCTATCCTCAGTGGAGATTTTCGTTTTTCTTTCCCTTTGAAGAAAAACAAGCAGAGGAAGCGAATGTAATGTCACAGCAAGCAATTCTTGGCGAGCCTTGCTACAGGCGTCCATTCAGAGGTTGTATTTCATCAGACTATCATTTTCTCTCATTCACCCAAACCACGATTCCCCCAAGAGGCCATTTTCTTTGGGGTTGAAAACTCTCATGTTCACTCTGAAACTAGAGGGGGCACAGGGAGAGAAGTCGGGAATGAAATCAACTGACTTCCAGCTCAGCGAGTGCACTGACATCCTGCTGTTGTCTGCACAAAAGGCAGAAAGGAAAATCCCCTCTCCAGGGAAGGTGGAATTTGAGACAAGTCCATACAGTTGCCCTTGGATGTATTCCCTCTCTCCTTCATACCCTCCTCGGGACCCTGAGAGTACCAGCCAAGCATCAGCACCTCTGAGGGTGGCAGACTAGAGAATCCACTGGCCTGGGAGTCAGAGAAATCTATATTTTGGTGCCACCTCTTAGATTTACTAATTAGGCAAGTTACTTCACTTCTCTAAATCTCATTTTGTCATCTGTAAAATGAGGACAATAAGCCATGCCTTCACTGAGCTGTAGTGAGGAACACGTATTGTGTAGGTGAAAGGGACAATAAAATGATAAGGATTCAATACGATTCATGAGGATTCAATCGTTTATCATATAGCATTTTGATACATAATGTCCACGGTCTGTTAATGGACAAAGTTCGACATCCAGAAGCCTGAAGATTAAGACGCGATCTATCTCCATGCCATCACATAGATAACTTCATTGGTGGGTCTTAGTTTAATTCTTATAACACCTCTTTGAAGCAGATGGAATTTTTGATTCTAGAGATAAGGAAAAACTGAGACTCCGTGAATTGACTGACATGCTCAAGGAATCCAAAAAGTAGCAGTAGTAGACAAAACGTGAACTTGAGTTTCCCGGCTACATGCCAAGAGCTCTTTCCACTGCCCTACCGTGATGGAGCTGTAAGAGCGGAAACTAGTTTACCACAAAGTCTAAAATCCTGTGGCTCTAGGTGAGCCCCCTTCCACTTCAGAGAGGTGCTCTCTACGTGCTGGTTCTTACTAATGATACTAAGGTACATTTTAGATCTTGCATTTGCCTCTGGAAGAACCACTGGCTACTGAGGAAGGTACATGGGGCTTCGTTTTTTCAGGAATCCTCCATGACTCTTTGAGCCACTTTCCCATTTTCCTTCTTCCTGTCCCTGTCATCTATTTAAAGTTCAGTTCTCTTTTTCTACTCTATTTCTCATCCATATATTCACTTCTCAACCCTCTCCAAACCCTAGAGGGAACTCAGCTAGAACTTGATTTTTCTTCAGTTCTCTTATGAATTCCTTATTTTCGTTGCTACAATTTAACCTACGATTTTGGCCTCATTGCCTCTGAGAGCTTCTTCTCTCCCTAAGTGACCTCATCGGGCATGGTGACCAGACTCATGCCTGATACATCACACAAATGCCACAGTAGGCAGACTGGGAAGTTACAACAGAAAAGTACAAAAAAATGTGGTAATGCAGTTAATGGTTTTGAGGAGCTATGAGACATTTCTAAGGGTTGCTGTTTTTTCTTAGTCTGGGCACAGGAAAAAACCGACAGCCAAAGTGCCTCTGCTTCCTGACACTAGCCTCCATTGTTTGAAGCAGTAATTGTGGCCTTCTTCTTCTCTTCCAGGTTCCGATGGAGGAGGCGGTTGCTGGTGATCTCCGCTCCTAGTGATGAAGACTGGGCCTATTCACAGCAGCTCGCTGCCCTCAGTGGTCAGGCATGCAATTTTGGTGAGTGGGAAGCCGAGTCACCACAGCTTTCTCGTACCACCCTCTTCCTGGTCAATTCTAAAATGGAACATAGGAGCTTAGATCATCCAAATATTCCCCAGTCCAGACTGCAGATTCCCAGACAGTTACTCAATTATACTGAGTATAAAGTTGCTTTCAGACTGGAGCCTTAGGCAATTGGGGTCTATCTTTTTTTCTCAATATTCTCCCCTCTCGGGATCTTCATCGGAGTGTTTGAAAATACCTGCTGTTTTACTTTCAATGATCTGTACTATGTGTCTTCTTGTTTGTTTTTTTTTAAATGTCTCTAAGATCATAAAACTCAGGTATCATCATTTCCCTAGGTAATACTTAGGTACCAACACTGGATACTTCTCCATAGACTAAATGTCTTTTGTAAAACAGGAATGGCTTTGGGAATTAATATCTTAATTGAAGCACACTGTACCATATTGCCATTCGCTTAAAAAGGGTTTGATCTATAACTGGGTGTCAAGAAGACAGCCAGATTTGTTAAACAGCACCTGATTTTTAAGACAAGCAGGTCAAAGAGAAATATAGTTTATAATTTTTTTTTTAGTGAATTGCCCAGTGTTTTGAAAACTAACATATGCTTTCTTTACCAAACATTATTATCCCAGTGGCCTGAAAGAGCTAATATCATTTTGAATGTGGATATACAGAAAGGAAAATGCATAGTACATAGAATGTATTACTAAGTTCAGTGATGAACCAAGGAGATAATGGCAATTTCAAAAATGAAAATCACAACTGAAATTTCATTTAAGATGTGTCTCTGAGGGCCAGCCCTGTGGCCGAGTGGTTAAGTTTCCGCGCTGCTCTTCGACAGCCCAGGGTTTCGCCAGTTTGAATCCTGGGCATGGACATGGCACCGCTCGTCAGGCCACGTTGAGGCGGCATCCCACATGACACAAATAGAAGGACCCACAACTAAAAAATCACAACTATGTACTGGGGGGCTTTGGGGAGAAAAAGGAAAAATAAAATCTTTAAAAAAAAAAAGATTTGTCTCTGAAGAGGAAGAATTTTGAGAGAGTCATTAAAGGAGGGAAAAAATAGTGAAGGGCCACAGATTTAAAAATTCATAATTGGAGCATAGATGGATCAGCATTATTTGGATACTTCTATTAGGAAGAAGAATCATTTGTTATAAAATCGTGATTGATTTATAAAAGGAGGGGGTGGGGGTGTGAGTTTTGTAAAGCATTAACAGAGCTGGGTCGTTGTTATGGTCCAGTACCTGTACATTAAAAATACATTTCAGTTTTATGATGTGAATTAATAACTCAAAAGAAAGCAGAAAACAAGCTCGTAACAGTGAGAACAATTAGAAATTCAGAACTTTTATTTATACTCCTATTATCAAGGTTAATAATTTAAGACTTCGTATCAACATACATAAGATTTGATCGTGCCAGTATTCTTCAGCATATTTTAAATTATTTATAGCCACCAATGGTGCTAGGTAAGACAGAAGTTCTTAGAGCAGTTAATGACCCTTCACAGATAGAATACAAATAAAATCATAGCTTTTTGATTTTCTAAAGTTGTCTTTTCAGCAGCTTTTGGGTGGTGTTTTATTTCTGATCTCTGCACACAGAGCCTAAGTCGCATTAGTGTAAGCAAACCCTTTTGTAATATACAGGAAATGTGAACAAGTCATGTTTTCCAGGAATAATTAAATTCATGATCTTCCCTTTTGAAAACATGACTAACGACACGTAGAACAGAATGCTTCACTTCTCTGGGAGAAGAGTAAAGGCTACAAAAAATTTATTTGGAGTAGCTTTTTGCCTGGATTTAAGCTCCTCCTTTAAAGAGCCCTCCCAGGGCAGCTTTCAATTTTCTCTCCCAGACAATAAACACCATCAATATTCATATTCCAGTCATTACCCAGACCAGGCTGGGATTTTATCTAAAACAGGAAACCTTGATAGGATGAATCGACAGCCCCATGTGCTCCTATGCTCTTTCTTCTGAATCCCTTCATGGGTGCTTCATCTTCAAAAGAATTCCAACAAGCCACCAAGGCATGACCTGCTCTCTTTTCCTGAAACTTTAGCTTCAGGAGGGTGGGAAGCCAGCATCCTGCCTAACTGCTTCTCCCCTGAGTCCTCTAAGTAAGTGATAAGAACGGGCCCTTTAAGCCACAAACTTTTGTGCGAGGAAGCCAGAACTATTTCTTTAACAATCACGATTGGATGGGATCCGCAGTCTTTTCTCCGAGAGAAAGCCATTTTCCATGTAAGCTGTTTTAGAACTTCAGGCGTGACCTTTTTTCAGAACACTAATCAGCTTAGATCATCTCAGACACTTTAATGTTCCCATGGCATCATTTTTGTTTTGTCATTTAATAGAGTGAGAATCACAGTTTAAGAGCGAATTATTCAATTTCAGAGTACAAACAAAACAAAACGAAACCACCTCTGATCCTGTTGTTAATCCGAAAATCTGCAACTGGTCTTTTTCAACGTTTTAAAAGTATTTAATTACTTTTTTATGGAAAAATTTAAAAATGGATTGCTTTACCTAATCTATATACTTTTTAAGCGTGGAGATTTCTAATTTGTCAGACATCCAGTCTTTGGAAGTAAACGATGACTTACTAACTCTGTGGCTTTCTTTTTTCTCTCAGGTCTGCGCCACATAACCATTCTGAAGCTTTTGGGTGTTGGGGAGGAAGTTGGGGGAGTTTTAGAGCTGTTCCCGATTAATGGTAAAGTGTCGTTTTAAAGCAGTATGAACTACTGTCAAGTTCAGTTAGATTATATTAAGCTGTATGCAAGCAGTGGGAGTACCTCCAAGGTGACCAGAGTTCACTGAATCCTCCCCACCTCGTGGTGTGTGCCCGCACATGTGTGTGCGTGCGTGTGTGTGTGTGCACAGTATGTGTGTAGAGGAAGTCAGTGGAGCACAAGCACTAATATTGTTTGTAAAATAAAATCATTCATAAGTGACAGTGAAAATATCCATTTTCTTAATTAAAGGAATGCTTTTTTCTGCAGAGGGCTTTACGGTTTACAGAGCATCTCCATCTATGTGACTCATTTAATTCTCACAACAGTTTTATGAGGCGCATAGGCCGTATCTCATTGATTCCCTTTCAACAGACGAAGACACACACTAAAAAGTTCAGAGATGCTGAAATAAAATGACTAGCGACTAAAGGTTTCAGAACAAACCCAGTCTTTTCTTCCAAGATCAAGCTCTTAATGTGTATCAACTCTCTGGCACAATGCTGGGCAGAGCAGACACCCAGAAAGTGTCAGTGCCCCGTCCCTGCCCCTTTCTTTTGTTCTAATCATAATAAGTTAAATACATTTATCCAGCTCTTCCATAATTAGTTTTTTTTCACCTTTGACAATGAAATAAGCTTTTTATTATGAAGACAACAGTATCAAAAGGAAAGCGATAATTGCAAAGAAGTAACTAAGCTGAATCAGAAATAAACTTAGAAATAGAAATCTTTGTGACAAATTTTAAAGAAGTTGATCTTGCCAGGATTAAATTAAGGGACTGGTTTTATATTTTGTAACATTCCTATAAAGAGACAGCACGTGCCCCAAAGTTTGACACTAATAATGTTGTAGGCCAGCAGGGACATTTAATTTCCAGTAGGAAAAAACAGCAAACTTCTTTAACTGGACTTTGAGCTAAAGGGAACAGACTTGTGGGTCCTCTCTCTATTCTCACAGTGATTTCTTCTCTCTTTGATGTTTTCCTGAGCACTGACTCTTTAATCCACTAACAACAACTTTTCAAATCCGATTCTAGGGAGCTCTGTTGTGGAGCGAGAAGACATCCCAGCCCATTTGGTGAAAGACATCCGTAACTATTTTCAAGTGAGCCCGGAGTACTTCTCCATGCTTCTAGTTGGAAAAGATGGAAATGTAAAATCCTGGTATCCTTCCCCAATGTGGTCCATGGTGATCGTGTACGATTTAATTGATTCGATGCAACTGCGGAGACAGGAAATGGCCATTCAGCAGTCACTGGGGATGCGCTGCCCGGAAGATGAGTACGCAGGCTACGGCTACCATAGTTACCACCAAGGATACCAGGATGGTTACCAGGATGACTACCGTCATCATGAGAGTTACCACCATGGATACCCTTACTGAACAGAAATATGTAACCTTAGCCCCAGTCAGTTTCCCCTGCAGCTGTTAAAGCCACGTGTGGCCAGCTATGTAAAGGAGTGCTTTCACACTGCCTACATTCCCTGCCTTTTTCTTTCAGTGTTCTTCCAAGATTAAATAAATAGCAAACTTTTGCCTACTCATGAGTTGTTATTGAAGGCTTAAATCATAAAGACGTTTAAAAGAACTGTTTGTTTCTCTAACTGGAGGGGATCTGGTGCTGAATAATGGTAATGAAAATGGATATTTTCCTTCTGTTACATGATGGACGTGATCTGGAATACAAAGTTCTATAGAATGTGTATTTATACCTCTTTTTGACTTTTTTTTTAGTATTAATTTGTAAGTAAAAACTACGATTGTTAAAGAAAATTAAAGATCGCACCACATGCTTTCAAGAAACATCTGAACAGATGGAATAGCTTCTTAACACTTTTCAAAATGTCAGTCTAAAAATGATTAAGATGGCCCTGCTTTATGTTGTGAGCTTCCTTCATGAAGCTTGATCCCACAGGAGTACAGTGATAATGGCTACCAAAACCAGGGAAACACCAAACCTGGCTTTGCCATCGTAGCCGCTCCCTGCCCTGTTTCTGTTATCTTTAGTGTCATTTCAGACACAGATCAGGGAAAAGGAATCCCTAAATCATCACCAGAATCTGGCACTGCGGCCAGGGGTGATACTTCCAGAGTTGTAGCAGGTGCCATGGATTTCCTGGCATGGAAAACTTGGACCCTCACACTTGACCTCCTGTATTAACTTGCTAATGGACCCATTACCATCCTGGCATCTTTTAAAAGAAAATTCCCAAGAATGAGATTATATCCAAGGGTTCTTTTTGTTTTAAAGACAAATGTTAATAAGTTACAGTGGATAAATTTGTAGCCAGAGTGCAAAATAAAATCCTTATCTTTGAAAAAGAGCATTTATTTTTTACATTTGGCATGTCAAACTAAATATCTTCCCTTCCTCCCTCCCTCTTTCCTTTCTTTCATTGTTTCCTACTTTTCAACAAACAATATCAAGTAATATTACCAACTAATACCCGTGAATTTGCCCTTAGGTAGGCAGTCAGATCCCCAGGCATTTGGCGTCCTGACAGTGCCAGCCTCCCTCAATAATGGGGAGGTTTATTTTTTGCCACGGTTATTAATAACTAATTCTCCAAATCATCTTGGTATTGATTATTAACTCTAATGAGCACAGATACTAATAACTGCATTCAAGCCACATGTGAATATTATCTATTATCTGTGCCTATTGGCACAAATTTGTTTTACATCATCTGAACTTTCTTATAATTATAGTGAAAGTGGAATTTGTAGCTCAAGGAACTTGAGAAATTGCTCGTTTTGTCCTTCATTCTCCACGAAGACCATTCATTCTTACCTGTGTAACAGGCAACTGAGGTCCAGAAAGTTCAAGTGACTTGAGAACACAGTTCTCTTATGTAAATTATGCTCCCATCCCACCCCTCTCCTTCTCTCCTTCTCCCTCCTTCTAGAACAGTCTGTACCAGCTGCTTGAGGTGTGCAGGTGGGAGACAGATTGATGCGTATTGCTCATAAACTTTTGCCAACGTAAAGAACAGCTTAAAATTGCCAGTAAAAATGGTTTTCTTTACCATCGCTTCTGAAATTATGTAGGGACAATTTCTAAGTAAGGGGCCCAAAAAGTCTCAATTTCAGGAAATATAACAATGAGGGAGTCTCATCTCCCAAGGAAACTAATTAGACAGGAATAATAGGAAATTTACTTACAGAATAATATTAATAAGGTCCTCCAACCAAAGACAGACAACACTTTTTCATAACCTGACTGAGATTACTTCTTCAAGCATACTTCTGGTTTCACTGGCACTGAGGCAATAATTATCAAAGCATCTGAACTGTCCCTTCTCTAGTGAGTGGGCCGAGAAGTCACGGGTCATCATTTGGAGCGCTACAGAATAAGCCATAGCTCAACAACAGACCGAAACAATCAGAGCAAGATGCTATTAGTAAGTGTCCTCGAATCCTAGGATCTGGAAAAATACAAAGTATATCTCCGTAAATGGGAGGCTTGGAGACAGGTAACCTGTATCTCTGTCTTCTAAGGGGTATAATCAGGTGGTTTGAAACCTAGGTATCATTTTTCCATAAAAGCACTTCCTTCCAAACAGCAACAAAAAAGGTAAGAAACAAAGAAAATAGTCTTTGAGAAAGATTATGGAATTATGGTATTTAGAAGAAAAAGCCCTCAGTTGAGTTAGGGAAATCTGGCAGACTCTGAGGACACAGCATTGCCAAAGTTGCTGGTTGTCACAATTCCCTTCCATGAATTTCCGAGAATTGCTTTTTCCAAGAGAAATCTTGGGGCTCTGAGGTGAATATTAATTCAGCAGAGACCCTTCCTCTGCTTCAGAGGCAGGCGGTCCAGACGCGGTGGGGGTGGTAGAGCCCAGCTGGTCTCATTGTCTGGGTTAGTTAATAATGAAGCTCATACCTTCTCAACTTCTAGAGCCTTGAGGATGAAAACAGCTCAAGACTATGGTGAATGATGGCCTCATTGGGCCCTGATTGATGATCTCAGGACTCAGTAATGTATGGAGTCTAGAAAAAGAAGCCTCTTAAAAAGTACCTTTGTGCATTTCTCTGCCTCCACCAACTCCCCTTTGCCTGCAGAATGTTTTCCTTTCCTCTTTTCTCCCCCTTGGCTGCTCTTACTTAATGGTTTGGAGTGTGCAGATAGTGGCGTATGGCTGGTGAGCACTCTTGACTTCATGACAAGGTGAAGCACAATTAAAACACCAACTATTTCTCTTCCATTCTCTCAGAGTTGGCGCAGAGCATCCAATGCCAGACTTTCTTTTAGTTTTGTAAAAGGGCCACTGGGCTTGGGAAAACGGCTGGTTCTTGCCCTGCCATGTACTTACCTGTGTGACCGAAGGTGAGTCACTTTCCCTTTGGGACTCAGTTTCTCAAGTACAAAATGAGAGAGCAGGAGTAGACATCTAAGTTCCTGTCTAACTCCATGACACTTAGGAATCTTGCTTGGAATTCATATTCCTTTAGGGAACAGAATGCTAAGCTCAGAGGTTTCCTACAAAACAATTGATGTTAAATTTTCGGAGAACCTAGACTTCATAGTTCAGAATCCAGCTGCAAGTTTTTACGGGAGTGGGGAAAGGTATTAAATAACTTCACTGAACTCTTCCCAGCATATTGCAATGCTGTGGCTGAGACCCAGTGAGGTCCTGGCCGCTAACACACAGAAACCCTCATCATCTCCTTACAGGCAGACTGCGGCTTCCAAAAACGTTCAGGTTGGCAAGGACTGTTTGCATCCTGAACATTTCAGTCCCTCCAACAAGGCATATGCTTGTTCTTCAATACAATTTCCTGATTTGGTGACCACATGTATCACCTCTCTGATATCCTGAAGCTTGGACAAACTGGGCAGTCCCTTGGCAGATTGCAGAGACCTTAAATATTCGTACTGTCCTTCTAGAAAGCAAAAGAATTGTCCTCCATTCTCCAATCCATGTGATGATCTATGTGCCAAGGGGGTTGGGTGAAGGGCTGGGGTGATTTCAAATAGCTAAAACTGACCCTGGGCAAAGTTTTCTTTGGTTTTCCTCCTCCATAAGCATCCTTTTCCTCTCTCTTAGACATTTCCTCTTTCCCAGCCCCTCTCCCATGATCCATTCTGGCTCAGAGATGGTTACAAGTGATTAGGTATAATCGATAGGCTGAAAGTGCCACCCTTTCCAAGGATATCTACGATGCAAAAGGAGCTCCTCGAAGGAGGGCAGTAGGGAACAGCTTGGCAAACTGTCTGGAAGATTGCCAATCCCTGCAATCAAGCCTTACTTTCCTTCCCAAAAACATCAGAGAAAGAGTAGATTCCTCCTGCAGACTTCACCATCATTCCATTTGGCTTCTTTAGTCCTCTTTTCTATCTTTCACTTGCTTCTTGTCATGAGTACTCTTCAGGGAGCCAAATTAGAACAGGGTATGCAAAGGCAGGAATATGCCCCAATTTGGCAAGACCTGATCAGGAATACCTGAAACCCTTGATGTGTGCAAAGAACCACCTTGTCATTCCAGTTTTTAATCCAAGATACTAACTTGCAGGTTAGAGTCAAGTTACATTCAAACATTTATTGTATTTATACTATCTTTTCTGTAGTCTGCTAGAAACCAAGAATACAAAACTCAAAAAGACACTCCTTGTACAGAAGCTCACAGATTAGTGGAGATGAGTCATGTACACAGTCACTTATAAGACAGTATGCATAATCAATGATGGGTCCTTTCGGGGGTGGGGGTGAGTCAGGAGGAAGGGACCAGGGAGAGATAAGTGATGACAGTTCTTCAGTCTTCGGAGGTAAGAATTATTATATTGCCCTTCCTGTCAGTCTCCATATGATTTGAGCAAGTACCTCATACTGACTCCATCGTCACCATGGTCAATGGGTTTTGGATGCTCACAGGGCAGGTGCTACTTCTCCAGGGAACTTCTTACGTGCCCTAGATTGAAGAAGTTGTCTGGATGTCCATGAAAGACGGTGGCACTAGTATTAATTCATTCATAAACACCACCCCCTCCCTGAAATAAACTAAAATGAACAAAAAGTAGTAAATTTGTAGAAGAAAACTTCATCAAGATTGAAACTATGGAATAGCCTTATTCTTATAGCATAAACTTTGAGACATGTGCCTATCCCCAACTTGGGTAAACTGGGCACTAGAAAAGATAGGTAATACACCTTAGTCTATTGCCTGTGCAAGGATCAGATGTGGCTGAGAGGCCAAAGACAGGTGAAATGGCTATGCCCTTTTTCCCCCACTGCTGACCCACCCTGCTTCCTAAGTGGAGAAAGGTTTGGAGGTGAGGGTATACGGAGGACACAGCTGTTTACAGCTAGACTGGAAAAGCTCTAGCTTTATCCCTGGGGACATGAGGATGTCTGGTGTTTGACTCTTAGCCAAGACAAGGGCAGTAGGATTTATGATGTGCTATTTAAAGTCTGAAATTACCCTGGGCATCCCCAGGGTCAGTTTCTTTAATGATGGTTTCCAACTGGCCTAATAAGATTAAGTAAACCTGGTTGGTTACATGGCCAGATATGCATAAATATCCCGGGAAATTCTATGAGCTTTCTCAAAGTCAAGATTCCTCACACAGATCTTTGTGTTTTAAGCTGGAGACAGTGGTTTGTGTGTACAAATAAGGACCCTGGGAGCTTAGGCGTGGGATCTCTCTTGGCCCGCCAGTGTCTGCACTCTCCTTCCCTTGCTGCACTGTGTCCCTTCACCTTTAAATAAGTCTTACGTGAGTGTGTCCTGTGGTGTCTGGTGAGTTCATTCAAATACGTGAACTTGAAATCTTTGCAGGGTGGTATGTGTGTACATACATATATGTTATTTTACATATAAAAGTTTACAAATGTGAAATATTAAAGTATTCTATATAGCATATTAAGTGTATAGAACATATTGAATACATAAAACATTATCTGAGTTTATCTAAGTATACAATATGAAAATCCTAGTAGCAAATTTCACAACTCCAGATAAAGCTTGTGGGCTGCTTTCGTGGCGCTGCACTGAATCTGACTTCTTAGCAGAGCAAGGGCTCACTCTAAGACAGAGGAAGACACCCCCTCCTCACAGAGACAGCATTACCCCAATTTTATGGAGCTGGCCCTCAAAGCAGGAGTTTCCACCGATAGAGAGGAAAAGGACACCCCCTAAAACTTCCCCCATCGCAATTTTCTATGGTCCCTGCTTCCCTTCCACCTCCTTGAGGCAGCTGCCAGCCCTTTAGCAGAGCTTTAAAGATGGCATTCAGTGTCCAGGAAAAGAGTGATTAGGTAATGGGGAGCCTACCTACACCATTTTGTGGCAAACATTGGGCTCAATTAAAATGTTAAACTTTGTTTACAGATGAGTACACAGAAAGGACCTAAACAAAAGGCACCTAGGCTTCAAACACAGCTCAACTACAAAGGGGGAAAAATGTGTGTATGTATATATACATATAGACACACACACATACACACATACATGCATACATACACACATATATATGTAATGTAGCAGGAAGCATTTAACTTCTTGGCAACACTAAACGATAAAAAAGAGATTTCTGACGGGAAAAAAAGGGTGACTTGAGAATTATTTCCCATACAAGCTGTCATTTATATTACCTAGCTATAGAAAGAAATCAAAAATGCAAAACCTCTTTGAGCAATAATGACTAGAAAAAAACTTGCAGTTAGTAGTTAGTAGATGCTAAAAAAATATACAAAACCTCAGGAAGTGTATCAGCCAAAAACCCTTTCAGAAGAGAAAAATCTATTTTAATAAAGACAGCTCCCAGCGGAGAGATGAATTAGCATTAAAAAGTTATGAATGAGGAATTTATGTCATGAACAAATTAAGTTTAATTAGCTGTGATAATTGGGATTACAAACTAAAAGGCAAACTATTAATTCTTGAAAGAAATGCATATAAAATTTTTTTTTTAAAAAACTTCCAAATTTCATATTTATGACAGCATCAGTTCTAAGAGGCACCACCATTTTAGATCTAAGAAAGCACACAGTCAATTAAACATATTACTTTTTATCACAGGATTTTTATTTTATATTTGTTTAAAGAGCTTTTAAAGACTTTATCACGTAGCATTCTCTGATTACACAAAAAGGGAAACTGTAAGTTACATAAGTTAAGCAGTTTGTAAAACATCTCCCCATTTCAAGCCAGAATCTTCTGAATCACTCTCTGAGGCAGAGCTGTAGGTGTCTCCCACACACAATGTTCTCTGCGCCACTGAGAGAACTGACACTGCTGCCGCTCTTGTGAAGAGAGTTTCCCTGCTGTCTCCAGGGTTTCCTTCCAAGCTGCTGACACTCATTCTGTAAAAGTGACGTAGCATGTTCTTATCTTCCCAGGAGGTATCAACGAAAGGTTTTCAGACAACAACCAGGACTCTCATCTTCTCCTCAAATGGTCCGTAAGTGGTTTGCTGACTGAAATGTCAAGAAGTTGTAACTGCAGTTATCCAGTCATGCCAAACGCCTGCTTGTGTAAGCAAAGACAGCTCATCATCACTGCCACGGAGCAGCAGCCCTCTCAACATGTCACTGCTTAAAAGATCCCAATTTCAGAGATGCTAATGTGAAAACGTGAGTCTTAGAAGAGATGAAATACAACATAGCAGACCTGAATAAAACTCTCAGAGCTTATTAAGAAAAACTGGGAGTTGGGAGGAAACATAATACCCTAAGTTCCTCATCTTTCAGTGAAAGGAGTCAATGACTACATTTTAATTTTTGAGGTTGATACATTTATAAAGTTCTAAATTTGCTTTTAAAAATGTGAAAGTAACTATTAGTGATGAAACAGACTAGAAACATAAGTGGAATAAATATGAAATACTACAAGAAACTTTTAGACTGGTTCAAAACATCAAACCAATACCAACTTTCTCAAAAAAAGTTATTGCGTACCAAAGGACGTGCAAAAATACACCTAATAAGTGAATAAAAACATGAAAATAACAATCGAGAGAGCACAGATCTCATTTTCTAAGTGTATGAAAACTGGAAAATACCAAAAGTATGAATAAAAACCTCAGTCACACTACCCTTGACTCAAAACAGCATAATTAGAAAATAATGATGTGATAATGCTATTATTTTAGTCTTCGGGGATTGGCCTAAGTAAGGTGTACTTATTCCAAGAAATTTCTTTACTAGTTATAAACATGTTCATTAACAAACAAGAAAGAAAATAAATGCATTTCAAGTAGATAAGATGGAAAAAGAACAAACTTTAGAAAAACATAAACTTCAATGAAGTAAAAATTAATTAGAAACTGCTCATTAACCTATTTAAAAAAAACACCAATACAGAAACCACTCATACACACAATTAAAAATGAGAAAGAAAATAGAACTATAAGAGGAAATCAAAAGAATTATGAGAATGATTCATAAATTCCTATGCAAATAAATTTGAAAATCTGGATGGTTAAATTTTTCAGCAAAATATAAATGATCAAGAGTGAGCCAAGAAGAGGATGAGGAAGAAAGAGAATGTTGTGGGGGAAAAAAGTACTCTTCAAAAATGTGTCAAGCCTAGGCAATTCTATTGGTGAGTTCTTTCAAAACTGCAGAGAACGCATAAAGCTGACATTTTAAAAATCTTTCCAGGGCACCGAGGCCAATGGGAGTTGGCAGCTTGACCCACGCCACATCCGTATCGGATTGTTAGGGACATGAGTTGGTAAATCCCGGCAGGATTAAATGCATTACTGGCAATGTCAGCAGGTTTCAGTTATCTTGGCAGACAGAGGACGGTGCTTGGAGCAAGTAAAATAGGAAGTGAGGACAGAAGTTCTGCAGGTCTCTCAGGGGATTTATTGTGACTCTATTTAAGCAAAATACCACCTTCTCACTAAATTCACATTTGAATTGAAAATTTCTTGGTTTTATAGCTTTGTTTGTATTTTATTTGTAAATCTGTTTTGGTTTTCAAAAACTATGAGCAAAAAGTTTACACTTCGTATTACGTTTGTGTGTATTTACATAAAAGTAGAAAAAAGGTCCATACTGAGATCTGTGAGAATTCTTTCTCCTTTAAAGGAGGGATACACATTAGTCAAGTTCAGAAAGTCTGCTCTAGGCTTTAGAGAAGGAGAACAACTCTCTTTCCTCTGAGTTTGACTTTCTCTGCCTCTTCTCCACACTAGGACAGTAAGAGTCCACAGGAAAAATCAGGACGTAAGTCAAAGGGAAAGTTCCCAAGGACGACTCGGGCTGTGTTTGGTCCAGCCTGTTGGGCCTGTACAAGGGCAAAAGGATTCCCTGCAGCTCTACAGAGTCCAGTCCGGCTCCCAAGCTTCCTCATGAGGATTCAGAGGCAAAACGCCTTAGAGTTACAAAGTAATTCTGAGCATCTCCTCTGCACACAGACCTTGAAAATCTATGGCAGCAGGATGTAGCTGGCCAAGGATTAGGATGCTGGGTGTAAGCCATCTTTCCCTCTATAACCAACAGCCACGTCCTGCTTCCCCTCAGGATTAGGCAGACTGCTGGACAGAAGTTTGGTCCTAGGACCAATGACAGAGCTGGAACCAGATCACTGTATGCCACATTTGTGGTCCGACTAAAGGCTATTCAGAAACTATGAAGGGAGTAGATTGAGTGCACTAGTTGTAGGTCATAACTACTTAGAAGAGAATCTAAAAGTAGGATGGACCTTTATGAGTCACTTAGTTCAAGTTCTGTACCAAAGAAGGAATCTCTTCTAAAACATCCTGATGATACAATCTCTCTCTGAAAACTTCAGTGATAGAGAATTACCACTACTCTCTACTACTCTTCAGGGAGGCCTTTTCTACTGTCGAAAAGTATCACGTGGGGCCAGCCCCATGGCCTAGTGGTTAAGTACGCGTGCTCCTGCTTCAGTAGCCCTGGTTCGGTTCCCAGGTGCAGACCTATACTACTCGTTGGCAGCCATGCTGTGGTGGCGACCCACTACAAAATAGAGGAAGACTGGCACAGATGTTAGCTCAGGGAGAATCTTCCTCAAGCAAAAAGAGGAAGACTGGCAACAGATGTTAGCTCAGGGTGAAATCTCCTTCAGCAAAATAAATAAAGCAAAACAAAAACAAAAGTATCACGTTAGGAGAGTCTTCCTTATAAAGAAAGAATAACCATCACCCCACAACTTTCACTGTAGTTTGCTTTTTTATTTATTTATTTATTTTGGAAGATTAGCCCTGAGCTAACTACTGCCAATCCTCTTTTTTCTGAGGAAGCATGGCCCTGAGCTAACAACCGTGCCCATCTTCCTCTACTTTATATGTGGGACGCCTAACACAGCACGGGTTGCCAAGTGGTGCTATGTCTGCACCCAGGATCTGAACCGGTGAACCCCGGGCCACTGAGAAGCAGAACGTGCGAACTTAACCGCTGAGCCACCAGGCCGGCCCCTGTTTTTTCAGAAAAGGAAAGAAGTCTACCTTTTCTATATGACAATTGTTCTTCTGCCTGGTTATATAATTGATTCCAAGCGCACCCAAGGTGATAAGATATGGTTTCTAGACCTCTCATGTTCCCGGTACTCTCCTTTCAAAACAGAAGTGCCCACAAAGTACTCCAGTGTATCCACATCAGAACTTTACATTTCAGTTCCAGCTCTTTCTCTCTCTCACTAACCGGTGAGTTAACAAAAGTAACAAATGCTTTCCAAAAAGGAGGATGAAAAAAAGTAATTGTAAATAAGAAAATCAATTTTCATGAACTAGTAGAATCTACTGTTTCATCTGTTCTGTAAGACAAAGGTTTCGTATGCTATATTTTCTAAAAGTGAGGTCCTCCCATACCTGATTTTCCTTACCTTTAAAATAAATTGCCCTAATAATGTAATCTTCGTGTTTCACGTAACCGATGGAAATGCCTATAAAGTGAACAGTTTTGGCTATCCTCAGAAGTCAAGATCTATTGAAAGAGGAAGTTTTAAATGTTGTTTTGGTTTTTGCTGCACTCCATTTTTTGAAATTAAAAGCACTCTGTATTCCACCTTACATGATAGAGTGGTAACATAAGATATAGGTTTAATAATTATTTTATTTATAAATTTCCACCAACTCTTACCAGTCATATTATTCTGGATAATACAGATGGATTATATAACAGTATTATGTTCTTCTGTACAAAAATTAGGGGAAAGAAGAGAAAAAATGAATAGACAGCATGAGGATGACGCCTTAAAGTGCAGTGTACACATCTGCAGTGTGATGCTCTGTAAGCACACAGGCCGACTAGCTAAAGCTGACTCTTGTCCAATCGCCATCCAGCTGCATGACCTTGGGCAAGTCACTTCCGTTTTCTCACTTTTAAATAACCTATCACCTGACAGAATTCTCTACCTCATGGAGTCAATTGGCTGCATGCAAAAATACCTTGAAAAAGACCATGCACTTGAAGTGTGAAATGTCATTACTGTAAAGGGCTTTATTTATTAATGGCCTTCCTCTTTGTAGAGTTATACTATTCGTATTTCAGTAAATGTCATTTGTTTGCAAAATGATCCTTTTAAAAGGAATCTTAGGCATAAATCTTACTGACAATCTGGTATGATTCTGAAGCCACTGTCTCAACTCATAGCAACAGGATATGACAAACACACATATAATCACCCTAAGTTCTAATTAATAACTAATAAAATGAAATGGCTTATTAGTTCTTCAAAATATAATAATCCAAGAGTAATGAGGTCAAACTGAGAAAAAACCCAGCGCAGCTTGCGTAAGTGATTTAAAATACAAGTGATAAGTGTAGTGACTTACAACCAGTTTTCACCTAAACTAAAGCTTATTTCTGTAGAAAAACATCAAGAGACAATCACTAAAAATCAAATTCCCTATGATTTCCTAGAAATTAAATTTCTGAGATTTTGTTTCTGAAAAATTGCTTCTTTAGCAAAACATTTAGCACAGACTATCTAAACCTCAAATCAGTGTTGCAGCTAGACAGTAAGGTCCTTCCACCAAATTTTTTAGAAAGAGTCATGTTGCTTTTAATTGCAAAATGTGTATCTCCAGGGCCTCAAAATTCAAGGGACAACCTAGGTGAAATTTATAACGATAAAAAGGGAAGACCTCGGCATGCAGAGTAGAACTACAAAATCATGACTATCTGGCAAACCGATCTCTATTTGTATATTTATAGGGTTCAGCTCACATGATTACTACAAGTTTTTTGGAACCTTGGAGGACGAGGAAAATCATCTGCGAATATTTCTTCCTGACTTATCAAGCACAGGACCATTAACGCAGCCTCCATGCTATTACTCCTCTGTCAGTTCCTTAGAACTTCTTAGCCTTTGGGGACTCTAAGTCTTGGACGGAACTGTTCAGGGAGTGGTTAGATATATGCAGAGAGGATTATGCTTTATAAATGTTCTTGGTTTATCGAAGTGAAAAGACAAGTATTACACATGCTGAAAACGGGAGCATAAGGTTTGTGAGAGATGCCAACTATTTGGGTACCAATTAGAAAGTATCTTCATCTGACTCAATATCACTCTTGGGTTTGGTAAGTCTTTCCAGTTCTTCTCCATCCTAAAAGGAAACACGAAATCAGTAATTAATTAAAACAAAACTAGAAATGCAGCATTTTTAATGATTACTAACAAATTATAGGTTTTATTTCATTAAACTATAATTTGGTCAAGTGAAATTAAATAAACACAAGTTCTTGAAAGTTAATTTTAGATGTATAATGAGATGGTGAAAACTTGAAACGCACCTCAGCACTTGAATTTCAAACTTATCATGAGCACAGTAAGCAGCACCCTCTGCTGGTCTTGACAGGAAATGATTAAAGATTGGAGAGAGAGCTATCAACTAGGCCTTGTTGCCTAAATTAATTTTCTTTTACCTAAGAAGTAGGGCAAGCAGTGTTATCAGACCACTAAAAAAGAACACAGGACTTTTGAATTTATACTGTGGCTGAGATCAGGGCATTTGGGACCCAAGGCTCTAATTTTTTCATCTTAAGAACCTGTTGCACCACCATTTCCGAAGTATTACCAAGGGAAGCTCTGTCATGAACTCTAACAAGAAACAGATTAATTTTCCCAAAGAGTGAAATATTCATTGTGTGAAGTATTTCATATTTTGTGTGTTCTTGAAAACTGTAAATCTAAAGCTAATAGAGGCGTCTATTTCATCTTTTATAACATATATCTTACTCCTGACTTCAATCTCCAAAAGACCATTATTAATTTGCTAATAACATGACTGATGGACCCTCCTAAAACAATTATAAGCAAACTCGCACAAAACTACTTATTCAGACTAACCGCAGAAGTATTCTTCTAGAAAATGTTCTTCTCTTACATTTAGAGATCCTTTTGAAAATCACCTTCTTAGCGAGATAAACAAGGCCTGCACTTCTGGTTCACTGTGGTTTATGAATAACTATGGGAAAATTAAGGAGCCAGGCATTCTACTTACATTTAACAAGACTTCCTAATGTTGAAGACCAACTTTTCTGACAAATGAGGCTTATTTTCCCAACTATGGTGGGTTGGAAAGAGTAATGGACTAGAAGTCAGACCTCACGGGTTTAGCACCAGTTCCTCCACTTACTGTCTGTAGACCATTTACCTCTCCAAGTCTGTTCCTTCACTTGTGAAATGTGGGAGACTGGACCAGACAACCTGAGGCACCCTCCAGCTCAGTAACTCCATAATGTTCTGATACCTTTAATGCATGACATTGTTGAGACTTGGATTTATAGTTTTTCTTGACACCTGACAGCATTATCATGAGCCCTTCCTCACATAAGAAGTCCAATGAATGTTTGTTGGATGACTTTTAAAAGTCACAGAGATCTGATATGTCCTTTGATAAATCAGCACTTGTATAACCATGCTTTGAATTTGGGAAGAACAGGCAAAAAGCAGCATCCTCACAAACTTACCCCACTGGAGCGCTCCCAAAGACTGCTACTTAGATCTCGGATCCTTTCTTGCCTAGGTGCATATTCCAGACCTTGAGGCTTGCTGGCTTTATAAATAAATATGGACAGAAGAACAGATGGGGCTTCTAAGAAAAACTCCAGGGAGGGCCTGAAGTCAAAGACCAGGACGGACACTGTTGTGATGATGACAGTGGTGACCTGGGCCATCAAAACATGGAACATGTTATCCAAGAACTTCAGAATAAAGGCCACTGAGAGGCCCTGGAATGCAGTTACAAAAATAAGGGCTACTGAAAATGCATTGTGCCCATAAAAAAACCCACAGTTCTTAATCTGATCACGGTTACTGCTCTGGAGGCCCAGGGTCAGTCCATTAAAAAGAACACCAAAGAAATAGAGTTTGCTGTTCTGTATGAAGATGCTTTCAGTGAGCTGGTTCCCCTCCTTCAATATCTTTTCATTATAGATATTGGCCATTGAAGAAACAAAACACTGCACTATAATAAGCACATGGCCCAAGCCAAGACGGATGTGACTGAAAACCCTGGCTGTGGTGTTCCACTTAGCTTCAGAAAAAGTCCACTTCTTTGCTGTGCAATTGTCTTTTCTGGGACACTCACTTCTGAAAAGAAGGCAGGAATTGGATGGGCTGAAGAAGGCATCATGATGGAATCCATGTCCTGCCAGGTTATGCTGTGAAGTTTTAGTTCCGGCGGTCAGGGCCACAATAGACAGAAACAGAATCAGGAGGGAAGCCCACTGTATCCAGGTTACATGCCTCCTGTTCAAAGATGAAAAACAAGACTTTACTACTGTTTTTCTTCCCTCCTCCCATATCAACTGTTTCTCCTGAAAACTCAGGCTCTTGAGTACTTGGTTGAATGAACTGCAGCCAGTTTTTGCTAGTGTTTCCAATTCAAGCTCAAAATCCATTGGTGCTTCTGCTCCTTAAACTTGACATTTTTATTTACTTTTATAGTAACTGTCCCGTAAGGCCATTCAGTCATTTCTCCTCACAGTAAGTTTCCTTTTAACCTGGAGGTTTAACTAAGCCCCCTTTCTACCTCCAGAGCTGATCTTTTTATCTCACTACAAAGTAAGTATTCTCAACCTGGTTCCCATGAACCAGAATGTGATGAGCTTCAGAAATCTGTGAATCCTTGCAGTGGGTGCCACATCTTCTACAGAGGTAATTCCTGGCCTTTCCCCAACCACCAGGGCACTCTTCAAAGCTCTGTCAAATTTCAAAGGTATTTATGACCCAAAAAAGATAAGGAGGAAGCTGGCTCCTGGATTAGAGCCTAATCATAAAGCATTTTACAGCAATCCACTGTTTGATAAGGCAAGGAAAAGTTATTTTTAGTGTTTCGGCCTACAAAGTCCTAACAATTCCTTATTTTGTCAAACAACAAACTTGTGAGATATAGAAGACATTATTATTATTCCATTTTGCAGATTCATTCAGTTCAATAGCCATCTCATAAGCAGCTAATATGTGCCAGGCAATCTGGGGAGATAAAAAAGACTTGATCTCCATCCTCAAGGAATTTACACTTTAACAGAGAGAGCACCACGAAACTAAATGATGACAATATAATGTGTGACAAGTGATACAGGGAACAACTGACATACACTGAAGAAGAAAAACTAGAGTCTGTAAACAATCAGGTATTGCTTCAAAGAAATGACACGAGCTCAAAGATGAAAAATAAACTGGAGTTTGCCATGTGAAAAGGAAGCTGGTGACATACCTAGGCAGAGGGGAGAGTATGCAAAGGCAACGAGAATGTACAATGTTGACTAACGAAAGAGCAGCTGCTGACTCAGGCTGGGCTAGACAGAGAGGCCTCTCAGGGGAACAGAATCTTCAAGCCTGCAGATCAATTAGTCAGGCAAAGAAGAGGGACACCACGAAGAGAATAATACAAGCAATGGCAGAAGCGTAATGCAACAGGAGAGAATCAGAACTTACAAGAATTTTGGAGCATTTACTGAGCACCTACTAATGGGTTAGGCAATTCCTGTTCTCATGGAGGAAATAGTGTTCTGAGAGGTTAACTGACTTCCCTAGGTCATGCATTTATGAAAGAGCAAGGAAGGGATCTGAGCCATGGTTTTACACGTCTTCCTTCTGGACCACTGCGCCACTTAAGTGTAATTCTGAGTTCCCAGCATGCACATAGAAAGATGTGTCTGATTGCACCAATGCTTCCATGGAGTTTCACGCTACGAAACTGCTACATGCACAGACCAGCCTAGATAGCAGACACCTGTGCACACTATCATATGCTTATCGCGTAGATACTTTCAAATAACCAGATCTAGCACAGAGTGATGGGGCTAGCATAGCCATGTGCCATGAGGTCAGGAACCGTGAACTAGTCACGTAAATTTCCGATGGTGCAGCTGGTATACCTCAGGTGGTAGGGAGCAAAGTGAATGGAAGCAGCAAAGACAGAGATGAAGAACGGGTGCCCAATTTATAAAGATCATTATATAACCAATTACTGCATATCAACACAAACGAGGCAACGATATAATCTCTAGCTCCTTAGAAGTTTTCAATTCTCACAGCTATAGATTTTCCACTAATACTGACATTGAGAAAAAAGCATCCAAGGAAACAAAGCCTTAAACAAGCTACATAGTACCTATTGCAAATAATTACTCATTCAAGGTAATGTTCTAGGGAAGGTAAAAATTATTAAGGATTAGGCTGAAAATAGTAGATGTTTGGCCAAAAAATCCCCAAAAACCAAAAAAAAGCATAACAAATTATCGTGTGAGGTTAGGATCTGAACTTTTACAAATGATGACGGATTGTACATGGAAGAGTCTGCTCCTCAGTTTGGTGAATGCAACAGTAGAAATTCACTTAACTGATGTCCACGGCCCCAGGAAAACATTCACATTCATGCTCAGAGCTGAACACCTGCAGCTAGAAGGCGGCCCCACCGGCAGGCCTCTGCTCCTAGTGAACTGTCTGCTCACAGAGTCTATGTTTCTAAACGGGTTTTCACAAGGTAATCTCATTATTGGAATCAAATGTTTTAATAATTACATAAATGATAACTTACGAATGAAAGAAAAGGATTGCTATTTTATGAAAACTAAGTTGAATGCTTAGGAAGACTAGTTAAAGGCAAATCACTCACAAGATAAAAAACTGCCTTTGAATCAGGTATAGGTGAGCTTATTTTAACATTAGAGAATGAATAATAAAAATCTAGGAGAAGCTACTTTAAAAGTATTTTTCAAGGACTTACTCTACTTTAAAGAAACTGAACCCAGAAATCACGGATGATGTATAATCAATGTAGCTTCAAGCAAGAAAGAAGCCAAAGAACTCCAATCAGCAAATTTTATACCTACTCAAGGAAAAGGCCTCAGCTCTTCATCAAAAGAATGCTGCAGAGGTGATGTCGGCATCGTGGTGGAGTGAATTGTTCCCTTTGCCACTCCCCTTTAAGTTACAACCAAGCAGACATCCACTGACCAACAAAGGACTCTGCACAGCACACCAGGACCCCTGAGAGATCCATGCATCTATACATCTGAAGGGGGGCAGACCGGCCCTCCTGGAGGCAGTGGAACTAGGAAGCACTGCTGGGTGGGAATGTAAATTGGTGTAGCCACTATGGAAAACAATATGGAGATTTCTCAGAAAATTAAAAATAGAAATACTGTATGATCCAGCTATTCCACTTCTGGGTTTTATCCAAAGAACACAGAAACACTAATTCAAAAAGATATATACACCCCTATGTTCATTGCAGCATTATTTACAATAGCCAAGACTTGGAAGCAACCTAGGTATCCCTCAACATATGAATGGATAAGGATAAAGAAGATGTGTATGTGTTTGTGAGTGTGTGTACATATATATATGGAATACTACTCAGCCATAACAGCAAACCAGTAAGGCTTTGACGCAGAACGTCTGCCATCAGTTTCCACTTTGAACCAGTGGCTATATCTCAAAGAACATATCTATACATTCACATGGGGTTTCTCTAGGAAAGAGAAGAAGACATATGGATGGTGACATTTTTCTTTTTCCCACTTTCAAATTCTTCTAAGTAATTCTTGCATTAGTCACTGGACTATTTTATTGCCACGAGCAAAAAAATCATGAAATGATTTGCAGAAAGTAGATTACTTAAATAGGGAAAAACAGACAAGCAACATACACTACCAACAACAAAAAGATCAAAGGAGAACAAAATTCAATTCACTTTAAAATGTAATAGATAACTCTTAAAAGATTCTCATAAAAGACAGTATTAGATTTATTATATTATTTTAGTTCTATGAAGAGTAGCTTCGGTGTTGATTTGTGAATCAGTCAAATTAAGACTCGCTCTGGGAGCTAAGTTAGTGCTTGAGGAAATAATAAAAATGGAGTGATTTTACTGTCTTTTTAACATAAATAACTTCCAAAGATTCAAAACAGTGAGATATCAACAACAAAGCAAACATATGTCTTAGAATCAATATTACTGTTCTGAATATTGAGGTAAAATACGTGAAAAAGTTTTGAACTTTAGTTCATAACAATGTTAATTATTATTAAAACTAGCAATAGGGGCCAGCACAGTGGCGTAGTGGTTAGGTTCTCGCACTCTGCTTTGGTGGCCTGGGGTTCACAGGTTGGGACCTACATACCACTCATCAAGCCATGCTGTGGTGACATCCTACATACCAAGTGGAAGAAAACTGGCAACAGATGTTAGCTCAGGGCCAATCTTCCTCAACAAAAGTAAAAAAGCAGAAAACCCTAGCAATAATACAATTAATATTGCAATTAATAGTATTACAAGCAAACATTTAAAGTTTACAGTATAAATAGATTTGGATTCGGTTACACTAAGAATTAACTTTCTTAATCTGAACAGTTTAAATGCTTAAAAATTTTACAGTCATCTTTGCCCATGGTGTTGGCATGCTCAGCTGGACAGGGGCAGCTCATTTTGAGTTGGTCCCTCTGCCCCTAGGCCTGCCCACCCCAGACATCCCTCCTTTCCAGTCAAGGGAGCCACCCAAAAATGCAAAATGCTCAGAGGCTGTGGGATGCGGGCACGTATCGGCTTGGGACAAATCTATTGATGAATGGGGACAATAACTGCACCTGCCTCCTGGAGTCACTGTGGGTTAAGCTGAAAGAGTGGAGAAAGGCCCTCAGCTTGCGCTTGGCCCTGAGGAGTCCTTAGTGTTTTCCTGTCCCTGCCTGGTGAAGAACCTCCCCTGCCCTGTTGCCTACGAGCACTCAGGCCAGCACTGGGCAGGGCCTTGCTGAGTGGCCCCTCACCTCGGCCGCACAGGCATGGCTCATGCTCTGGAGTAAGTTAAAGGAAAAGCAAAGAAACAACTACAGGCACAACCAGAGCTACTGGCCAATTTTAAGTCAGGCAATACATACTTTCTATCTTCTCTTTGGTAAATTCAGTTTTAAATTGATGTAATTTTGTCATAATACTTATGTATTATATAACTTAAGCATAACACCATGTGTGCTCATAAACCGCCATTTCACAGGAAAAAAATTTACTTAAGAAAACATGTTTCTGAGACTCTTTTTTGAAACTCCCTTATTAAATAGCCTTTTATTGTGTGTCAGAGCCAATTTTTTCCTTCATGGAAGTGCATCTCTAATTTTATGACAAAAATCAACATAAAGATATTATTGCTTACATGTATTTTCTCAGAAGCCAACTTTTTATCCTACAAAGTGACTTTCATGCTGATTTTAAAGACTTCAAAATGTTTTGGAACAGCATTCTTTAAGTTGCTAGTTGAATTATTTTCACAATTCATAAATAAAATGAAGAATATGATACAAAAGCAAATTCCAGTGCACTCTAACATTTCAACTGGACGAGATGTAATCTTCATTTTTTCCCATCTCTCACATCAGCCATTAAATTAAAGTTTTCTCGTGGTAGAGAAAATCTTTCAAGAATTCTATATAATTTATGTACTGAATGCATCATGTATGCAACAAATATTTACTGAGTGCCTATGTACCAAACCATTCATCCTTTTGTACACACAAATCATCGAAGAACATGCTATGACATAGCACATTGAGAAATAAGAAATTAAAAAGAGAAAGTGAATGTAAAATTAAAAAAAAAACCAATCACAACAAATAAAACAAGAAGTTAATTTTATTTTTATCATCATCATCATTACGAAAAGTTAAACTGGAGTTAAGCACCCAGATCCCATATCAGCTCAGGACACCCTGGCCTCTGCTTTGCAGCACAGCCTGTCTACTTAAAAATGTTTATTTTACTCAAAGGTCGTCCTGGAGATAGGAAAGACTGGTGATAGCTTTGGAAAAGTTTAAAAGTCTATCATTCTGATTAATTGTAATATTGACTAGATTCCTTATGCAAATCCTCTGCCAGTTAGAGCTTACATCACGTATTTATCTCAAGTAGTTTAATAAAGAATTTGCCACTCTTTACCATCTCCAAACTCCAAACAGCAAATGTATTAATCTTAGGAACTTCTTGGTTCCCTGTTAGTGTACAGAGATTATGCAAAAAAAAAAAAAAAAGCCTCATGAATTCTTTGTTGAAAACCTGGCACTAAAAATTAGAATAATAATAACCCAGGCAATTATATTGCTTTTTTGAGCTGCTAAGAAAAAGCATTTCAAATATCAAATTGCAGAAGGTTTAGACAGGCTAGCACTGGAGCTGCCTTCCAGATAGGTAAACAACTCGCCCAATACATAAAGCCAGCTAGGAATCAAATCCTGGCCTTGGGACTCGGAGCGTTCGGTGCTCTGGGTATATCACCTGAAACAAGGCTGTGCCGTTCTCAAGTATGATATACGCTTTCATAACGAGTTACTTACTTCAGCACTATCCTGAATAGAAGAGCTGTTGTTATAATGCTAAAATTTGAGAAGATAACAGCCATGGCCTAGAAAGAAAAAGAAGATAGTGTTACAATCCAAACAAAGACTGACCTTAGAAATCTCCCAGCTTCGTGGTTTATCTGACAAAAAACGCTTTTTGGTCAAAAACCAGAGGGGTTATTAGGGCAGCTATTTCACTAAAGGATTAAATTCCATTTTTATTGCTTGTTGAATTTATGCAGATATGATCAAATTATTGGACAGCCTTTGAAAAATGTGTTGAAATTCAGCAAATGCCTGTGTAAATAATCTGTATGTGCAGATCTGGAAATATTTACAAACTCTAAAGGATTAGGTCTAGAAATAACGTTTACCATGCTTTTAAAATATACTTTCTCAAGCTCTCACAGTGCTTTACAGCCTTTTAATACTGCTTCTATGGGTAGAGAGAAGACACGTACTGCCAGGCCCATTTATATACTAAGAAAGCTGAGCACAGGTTTCTAAGCATCTTTACCATTCCAGGAATGGAATCAATTTTCCTGGTTGAACCATAGTGACTCAATACCAGTGATTCCCTTCTAAACTCATGTTTGACAGCTCTTTATTCACATTGCTCTAAACACTTAGAAGGGTGTCAGTCAGATTTTTATAAAGGTTTGTTTTTGTGAATTCAGTCAGATTTCACATGAGAGTAGTACTCTGAACGTGTGTATGTATGTTCTGGCCCAGAAAGTAGGAAATTTTATCAGAGCTCCCCATAACTGGATCTGACAACATTAATAATTTTTAAAAACAAATCCTACTGATTTAGTTCACCCTGCCCTTCTCTTTGCTGTCACTTTAAGCTGATTAAACCCCAAAGATGACCAACAGTCTATTATAACCAGCAAATATGGCTAATCTGCAGCTGAATTAAAGAAATAAGAGTAAATCCAATAAAAACTAGCAAAAATTCCAAGAACACAACATTGCTGTTTTTCTATTCAATTTTTATGGGAACCACTATTTTAAGGTTTTCTCAGCGTCCTTCTCTGTAACTCCCAGTTAGGAAACAAAGTAAGAGTAGGGAAGTGGTAGGTCTGTCAGTCACCACAATGACAGGGCAAACGCACCTAACCAGGCGGCCTGGATGGCCTGATGGATTCTGAAAACTCTTTCCATGCAACAGTATAGAGCAAACAAAATACCAGAGCTGTGCCCCAAAACTTCCATGCATCGTTATTTCCAACTAGACCTGGGCACAGCAATACACAGAAAATGCCATGTAATTTATTTGGTAATATATGTGGTTGTACACAATCAGGAAGGAAGAGCAGAGCAATAAGCTGGAAGAACAGGAAATTGCAGTCTTGCTTTGGCACAGAGGATGTAGAAAAGGGATACAAATTTAGAGCTGATTTGTTGGATACCACTAAAATACAACAAATATATACTTATTGAACATGATAATTATGTCATTGGGTACAGGAATTCTCAGATCTGAAAAACAAAGTGGAAGCAAGAATTTAGGCGAGAACACTAATTTTAGATGGGATGAATATTACTAACAGCACAGATCACAGAGCTGAAAGGAACCTCAGGTAATCACCTGGCCCAGGCCTCTGCCTTCAGGCTGGTATGGTAACATGATTCTATCTTACAGATGGGCAACTGAGACTTAGAGCAGTTGGGGCTTGCTAGTTACACAGCTTCTGAACGAGGCAAAAGAATCAAACTCCTGTTTTCTCCCATACTGCTCTAGTGATCCCTTCTTTCCATCCCACGCTCAAACTGATTTGGCTATATTTAAGAGGTTTCAGATACACTAAACCAATAAAATCCTATTTATAATCAAAACGCCTGAATTTATTCTTTAAAGAAACTTAAAACACATTTTGGCAACAATGGCAACAGAAATCTTCATTTTACAGAATATTAGGGAAAAATACACACGTGACCCAAACTGAGTAATAGGTAAAAGCAGAAGGCCAAATTTTAATTCTGATTATTACTGGCTCTCTAAGCTGGCATGGAGGATGCCAAGAGAGATGAGAAATATTGCTCATATTATCAGCTATAGATAACATTTAAAGTTGGGAGGATATAATCTCCATCCTTGAAGAACTTGTTAGTTAAATGATAGGACTAACAACAACAAAAAAAATCATACAAATAGAATACATACAAACTACATTAAAGTGAGTGTAAGAAAGAGTGGTGCACTGAGTAATAATTTTCTGAGTTATTCATGGAACTCTGCTTAGAGGTCCTGGGTGCTGAGATTAATATTAGAGGTTGGTGACCATAGGATGGCTCAGAAAATAGACTGATGAAGGTTACACAAAGAGAGATGGCTCCAGATTCGCTGCCCAGGGAGCAACTCCCGCAGAACAGTCCACACAGTTTAATACAGTGATCTATAGCAGTGAGAGAATCTGGCAAGCAGATTGGTCAGTAGGCAGATGATCTGGTCAAACCTTGGGAAGGCCAGGAAGGGCACTCAGAAACTAACGACGCCAAGGAAAACGATAAAAAAAAGAGAAAGATTAGTTCTGAGATTCATTTCTCTGTGTTTTTCCAATGCTATTTTCTTTGTCATATTTACTTACAGGCTGAAGATAGGAAAGAACATAGAAGACAATCAAATTATCCAGGAAATAAAGAAAGGCAGGAACGGACCACTTCATGAAACTGGAGAACTCCTTCCAGGAAGCACATCTCAAGCTTCTACTTTGATGATCTTCTAAGGAAAGAAATACACCAGTAAACAAATGATCTTCATGAGAATCACCATACTTTTAGAGAAAGTAAATTGTGTCTGACTTCTGATACAATTCTTTAAAAGACGCTTTATGAACTTGCTTCCATAAGTGATTATTAGCCTTAAGAAATCAAAGACAATACAGGATTTCATTACTGTCTTTCTTCAATCGACCACTGTGCCTCATCACTGACAATCAGCAACACCTTAGGAATAGAGATTTTCCTAATTCCTGTTAACTTGAGATAGAAGTGTCACTTAAGGCAACTCTGGATACTTACCGTTTTTCTTACTACTTGGAGATCATAATGCCAAGGGAGAGATCAACAAGCTAAAATAAGCAGAAAAAAATCAAGCGTTCATGCTGGGATGTTTTTCCTCCCGGGGAGGGATCAGGAAAGGGAGATACTAGGTGAAAATTTATATACATGTCAGAGTAGAGAAAATTAACTTTTACTAATCCTAATATGAGTTAATACTCCATCTCTAGACTTCTAAAAACTTGGGAGGTACCATAACAGACAGAATACAAAGTAAAAAAGAAAAGACAGAAAATGATTTAAGCCCTATAAATAACGCATGAATTTCATGAGATTAAGAAATGTATTCCACTAACTAGAAACTGCACAGATTGAAACACTTGAGTATGAAAAGACATCTTCTTGGGCAAACCTTTAATATTCTAAATTCTGTTTACCTCATGTGGGGAGGCAGGTCAAAGGAGCAGAGAGCTAAGGCTCAATAAACGGGAAACTACGGTGGAGAATTAATAAATACGAAGAGCCACAAAGGCTAGATACTTCAGATGTGAGGGAGGATTAGTATCCCTATTTGACAATTAATGAAACTGGAGCTTAGAAACGTTAAAATGATCTGCCCCAGAATTCAGTCTCTCTCTATTACTGTCTCGATTGCATTATGCTGCCTCCCCTGAAGGAAATGGGGACTGTTCTGCAATATGCTACATATCAAGTCAGACAGTGGTAATTAAGAAAATCCTGAATGTGAATAAAAACTCACTGCGCGACCCATTGCAAAAACAAGTCATGAGACAGAGCAACAGACAGGAGGCTAAGAGACGTGGGCTGGAGTCCCGGCTCTGCCCCCTCCCATCAGCCTGCAGAGCACTTCCTCTTTGAGCCTGCTTCTCCAACTGTAGAATATGGCTAATCACACTTCTGTTTGCATCTTAGCGTCCTCATGTATAAAGTTAATAGGCTAGACTAAGTGATATAAAACGTTCATTCCAGTTCTAACAGTTTTTGATTCTGTGACTTTTATCAAGTATAAAGTACCATTTCAAGACTCACCGTTCTTGATAACCCAGAATGACAAAATTGCACAGAAAACTAGCTTTACCAGCTCCGAACACACATTGACAGTAGTTGGAAGATAATCGTATTTGTTCTCTGAAATGTAAGAGAAACGTTTCTTTACTATAAGTTTTGTTCCATTTAATGCTTATACATAGCTAGCCCTGGTGGTCTAGTGGTTAACATAAATTGTTCTCATCACCGCAGCCCAGGTTCATTTCCTGGTCAGGGAACCACATCACTCATCTGTTGGTTGTCACATTGTGGTAGCTGCATGTTGCTGTGATGCTGAAAGCTATGCCACCAGTACTTCAAATACCGGCAGGGTCACCCATGGTGGGCAGGTTTCAGTGGAGCTTTCAGACTCAGACCAGGAAGAAGGACCTGGCTACCCACTTCCGGAAAAACTGGCCATGAAAACCCTATGAATAGCAGCAGAGCACTGTCTGATATGGCACCGCAAGTTGAGAGGATGGTGCAGAAAGATTGGGCAGGGTTCCGCTCTGATTTGCACAGGGTCGCCAGAGTAGAATTGACTCAATGGCAATAACAACGATCAACACTTACATACAGTTAATAATTTACAGCTGTTTTTAAACTTAAAAGCTGGATTTTAATACTGGTTTTATTAAACTTCATCGTGTTGGCTTTGCTATTTTGCACTTTTGAATCAATTCACCTAATGTATTAGCTTTCCCTACCCCATTCAGCATTTTATTCTCCTTGAATTTGATAAACATGCCTCTCATGTTTTCATCCAAGCTGCTGGTAAATATGTTGAGGTGCCTAGGGTTATGGGCAAAGAAAGCTTTGTGGCATGGCATAAGAGACGCCTTCTACATTGACCATTAATTACCACTCAGAGCCTGACTCATTAAAAAGCTATGAATTTACCTGGCTGAATTATTACCTAGCTCATGGTTCCTCTTGTGTGACTTAAAGTTTGCCTTGTTAAAATGAAGGTACTCCCTGCCTGCGATGTTTCCTTAACTCAGAGCTTTCCTGTCTGCTTCACACCATCGCATGCATAGAAACAATATTTGTTTGGCACTCCGGGATAAATGGTACCTCAGGGTAAAAGAAGGCCACTTGAGGCAAGAGGTAAGTGGCCCAGGGCCCTGGCTACCTCTAGGGCCAAGAGAAAATACGCTGACACATCCAAACGCATTGACAAGTTGGGAAGCTACATCCTAACTCACAAGTCAATCTAATTAGGCAGTGAGGTTTGCTGAGCACACCTTGGTCTTAGCTGTTACCTGTTTCCTAAATGCTTACAAACAACTTACTCCATATTTTTGCCAAGGACAAACATAAACTTGATTAGGTTCTATTCTGAGGAGTGCCTTTTTTCCTCCTTTTGAAAATATTTGCTTGTTTCCCTTGGTCATCATATTAAAAACCAAAACTGGCCAAGTACAGACGAAAAATGCCAACTCAACATTCTTTCTACCCAGAACACCCTTCCTCTTTTCTGTGGTTTCCCCTGACCTTCTCAACTGAAGCACAATCAATTGTTTATTCATCTCTGATCCTGTAACACTACCTATAAACCTCTGTAACAGTACTTGTCACAGTGTATTACAGTTCTTTTTCACACGTATGTCTTACCTTAGAATGTAAGCTCCTTACGAGAAAGGGATCATGTCAGTCATCTTCACAGACCCAGCAGGTAAGTGTTCTGCATGCAGTAGGCACTTAATAAACGTCTACCTGAATTCAATTATTTGCCTGTTAAACTTTCTCCATCATTCGAAGCCCAGCTAAAATGTCTCCTTCTTCGTTTTCTGAGCTTAAAGCTAGACTGAAATCACACACTGTTAACTTCCAATAATATTTTGCATTGATCTCTACCATGATACACACATGAGTGAACAAGCACACACAAGAACTGGGGTAGGGGCCTTCAGATTACAACTCTCAACCTCTTGTCACTGCTCTTTAACTCATTCTTGCTTTTATTGTTTTTCCTCATATTTCCGTCATGGGTGATCCCAAACTGTGTCTCAGAATCATGTGGGGCCTCCTTCCACTCACCTTCTACCCAGAGACACCCTCATCTACATCACATCCATCCTTACTGGGTCCCCTTTAGTCCCAAAGAAAGGGGCCACGGCCCCAGTATTCACCCATTCTCCCCTTTAAAGCCCACCCTTCTCTTCAGGGACTTTGTTCCAGTAAGTATTTTCTCTAGCTTCAGCAGATCTCCATTATCTTTCGCTATATAAACTGGCTTCCTCTCCTTGGCCTATAAATACGCTTAAAACTTTCCCATCTGAAAAATAAAATATAAGATCCTACCCCTCCAACTACCACACCTTCTCCTTCTCTCCTTAAAACAGTGTCAACATTCATTATCTCCATTTTACCCACTTTCCCTTCAAGTCTTGTCCCCAAGCAATCTGGTTTCTGCAATCAACACTGTACTCAACCTACCTACTCTGAGATTAACAAATATCTCCTAATTACTAATTCCAAAAGGCATGTATTAATCCTTATCTTATAACGCTGCAATTCCCTCTCAGTCTTCAAACTCATTCTTTCTCTTCTACAAGTGACATACATTTAGTTCCCTCATCTAACAACTCCTTCTTGGAGTCCTTCTGAGCGTCAGCATGACTATGAAATCTTGGCATTCCTCAGAGTCCTGATCTTGGCTTGTTTTCTCATTCTGTGTGCTTACCCTGATTAGCCCTCTGCTCCTAGGGTTTCAAATGTCAATTTAATATTCACGTCTCCAAATCTGTACTCTGGAACATTTAATGCTCACTAAACACACCCTTATGAATAACTACCTCCTAGTGATTCATTTAATTGGCATTTCCCTCACATATGTGATGTGCTAGACACTGCAGGACATTGCACTGAACAAGGGGACAGCTCCTGGCCTCATGGAAGGTATGTAGCTAAAACTGCCATCTCTCTGAACTCTATCTAACCTGCTCTTCCTCCTAAGTCTCCATCTCAGCTGAGAACATCATCAATCCACTTCTCACTCCAAACCAGAAACCTCTGAACTACCCAATATTTCATCTCCTTTTTAATCTCCACATTCAATATATTCTCCAAGTCCTATCTTTTCTATGTTTATTTCTTGAATCTACCCTTCTTCTCTATTTCTACTTCCAGAGCCTTGGTTAGTCTTCATCATCTGTGGCTTGAATTTGTAATAAGCCCCTAACTAGCTACCCTGCTTCCAGTCTCTTCCCCTTTAGTCCATCCTCCATCCAGCTATCATAAAAGTCTTTCTCATTTTACCCTCCTGTTCATAATCCTTCAAGTATTCCTTATCCCCCAGACTCTAGGCCCAGAGAATAAAGTCCCAGCTCCTCAGATGGCATATGAAGTCCTTAACTATCAGTATTAACTCCCTCTCCTCCAAGCCCTTCAGCTTTGTGCCAATTCTGAACTACATGGTCTCACAATCCATCCTGCTTTTTTATGCATCTCTTCATTTTTATAGGTTGTTGCCTCTGTTTTGAAAAGCCTGCCCATCTTGTCTTCTTGTGCATCAACCGTCACCACATCATCCTCTGCCAGACAGAATATATCACATTCTACTCTCAACAATCTCTGCACCTTTGGTGTAGAACTGCATTTATTATACTGTTATTTTCATGATGTACTTACATGTATGTTTCTCCTAATAACCTGTGAGTTCTTGAGAACAAAGTCTATGTCTTTTGCACTTTGAATCCTGTTACACTTAGTCTAGTGCCTGGCAGAAAAACGTTAACTGAAGTAGAGACTTATATACACATCTGAGCCCCAAGCAGACCATTAAGGGTCATGCCGTGAAGATTTTATGTGACCTCAATAACTAGTGAGAAGTTCTCAGTACAGTTTTGTTGAATTAAATCGTTTAAATACAAATTCTTACATTAAAGAAAAACAAGATTTCTTGAGCACATATTTATAGCTAATAATCTGTACTGTCACATTGATACAGCAATTAAGATATGACCTCATAAATGCCAGGTGACCAAATATATCCTCCTGTCTCCTTCAAAATAAGTTATAATTATACATATTGCTATGGGCCCGGAAACACTGTTGTGTTGTGCTGTTGACTGAAGCAATAGTCAGATGTTATGATCTGTTCTATAAAGGGTTTGATTCTGTACTTGACTGACCCAAATTTCACTCAGCACGAAAATTTTTTCTTGCTAAGGATCAAAGGTTGAAGAATCAAATTTAAACATTCTTTATCATTCCCATGAAGCCAGTGCTTAAAGGGTATTATCACCATTTTATACACAAGGAAACCAAAAACAGGAGAGAGAATGTGTGATTAGATGGAAATGCTGCATACATATTCCAAGTCTTAACTTACCTTCATTGGCTGAATATTTTACCAGCAGGATGCGACTTGAGCTTAAAGCAATGAATACAGCCCCTAGCAGGAATGTATACATCGTTGACAGGGAGCTTAATAGGGGATGACCACAGCACTTACTTTCCATTCCACTGCTTTTTAATTGCCTTAAAGAGAAGAACAGTTCATGAGCAAACCTGCTGGCAGATTAAGCATAATGCAAATACCATTGATTTCTGAAGAAGACAAAAAGGATTTTTTAGAAGTCTGGCTATGGCTATATCAGAACCAAGAAAGTTGAGAAGTAAAGAGAAGCTATGGGGAAAGGAAACGAAAGGAGTCAAAATTTGATAGGAAGGGAAATTCCAATGGCAGAAAAGGAAAGGCCAGATTAGAACTGCTGCCAAAGGCAGCAAGTGAGCCACTGACACTTTGGGACAGCAGAATTCTGCAAAAAAGCATTTCTTTAACTTTCACTCTTATTAGCAACTTAACTCTAGAAGAAGAGAATTTCAGATTTGTATTGTTCTCCTCAGTGGCAGCTCTTCCCTAAGAAGAGGAAAAACAGCTTACTGGGAAAGATTTCCTTACAATAATGACCTAAATGGAAATACCTGCAACAATGCTGTTAATTTATACTGAACTAGTGTTAGAAATAGAAGAGAATTTAGAAATCAATGACCCTAAGGCCCTCTTTTGATGTGTTGAAGACACTACACAGTGCTCACGATTATTTTGCCGGTAAGATGCGACTTGAGCTTAAAGCAATGAATATGGCCCCTAGCAGAAATGCATATTATTCACAGTCTAGGCCAGGTAAGTAACTTGCCCAAAGCTTCTCAGTGCAGGAATAGCGCACAGGAGTGCCTGGAGGATCGGTGAGAGATGGGCTTGAAAGGCCAACACCGACTGCCGAACCGGGCAAGCGCACAGAGGCCAAAGCCACACCTCCCCTACAAGGCAGGGTTCCCTCCACCTGCAGGGAAAGCCTTCTTGTCACACATGCGCAGTGGGGCTATCTGGCGCGCCCTCCCCTCACACGCACGCGCACTCCTTTGCCCGCGGGCAGGGTTACCTCACTCCCTCCATAGAGCTTCTAAAGGAAGAGCGCACATCCTAGAGCTGAGACAGTAGCCGTCTAGCTCCGCAGCAGCAGCAGTAGTAGCTTTTAGGGTCCATAGGCGGGAAGGCTATGGGAAGGAGAGAAAAGCGAAAAAGCCTCTGTCCCGGAGCCTTCTATTCCAGAACAAAAAGCACAATAAGAACCCGACTGGGAAAGAGAGAGGGCGTGGTGCCCATTGCGCAGGCGCACTCAGTGTTACACTTCCGGAGGGAGGGGCGAAGCGGCCTGATCCCGCCCCTTCGCGGCCTTTCTCGCGTCACGTGTTGGGAGAGTCCTGTGTCACGTGAGGCCCAGGTGGCGGCCGAGCTACGGCAAGAGAGTGAGAGAAGGAAGGGGAAGCCGGAAGGGGCGCGAGTGCGGCAAGAGGGAGAAGACAGCTCCGGAGAGGGCGAGAGCTGCGCGTGCGCCCGCTTCTCCGCCAGCCCTCCCCTCGGCCTCGCCGCCTCCCTCGCGGCCAGGTGACAGCTGGGCCCGGGCCGCCGCGCGCTGCCGGGGGCGCGAGGAGCGCGCTCTGCCCTCGCGCGCGGCGCCGGCCGCCCCTCCCCCTCGTCCCATCCGTCCCGTCGCGTCCCGTCCCCTCGAGTCAACCGGCCGGGTGCCGATAAGAGTCGGCGGGAGCGGGGACATTTTCTGCCTCCCGGGCCCTGTCCCGGCTGCCCTTCCCACCCGGTCGCGGGGCCGGCCGCTCCTCCGGCCCCAGGATGCAGAATGTGATTAACACGGTGAAGGGAAAGGCACTGGAAGTGGCTGAGTACCTGACCCCGGTCCTCAAGGTAAGCTGGGCTGGGTTTGCCAGGGGCCGTCAGGCGCACCCTCCACTCGGCAGGGATGAACCGGCGCCGGGGAGGCTCGGTGTTTTCGGGCGGGGAGAGGTGGAGGAAGCGGGTGAGAGTGGGACGCAGGAAAGGTGCAGCCCCCACCTGAGTGCTCACCTGGCGGTTCTCAGAGCTTTCTGGCCCTTAGGGTAGACTTGAAGCGGTCTTATGCGAACTCCTGTCTCCATCCGTCGGAACTCGGCGCATCTGGGTGCGTCGAGTTGGAAGGTGGTCCTCAGCTAAGTGGATTTGAGAAGGTGACATCCTAATATCGGAAGTCTTTTGAACTTTTTAAACAAGGATTTTATCTTTAAAAAAAAATGAAATCAGTGTTTGGTACTAGAATGACATGTCACTTTTTTTCTTTCAGATTTCATAGTAAGTCCTTTATAATTAGGAGTTTGAAATTGTAACTTGTGATTGAGGTCCCAGCTTGTTAGATTTCAGAGGAACAAGGTGAAACTTGCGTCATCATCTCTATCAGTACCATTGAACCCAGCTAACAGGCAAAAACTCCCTTTCCCAAGTCCTTAAAATAGCCCAAACTAGTTGTTAAGCTTGGACTTCAGTGATAATAAGGAGCAGCTTGACCCTCCTAGATATAAATGGGTTTTTTACATTGTCAGTAATACAGCATTTTTAAAGTAAAAATCATGACACACTAGCTGTTACAGCAGTGACTTTTTTCAAAGATGAGTTTCCAGAAGTGCATTCAAGTTTAATTTTATAGCTCGTTGAGAGTAAATTGTTTGTTGTCACTGTTTTTCCTTTCTGAAAAGCAAGCAGGGATAGTGAATACGGAGTTCTTGTTAGTGTTTTTTTAAGAGAAAAAAATTAAAATTTTTTTTAAAGCTTTCAATTAAAGCTACAAATCTTAGTGTGGGGATGAAATATTCTTGGGAATGGTTGGTCCTCTGTATTCAAGAAGTTATTCTGGTGTGCCAAGAAGAATAGTGGACAGGTTTACTTTGCTCTCTTTCCATGACAAAGGGAAATATTAGTCCTCTGCTTTTTTAATGTTTATTTTTAAGACTGATCTTAAAATGATACTTTGTTGGGCCAAGTTAGGGAAAAAAGTCAGGCAGGTTTGTAGATGAGAAGTCCAACTCTTGCTGTGCTTAAATTTGTTTATGGCGAAACCCATCTTAAGATTATTCAGTCGCTTTGAAATTGAAAATAATTTTGACATTTGATTCAAAGGATTCTTTTGCATATTATCTCATTTTTTCAGAAACATGTCTACCTAAAAATACAGGATTTAAATAATACATGATTGTTACAAGTTTTTTAGTTTTAGGGAGAGAGGAGCAAGAGAAAAAGAATTCCCAAATTAAATATAAAACTGCTATTTTATTGGCCAGTTATATTTTATTGAACTTAAAGGATTACGTTTTGAGGGATCATTTTACTTGTTCACCAACTGAAAAGAAAGTGTTAGCTTCTCCATATGCATTTGTCACTATGTATTTTTAGTAATAAGGAAAGCAGAATTAATGACCCTTCCTGCGCCTCTCTGTGCACACTGTTGGTTTACAGAGAGAATCCTTGTGGTTTCCTACGAGACATGAGAAGGCAAGGAGAAAAAACTTAAGTCCCTGGGAGAGAAATAGTGACTTCTCCCAACAAGTGAAAGTTAAGAAAAATCATGGTTTGGGAGATTTATGTACAGTAAAGCTGAAGTCCTTATGATGGATGGCCTTCAAGCCTCTACTTGATTGGCTCAGGGCTCTATCTCATCTACTCTGTCCCTTGCTCTCTTTTGCTTAAGCCAGTCTGACCTCTTTGTTATCCCATGAAGTGCTTTCTTGCCTCGGGTTTTTGCCTTTGCCCTTCTCTCTGCCTGAAATGCTCTCCCCCCAGACAGCCTTGTGGCTGGTTCCTCTCCTTGAGGTCTCTGCTCTAGTCACCTGTTGATGCAGTCTTTGTTCTCTTACCATCCTGTTTGAAATAGCCCTCTCTCCTTCACCGCTGACCAGTCTCCTCTCTGCTTCATTTTTCTTCCTGGTATTCATTACCATTTGGCTTTTCTCCCTCCACTACAGTTTAACTATGAGCACAAGGATGAGTTTGGTCTATTTTGTTCACTCTTATCCTCATTACCTCAAATAGTGCCTGGCACATAGTAATTATTTGGTAAATATTTGTTGAATGAATAATATTCATAAATGAATTTACCGAAAAGTCTTACATACAACTTAAAATTTATAAAAATTTGGTAAATAACATCTTTGCTTTAGAGAAGAGAATATTGTACCAATATCTTGTTGGAGATGAGAATAATGGGAAAGTATTAAATGACTGATGACTTCTAGATTTGATTTCTAATATTGATTTAAATGAGACATAGGCTGAATTGTAAGGTCTAAACATCTTTAAGACATTTTTACTATTCTGTAAGATAAAGGTATTTGGTCATTCCACAGAATCATTGTAAAGCCTAATGTTTGTATAAACCTTTGAGTGTTTTTCCAGAGAGTTTTGTTCTTTTATAGCACTGACCAAAGTGCATTGTAATTATTTTCATGTCAGTTTCCTCCATTAGACTTGTATATTTCTTGAGGTTCAGGTACCAGTGATAAATTGTTTTTCTATGTGTGTTCTGTTGCCTAGAAAGGTGACAGGCAAATAGTTACCAACAAACATTTTTTAAATGAAAGTGAAACACAGTATAATAGTGTTACTCTTTTTAATCTCTTTAGGAATCAAAGTTTAAGGAAACAGGTGTTATCACCCCAGAAGAGGTGAGTGTTGAAGATACTCTGAAGCTATTATGTTTTACAATTATCTTAAACAGAGTGGCTTTTTTGCTTTTTAAGAAAACATCTTGAATTTCAATCTTGATTTGGGTAAAATTAGATTCTGTTGACTATATTAGCAATTTTATGGGGATTTCTTCTTCCCATAGAATAGAAGAAAATGTAACTTCCTCTCGATTTGCCACTTCTCTTATTTCTCTGTAGTTCCTCTTGGTTTCGAAATGAGGGTGGGAGAGGGAATGGAAAAGATGTCAGTGGTCATAAGATTTCCCTCATATTTGAGCTGCACAGTGGGCTCTGAGGTGTTTGCTGGGTTTTGCCTCTGTGTACACCAAACATGAATCTTCACGGCTTTCCGTTTGGAAACTTCAGCTCACTGTTTTCTGTCAGTGTTCAGCTTCAATATTTTATTGCTACATACTACTTAACACTGATTTTTTTCACCATTCTTTCACTTCTCCTGTTAACCAAGTAATGTTGAATCTGCTTAATGCTGAAAATAATGGCTGTTTTATAGGCCAGTTGTGTTTTATTGAACTTTTAACATAGAATTATGTTTTGAGGAATCATTTTACTTGTTCACCAAATCTATATAATGGAAGTGTTCTCTGTCCTTTAGATAGTTTATTTAGTTATCCTTTGAGAAATAAATACTAGTCCAAAAATCTTTTTAGACTGCAGTTTTATGAATAGTCATGGTTGCATCAGGATTATTTTTTTCATTTTAATAAATGGCAAATAATTTATTTACGTTTCACTTTAACTCTCATTAAAAGCATCACTCATTGGCAGTAAAACTTTTACTCATTGTTTTGAAAGAAACATTTTGAAATGAGCCATATTGTATGATCTGGCTGTTACTGTAAATTCCAAGACCTCAAGCCAGAGAAGTAACTGATCTTTCACTTTTCAGTTGTGATGGAATCTCTTCAGTCCCGAATCCTTGTGAGTTCTAAGAATGATGTACCGAACTGATCTTTTTATCTAAAATTGTCTTTATTTTTACTAAAGACACATGGTGGTGTCAGTGCAAATAATCCATAATCAATCTATAAATCAAAATGGGGTGAGTTTATTATGAGCCAGATCTGAGGACTATCCCGGGGCCTGCCTTCCCCAAGGAAGGAAGGGCATCAAAGAAGTGGGGTGTACAGTGTGGTTATATACCATCTTGGAACAAAGAGCATACGTTACATATGACAGGAACGTCCCTTTTAGAATTGTCACAAGATGCTTAGCTGGCACAGCAGGTCAGTGGTCAGCAAGTCAGTGGTCACAAGGTGAGCACAGTAGGTCACTAGTTAATCCTTAGTTTCCAGGAAGAGATGCTTATCCTCAAAGAAATGCTGATATAGGGGGAAGCTACATCCCTATCTTTAGGGGTATCTTTCTTGACTTTGGGACATAGGAAATGTTTAAAGCAGATGTACAATGCATGCTCAGTAGGCAATGTCAGGCCCTTTTGGAAAAACAAGATTGTGCTCAATTATTTTTAAACTAAATGGCTTCCTCATGTACTCCAGTACATCCTATTGCTTTTCATTTCTTTATCAGTGGTATGGAAAGAACCTAGAAGACCAGCCTTCTAAACCCATTTCTTTAACTTCTTTTATTCTGTTGCGGGCAAATCGATGAAGCTCTTTAGGTATAGGCCTCGTGTTTCCTCATCTATAAAATGACAGATTTTGGCTTGACATTCTCTAAAGAACCCATTCTACCTTAGACATCATGAGTTTAATACTGTGAATGCCAAATAAAACTAAGTTTTGATCTTAAGGATATCATTAATGTTCTTGCCAACTGAAGGTGTAATTTAGACATGGCTCTTGAAACAGTATCTGAAATCAAGAGTAGAGATGAAAGTTTACTGTTCTTCTTGTGCTCTTTGGCTTTATCTCTCTATGTGAAGATGACTAATTGGTAAATAGATAGTTGGAGTTAGAGATGCAAGTCTGTGGTCATTGGATAGAATTAAGCTAACTGTTTTAAAACAGCTACTAATCCTAGAATGAATAACTGTTACACTTAATTGCGTCATGAAGTGGTTTATGAATTTTCCCCCTTTGTAAACAACGCAAGGTGAAACTAGCTCAGCTGGATACTAACCACATAATGCTGGATTGGGATAGAGCACAATTACAGGATTAAGTTAGATTAGAATGAGTCTGGGGGAGGAAAATGAGAAGACATAATTTGCTTTGGATAAACATTATGCTGAGTTCATCAGTTCATTAGTTTTATGTTACTGTTTCTGGACTTCTGGCTGTCAGCCCCCCAGGTATCTTTTTGTTTTCCTTGAGAGGTGTGGAAGTATTATGTTTAAAAAGAGGGGCAGGCATTACCTAATGTAGTATTGTCTGACTAAAAATACTTTGGTGTACAATGTGTGTGACTTGATTAAGTAGAGTACTAGTAATAGAGGGTAGTTTGAGGGATAAATCTATTCACTAAAATATTAATATTTGAGGCTGGCCCCTGGCCTGGTGATTAAGTGTGGCACGCTCCGCTTTTGTGGCCCAGGTTTGGTTTCTGGGTGCGGACCTGCAGCACTCATCAGCAGCCATGCCATGGTGCTGGCCCACATAGAAAATAGAGAAAGATTGGCACAAACATTAGCTCAGGGCAAATTTTCGTCAAGCCAAAAGAAGAGGAAAGATTGACAACAGATGTTAGCTTAGGGTGAGTCTTCCTCAGCAAAAAAAATGTATGTATGTATATTGATTTTATCTTGGAGTTATTCAGTATTACTTAATATTTAATCACTAAGAGAAAGCTACTGCAAGCAATATTGAGAATTTAGAAATTTGAAACTTAGATTTTATTTCATTTGAGCATATGAAGCATGTAATGATGCCATTGCGAATGAGGGCAGATGTACACATGTACTGATTATCAGTGCAGTTTATGTTCTTTTATAGTTTTCCTTACCTTCTAGTGTTTTTGTTATTTTTTTAATAGATGCCACCAGAGGTGCCATGGAATAAAATATCACAGTCTTATAACCTCAAGGCAGTATCATTAAAGAATTTTTTAATTTTTATTGTTTTGCTTGCATTTGATTAAATTAATACTCGTGTGGTGGTGATGAATTAGTTCCTGAGAGCCACATAGTTAAATGTAAGCACCTGGTTGCAGTGACCCAAAATGCTTAAACCTTGAGGAAGAGAGTATTGTTTTCATTTGGGTTTTTTGTCTTTACCTGACCAGTTTAAATAATAAAAAGATTTGTTGAAATAAAAGAACAGAAACATTCATGAAGTTGCTGTTGGGGGGAATATGCTGCCAAATCTTATCTTGTTAATGTATCTTAAAAGAAGTTACTCTCAGAATTCTTATTTTAGAGAGTTTTACTCAAATTAGAGTATTGTGTATAGACCTCCTTCTCTCAGAAAGACCTTGGAAGATGGAAGACGTTGTAATTTTTTGCTGTGTAGTCAACCCTTGTTGGTGATTTGAAGTTGGAGCTGTTGTGAAATAGAGTCCTTGGGAAAGTATGTGCAGACAGTGCTCCAGTCGGGGCGCTGCGGTTGTGCGGAACAGACTTTCATTTTCTGCTCTAAGAATAAGCAGGATTGCCGTCTTGCAGTAAGATCCGCTCGTGTTCATGGGTGATGGAAATTCTCAGAAGCTTAAACTGTTTCTCCTGAGTCTGTTTTCTATTTCTGAAGAAAACCGAAACCTTGTACAGTGTTCAGCTTGCCTAGAAAGTCCAAGGTTTGTTAGAGGAGGCACTTTCTTAATTGTCTTGATGTTTTCCAAAAAAATCAAAAGTTTCTAAGTTTTCCCCATTCATTGTTTTGGCACTACATTTCTCACTTTTGTTAATGATTCCTTTAAGAGCATGAAAAAGCTTTCAAAATTGGCTCTTACGTAAATTTAAAAAGAAAAAAAAAAAGAGGAAGAAGAAATGTGCACTGTGATGTAATAAACTATGCTTGCATCATAGACCTGTATGTGTTTAGTAATTTTTTCAAAGATTTTCATTGAGTTTTCAGCTGCTAGCAAGAATCTCTCTACATTTTATTTATCCATAAAATGATTTTTGAAATTTGAAATGCTGTAGTGTTACCCTTATTTATTTCATGATTCTGTATGCTTTTGGCATTATTTAATCCAGTGATTAAAATTGAATTAAAAAATAAATAGCACTCAATATTTTTTTCTTCCAAAATTAATTTGAATTTTTATGGATGTTAAAAATTTTGCATAGTATTCAAAAATAAGTTCTGGCTGAGAGAGCAAGTTTGGGGCTGTTTGCAGTTTAATTGATTTTTGCGTGTAAAGGTTACATGGGATGATCACTTTGGTATTTTGCCACCTTAAATTCAGTGATGTTCAATTTTTCTTTTTCCTTTTTTTCATATTCTTTTTAAATCCTGAATAGTTTGTGGCAGCTGGAGATCACTTAGTCCATCACTGTCCAACATGGCAATGGTAAGTTATCTTGAGTGCGAAAGAGAAAATTTGTAAAAGGTATCACTTGATAGTTATGGCAGTTTACAAAATAGGTTAGTGCATGAAAATTAGAACTACTGGTTTAACCCTCTTCTAGTAGATTTTTCTATTAAACTTTGCGCCAGTGATATTCAAAGTAAAATAAAGGAAGAAAAATTGGGCATTATACCTATTTTGTTTTGCTCTGTTAGCACAAAAGATGGACATTTTTGAGATAAATGCCTTTACTGCTTTTACTTGTATTCCCTTTCTTTATAGTGTCTAGGTCTGAGCTTGTGGTGGATCTTTAAAAGATACTGTTGAAGAGTTTAAGAAGTTTGATCAGCTCACTTTTTTCAAATTAAGTATTTATTGAATATTTTTTATGACATTCATAAATCCAGAGATTTTGCAGTCTTGTGTTCTTTAAGACATTATTAAGACATTTATTAAGGTTCAAAAATATCCTCCGCTTTTGGGAGTTAGCTCCAGTTGAGGTTCATGGTACCAAATAAGGTCGCAGTTGGACATCGGCCCATAGCAGACTTTTTAACTTTGTATTTTCTTCATTAACTTTTCTTCTAATTATAAAAGTAATTTTAACAGTTCTCATAACATATATTTTAAATATTCTGAATAATAACAGAATGTTCTAAAACAATTTTAGTTTCATTACTTTCAAGTACTTATGGTAAAACCACCTGACAATAGCTAAAAAAATGATCCTAGTACTGGAAAAACTATTTTAATTAGGCTAGAATTGTTTGGAATTATCATCTCATTTGGATATAAGTGGCTCAGCTTGTTAGATCCTTTTTTGTTTTCCTCAATGACACTTTTCCAATTATAGTTGAAAGGTGCAGTTTTGATTTGGGAGTGGGGGTTCTGGAATTAACAAGGTTCTAATTGGTAATTTTTTTTTAATATTTAAAGAGCCTAAATAATTAAACTGTTTTAAACCAGAGTTAGAACTCTCTTTCGTCTGTGGCCTATTCTGTTCCCCTTAATTTTTATATTTAACACATATCCAAAATGGTTCTTACTGCTTTGTGTCGATGGCTCTTTATCTTTTAGAGCATTGTTTTTTATGTACCAAGAAAGATCATAATGTCAGGTTCATTTATTTTTATGTCGTTGTCTTTCCTACATGTATTTCTGTTTCATATTTAAAATTGAGTTCATATCAATCGTAGAAGCTCTCTGATTTTTTTCTCTTAGATTGTTAAAACTATATTTACTAGGTTCTAGTCTATTATTTATATATATTTCAAGTCAAATAGGTATATAAAATTTAAAATAATAGTTATTTTTAAAAAGAACTAATTTAGGATTTTCTTCAATATGATAGATACACATTTTTGTTAGTCAGATTTTTTTTCATAGCCCTTAATTGTCTGCTTACTTTGGACATAGGATTTAGAGTATTGTTATAGGGGTTTGTATTTATGGACAGGATCTTCTTTTAGCAGGTGGGAGTTTATAGTTTCACTTTATGAATTGTGATGGTTGAAATAATTTACTTGTAACTTAGAACTCAGTTATACCCTAATATACCCCACTCCAGTGTCCACTCTTCTGGCTGAACTGTTGGGGCCAAAGAAACAATTCATTTTAAATTATTGCTAAAAACAGATTATTTCTATGCTATACTTTAATGTCTACAGATGCTCTCATGACCTTCTTCTATCTCCTTCCCTCAGAACCTCAGGCATTGCCATGACATTATTGAATTTAACACTTGGGAATGGTCTAAAGCCGCCTAGAAGGCTGCCAAATGATATTAGCATATTTCCTGGCTTTATCTTGTGCTCAAATCTATGGTTTGAACTTTAGGCTGAAGCTTGTCAAGGCAGCGGAACTCCAAAGTTATGCTCATTTTTGTGACAGACACCTCATGACACCACAGCTCTGGCCAATTCCAGTAGGTAGCCCACAGAAGAATCTTTGAACAAATTCTTATGTATTCCAGAGTCACTCAAAAAATCAGAAATGTTATACCTGGTTCTGACCCACAGAGGGAGTAGCATTTAAGAGCAGGAGTTCTCGAGACACTTGGCTTGACCCTGGCTCTTCCATCTTCTGGTTTTTGTGATCATGGGCAACCTGACTTCTTTCAGCTTTTGTTTACTTACCTATAAAATGAGGGTATTAATATTACCTCTTACAGTTCTGAGGATTATATGAAAATAATGTGTGTTAGAGTTTAAAGAAGTTCTATGCTTAATAAGTACTCAATAAAGTTTTATTTGTTTTCCATTATTATTATTCTCAACATTATCATCTTGTGATTCAAAGCATCTTTTACCTCTTACTTCCAATTTTAATACAGTAGTTGGAACAGGGACCTTGTCAGCCACTTACTTGTTATGTAATGTCATGTAGCTATTCTTCTGCCTTCTCTTGGTTTCAAGGTGAGCTCTACTTTAGCGTTAAAAACCTTAATGAGATTATACTCACTAAAGAACAGCATTTTCTTTTTGCTTAGAGGCAAGCATAATAGTTGCTTAGTAGTTCTACATTATCCTACATTTTTTGTCTAGTATTTAATCCAAATGCTCTTGGATCTGTCTGCATCTCTTAGCATGTTTCACTTAAAATATCGCTGTGCTCTTCCATGCCCTGGCATATATCACTTAATGGTATTCTTCCCAAACCGTCCTAAAACAGTTTTATCAGGGGTGTGGATTGTGTGGTTTTGAGATTTACATGTGATATCTTCTGTTCTGTCTTTGCCTTTTAAAATATTTTTTTGTGTTTGGCACTTTTCACTCTTTTTAAAGGGCTACAGGGGAAGAATTGAAAGTGAAGGCATACCTACCAACAGGCAAACAATTTTTGGTTACCAAAAATGGTAAGAATTATGTTGCATATATTAGTAAATTTTGCACAAAGAGTTATATTTTTAAGAAAAACCTTAGCACTTACTAATCTTAATTTGTACTTACAGCTTCTCTCAGACAGAAATTTGGACACTTAATGAAGCTCTGGGTTTTCTATTGCTAAAGTATTTTTTTCCTTATTTGGTTTTTATCTCCTTCCTTTTTTTAAATTTCTTTTTGCCAAAAGTCTAGTTTTTAAGATATGGAGGAAAAGGGCCCGAGGCAAAGTTGAACTACTTCTAATTAGATTTTTTTTAAGTTGACTTCATAATCATCATCTTTTTAGCTATTTAATTTTAATCTTTAGACTTAAGTTTTTCTTGGAAAGTGAAATTGATACTACTTTTGACATCTAAAAGCTCAACTCTTAAAGATTTTATTGTTCATTGTGGCATTGAAAGATTGCCTATAGGCACATAAAATGTTTTTGAAACAGGTAGTATCTTATTTGTGAAGTTATTTTGAAAACAACATCAAAAGATTGTTATAGTACCTATCCAAGACTCTCATTTACCCATTATAGGAAAGGGAAAATATATACGAAACAGCAGGGTTTTTTTTTTTTTCCTACAACATGTGTTTTATTACGATTGATCACTTATATACTGCTTGTTTTAAAAAAATCAGGAGATAGTAATTTGTTGACTCTACATCATAATGTTTTTACCTTCTAATTGTTCAACTTTATAATTCAGTGTTAATTGAATATAATTTTTCAATTATATGAATAATAATACCTGTTAATTGACACGTTAGCTGTATGAAAAACTTGACACCAATATTGCATAAGAGAGTAAAATTTAGTTTAGCGAATTTTACACTGGTTTATCCATTATGAATAGCTGGAACTTAAATATGAATTATGAAATTCATATTGAAAGTTACTTAGCATTGCAAACCAGAGGTCACCTCTACCACCTCTGAGTATGACAGGTGTTGGTGCCTCCATGTTCTGAGATCAAAGCCATTAAAATAAGGTGGTGTTATTCATTAGCTTGAAGTTGAACAATGTCATCTCTGGCTTCAGCCTGCTGTTCTTCACAGACCATCACAGTAAAGAATACATAGAACACTCCCATTAGAGCATTTCTCCTTGTCTTCTGACAAAGCTATTTAGGGAAAGATAAATGTGGTCAAATAATTGTGTGTCTGTGGGATGAATGTAACTCTGAAATTAATCACTTTGATTAGAAGTGAAATATACTCACTTCATATTTTGGTGGTAGAAAGATATTTTATGGAATAAACCTTATCTTTTTCTAATGGATTTATAGGAAGCAGATTATGTGCTAGTAACTAAACTTGCCACTTTTTTATAGTGCCATGCTACAAGCGTTGCAAACAGATGGAATATTCTGATGAGTTGGAAGCTATCATTGAAGAAGATGATGGCGATGGGGGATGGGTAGATACTTATCATAATACAGGTAAGAGGAGAACAGAATGGCGTATATTTGGTTTAAGTTGTTTTAAACTCTTACAATCTTTTATAGCAGCCTTGATTTTAAAAAAAAGAGAGTACATAAGGCACAGTAGACTTTTAAGTGAAAAGAAGGAGGACAAATTGGAAAAAAAAGAGAAAAATGCCCTTAGAGTCTACCACATTTCTATAATACTCTTACTTCAGTAGCAGTTTGAAAATATGATATTATTTTATTTATTTCCAAAGGAAGAAAGCAAACCAGTTAGAAATACTGAGTATGCATACTACTTTGCTTTACAATCCGTTATTTACATGTCATTCCATTGCTGGATGATGAGCTTTATTGTACTCATATTTTACTTGGACCTGGCATTTAAAAATATTTAATTATTTGTTGAATGACTACTAAAAGGATTGTAAGCACTGTAGGCTCCATGAAGGTAGAGATTCATTGTTGAGTCCTCAGTATCTGCCAAAGTATTTGATAGAGAAATTGTTCAGTAAGTTTTTGTTAAAGGAATTGACTAAATTTAAGCCTTTCATAAGTGTATGTTTGCATAAGTTGTTTGGGACTCTGAATATGATTTTTTATTCCAAGTCCTAAAAAATCTATTTTGCCACTGTATTTATGTAACTAGGTAAATGTATGTAATTATATGCTGCTATAGCTAACTACCTTTTATGACTTAGTTTTAATGAAGAAAATATGTTCTGGGTTTAAATCTAGGATACTAAAAACAGGTTTCCTCCCTCTAAATTGTAGAGAGTAGGAGGTACATCAAAAGTAGTGGTAGAGCAGGGTTTTTCAACTGTAGCACTATTAACATTTTGGGCTGGATAATTCTTTGTTGTAGCATTTCTTGTGCGTTGCAGAACATTTAGTGATATCTCTGGGCTCTACCCATTAGATGCCAGTAGCATTCCCCAAGTTGTGACAACCAAAAATGCCTCCAGACATTGCCAAATATTCCATGAGGGGGGAAATTGCTGCCTTCGGTTGAGACCCTCTGCAATAGAGGGCTGAGTAACCTGCACGGGAAACAGGTGGTCCCATCAGTTTCTCCTCTTCTCTGAATAGGAGAAACACTGCTATCTCTTTCCTGCTGGTGATGTTGGCATAGATTCAGGACTTGGGCTTCCTGATTTGAAACTGATTTGTTTCTTAATGCATTGAGTGTTGTTATATCAAGGCCTAGAGAAAAGAGCAGATTGAACAACTTTTTAAAATAATTTTAAAGATCATCGTTTTTTCCCCCACTGGGGAGAGCTGTTAGACTTCTGCTCTACTTTAGTTTTCCCATGACTGGAAGATGTGGGTAGCACATCTGTTGGAAATTCTGTTAACTGACTAGAGCCATTGGTTATTGCACTATGTTTGTGATGTCAAGTTAATGAGTTACTCTGTCGTCTGGTTGTATTCTGTTCCGTAATCACTATCCCAAAGTCCAGGTGCTTATTTGTAAGTCAGTATGATTGGATTGACAAAAATCTATTACAGAAAGTCAGCAACTAAAAAGAATGTGTGCCCTACTGACAGGGCACAAGTAACATCATTTTCATCTATGGAAACCACAGAGTATTATGCTGCAGTTAATTTGATGTACATAATGCATTCTAACTAATGTTTATGAGAGATAACCCGTAGAATTTTAGGTTTAAACTGTATCCTGATGGGATTAAAGCAGTGCTTCCGACTGACTCCCAAGACCAGGTGACTAGTCCCTTTCCTTCATCCCTGCTTCTCTTCTCTCGGCTTTCTTTTATTTCTGTTAGCCCTTGTATTAGTCAATGGTTCTGTAGAGAAACAATCAATAGAATGTAGGTATAGATACAGGTACAGGTATAGATAGATTTATTTTGAGGATTTGGCTTACGTGATTGTGGAAGCTAGCGAGGCTCGCATTTATAGGGCAGGCTGGCCAGCAAGCCGAAGACTCAGGGAAGGGTTGATTACTGCAGCTCCAGTCTGGAGGCAGAATTCCTTCTTCTGGAGGACCTCAGTCTTTTCCCCTTCGGGCCTTCACTCTGGTCGAATGAGCGCCCCCCCCCCCCCCCCCCAATTATGGAGGATAACCTGCTTTACTCAGAGTCTGATGATTTAACTTTTAATCACATCTAAAAAAGACCTTCACAGCAACATCTGGACTGGTGTTTGACCAACACTTGGACACAATAACCTACAAGTTGACATAGAATTAACCATTACAGCACTTGAGAGTGTTACCCTTCTTAGAGTCATTAGAGCTTTCTCTTTCTTTGCCAGTAAGTCCTGCTTCTAGAAGAGTGGGTTAATGGCATACTGCTACATTATTATATTTAGACAGGTTGAGAAGGTTTGTTTTCTTTGTTTCTATGTACTGGATTCAGTGAATTGTTTTGTAATACCAATTCAATATGTTAATGTTTGAGTTTTACTGTTATGAAATAATCATACGTAATATATAGTAATTGCTAGAAAAACCACTGTGAGGTAAAAGCTTTATGGTAGAGCTGTGGATTGTGACATTTTCCATTTGTGAAAGTAAGTCATTTTTTGCTTTGGACATGTTGAACAGATATATCAGAGTTTTAGAAGATTAACAAAGGAGCAAAGCATGTTTAGCGTTTAGAGTTTTTTTTTTTAATATTTCCCATCCTTGTTGAACTAATTGAGAACACTGACAGATATTTTGAATTAGAAATGTTATTTAGCTGACTTGTGGTGCTGCCATCTGCTTAATGCCACCTTCACTGAGACGTGTAGGTTCCGAGGTGGTTGCTTAAAAGGTGTGCTGGAAGAGCCTTGAACCCAAAGTCACCCTGTGTGGATTTGCATCCCAGCTTCTTCACTAACAGGCTGTGAGACTCAAGTTAATTTACCTCTTAGAGACTATTTCTTCTTTGGGAGGACTTATTACCCTACCTACCTCACAGGATAGTGTTTGTAAGGATTAAATAAGATGTGAAAACAGAAAAATAGAAAGTCTCACATACTAATTGTCACGTGATATTGCTACCTCTGGATGGCCTAGATTTCTGAAGCAAATAGCATATTTAGTGTAACCAATATCTTATTGAGAAAATTGTGATGCAGATTTACATAAAATCTAAATACGACTCCTGTAATCTCTTAATATATTCACTCTCTGGGAATGAATATGTATTTTGCTAGATTCACACAAGGAAAGTAAATGAGGAATGATAGAGTAGGATAATTCTGGTGAAATATTATATTGGTATTTTTAAATTTTATGTTTAATTTGAGAGGTGACTTTGAGATTATTCCTATTAGAGTTCATTTGTAAAAATGCTGTAACGTTGCCTTCTCATTTCAAAGAACTTGTGAGAATTTAGATAATTTTAAGTGTTTTTATATTACTTGAATCAGGTAGGTGGGGGATGTTTACAACTTAATTTTGGTTACTCTTTTCTGCTGAATTTGACCACAGGTATTGCAGGAATAACCGAAGCAGTTAAGGAGATCACACTGGAAAGCAAGGTACTGTTTGATCAGTTCTATTTCTCAGTTCAGTGGCCTAGCTATTTCCCTATATATATATATTTTAAGATTACTCATATTATTCTTATGCAGCCAAGCTCTTTTAAATTCCAGTTATTTTTTCCCTTCTCATTTTCTTACTTCAGTATACCAAAACACTCCTGTTTCCCAGTGCTGCTCTTATTTTCCTTAATCTGTCGAATGGTTAAGAAAGACATGTTTTTGGATTATAACTGGTTAAAAACTACTAATTTTCACTAATTGGAAAGACTTCTAGGCTAGTTTAAAAGGAATGGCTTTTTATTTTTAAGTACCAAATGGTCTGTAAGTGGAGGTTTTTGAGGGGGTTTATTTACTTGCTGATTAGTAGATGCTAATGATATATTATTTAAATTTTGTAGTTTAAACCTTGTCTTAAGTTCATTCATTCCTTCTGTAGTTTATTAATTTATTGCTAATTTGAGTGGGGTTTTTTGCTTTTGAGAATTTAAAGGTAAATTGTAGTTTATATCATCCAAAATCATGACATTTTGAGTGAGTGGAAGCTAAATCAATTAGATTTTATTGTATGACTTATTTTAGGGGGAGGGTGAAAATACGTAATTGAGTGGAATTTTTCTGCTTGAAAGTTTTCAGTTAATTCAGACTGTCTGTATTCTATTAGCTTTTCATTTCTAAAGAGAGAATGACCACAATTGTCTTCATATTTTTTATAGTTGCTTGAAATGATATGAAAAAATAATGCAAAATGCCTTTACCCCCCTCTCTTTTCTTAATTATTTTGTTAACAGTCAAGTCTCTTGGAGGGTAGAATATTTGGGCAGGATAATTGTGTTCCTTTGGTCCTTCTGAAACATTCAACTACAACATTTGCTAGTTTTGGATATTCTTCTTTGTTTTTGTCATTTGGATCTTTTGGGATTTGTAACTGGGGCTTAACAGAAAGTGTTAGAAACTAAAACAAATTTTATTTTTTTCAGTGTACAATTTTATGCTTAGTAGGGATTAAGGTTCACTTCATTGGCCTGAGAATTTTGAAATTCTACTTTTTGGAGAGTTTGAATGACTAAGGAGAAATTGCACACTGGCTTTGCTGCTTCAGAAGATCTTGTTTACTCCAGCCATTAGTGTATGTGCTTCAGACTCTGGAAATGATAGATGGCAGAGTAGTGTGCATAGCATTGTTTTGATAGGTTTATGGTAATTCTTTTAAGAATTTTTAATAAATGTAATAATGGTTAATATGGTGCTTAGATCCCATTTAACATCCTTATATCCTACTAAAGGATGGATACTTAGAATAATTTACAACTAGAATATACCTTTCCTGTCATTTCCTATTTAATATACAATTTGTTATCTTTTATAATTTAGTGCTTAGAATACTTCCCATGTGGAGCCAAGTATTAACCTTTGCTGTTGATTTCTGCCATACCCTGCTGTATTAAGTATGAACATCACCAACATGATTAAAATTTCCCTTAATGATCAGATTGTCAGATATTGGCTCATCTAATAATTACGCAGATTCTGACAATCTTTCTTCTGTGGTTTCACATTTTTAGTGTAATAATGATACATACGATTTAAGTTTATGGTGGTAAATAAAATCATCGCTAAGTAAAATTTTAAATTAGGTGAAAGTAATGTTCAAATTTTTGGCTTAGTACAATAATTTCAGATTTTTAGAATATTAATTTTATGAAAATAATTGTACATCAGGCTTGTCTTTGGTTAGCATCATTCTTCCATTCTAGTGCTAATATAGTTAAGAAACTGAACTGAAATCTTATGTGTTGAAATAACTGTAATTGCTTAATTCAGCCAGGATATTGTTAACAAATTAGAATATAATAGTTTGATTTATAATAATAAATTTATCTTATGGATGTATTGTGATTTATAAATATATACCTTTTTCCACGTTTAAATTAAATACGTAAGTTAATGTAACTTTGAACTGGTTTTCTAATACCAATGAATTGGTTACCCAAAAATATTATTTTATTGGGAATGCAACTGGCAGCTCTTGTTAAATGGGTAGCTCAGGTGACTCGTGGTGCTTCGGTGATGCCTTTTGTGTATTTCTCAGTCACAGCACTTAGCTGGTTTATGGGTTTGTCATCTCCACTGGAGGAAGAGTTTCTTGAGGATGAGAACTGGCATATCACTCTTATTTTCACAGTGATTAGCACTGTGCTGACATGGGGGTGCTCAGTAGTTGAACTAGTGAACATATTTAATTGACTTCACATATAATTAATTTCAAAGGACAGTATAAAACTCCAAGATTGCTCAGCATTATGTGAGGAGGAAGAAGAGGAAGATGAAGGAGAAGCTGCAGATATGGAAGGTATTTGTGTCCTACATTTGCTTTAGTCGCGCTAGAATATTGATTTTGGAATATTTGTAATTCATGTGGATTAAGAATTCTAATCTATTGAGTTCTAAATTTTAACATTTAACAGCCTAGGGAGGATTTTGTATGGTTTAAATTTAATCAGTGCAGAACTTACCTCTTCTACTTTACCTAGAGCATAATCTTGACAGCGTTATTTCTACTGGGATAAATATTAGTCATAAATGTTTAATGCTGGGTACAGCTGTAAGATACAGATTCTTAAGCTAATTCTTAAACTCTTTCAGAGCAGAACGAAGTTTGCTTGTGCATTCTGTATTTTCTTTTTCCTTTCTGATAACATCTTACTATAAAAACTTTACAATATGATTCTTAATGGGGCCTTGTGAACTATACAGAATCCCCTCACTGTTCCCTGAGATTCTGAAATGCCTTCCTAGGATTGCCAGCTGAGAATCGCTGCATTAGTGGATCATTGTTAGAAGAGATTGAAAGCCATGGTACTAACAGAGCAGAGTAATACATGTCTAATAGTATATGGCTCTTCAAAAAGCTTCATATTTCATTAGCATGATCATCTTTAATGCACATGAAACCTCAGATATTTAAAAATAGATGAAGAAATTGCCGTCACCAGGGCAACCTCTCTGTTAAATCCAATCTGTATACTTATCTTCTCTGCATTATTTGATTCTGCTAACCATTTCCTCCTCTTTTTTTTCCTCCTCCGGTTTTTTGTGGCACTGGGTTTTCCTCTTCCTTCCTTGACTTTTTCTTCTAAGTCTTCTTCTGGGGTTCTTCTACTTCTGCCCAGCTGTTAAATGTTACCATTTCATGGGATTTCACTGTTTTTTTTCTGCTCACTCCTTGCACTCCTGGGTAGATTTTTATCTATTCTTAAGGTTTGTGTAATGGCATACTGTGGTCTGGCATGGAAATTTGTATGACAGGAAAAATGATGTATAAAGTATATTAGGTTCTCTGTGAGAGTTTTAAGTATAAATATATGAATGTATAGAGAGAGAGCAGTTGAAAAAGGAAGAGAATATGAAAAAAAAAGAGTAGACGTTTTGGAGGCTGAATCCCAAAAGTATGTAGAATTTACGGTGAGGTAGAGATGTCTTGTAGCATGCCGAAGGAGAAGACGGTGCCACGTAGAGGTGAAGCACCATAACGGCAAGTGGTGTTTGCTGATGAGGAAGTGACAGCATAGCGTGCTTGCCAGGCTAGCCTCGACTGAAAAGTATCTTTCAGTTTTGTTTTCTAAATTACTTTTGAGTCCCCATGAAGCCTAGCTGTGTATCTGTTCCTGAATTCTAGTGAGAGTCTTGTCCTTATTTCCATGGTAAACTCCCATTCTTTGAGGAAATAAATGAGTTACTTGTAACTAGAATTGCTCACAGCAATCTCAAATATTGTCTCTATGCTCAAGGCTTCCATATCTAAACCTCCAACCCAGATCTCTTTCAGTTCCACTCATTTAGTTTCATTTCCACCTGGATGTCTCATAATTGTCAGAACTACCTTCCTGCAAAAATACTCTCTCTGGATTCCTTCTGTCTCTGAAGGGTATCCAGTCGTCCATGCTGGAGTGGAGGGGTAGGAAGAACCTTATGAGTAAAGCGCAGTTTCGAGTACAAGCTGTGGGACTGCCTTAGATATCTGACAGGCTTTTAGTATGTTTGTTACATTTCCTGAGCATAGAGTTATGGAAAGAATTGCTGTATATGGAATTTTGCTTAGAAAACCATGTTGATGGTATCTAAAAAGCAGTTAATTTTCATTCATTGTTCAACAAATATCTATTGAGCAATACAGTATCTATGTATCAGATAATTGTTTTTGGTGCTGGAGATAAAGAAGTAGACATGATCTCATGGAGTTTATGTTCTGTTTAGGGGAGACAAATGAAAAAGAAGAGATAAGCAAAGCGTATAATGTATTTGATGGTTATAAGTGTTAGGGAGAGAAATAAAGGAGGGAGGGGATGAGAAGTCTTGGGGTGGGATGAGTGTTGTAATTTTTAAATAAGTTGGTCAAGAAAAACCAAGTTAGGGGCTGGCCTGGTGGCACAGCAGTTAAGTGCGCACATTCCGCTTCAGTGGCCAGGGGTTCACCAGTTTGGATCCTGGGTGTGGACCTGGCACCACTTGGCACGCCATGCTGTGGTAGGCGTCCCACATGTAAAAGGTAGAAGAAGGTGGGCATGGATGTTAACTCAGGGCCAGCCTTCCTCGGTAACAAGAGGAGGATTAGTAGAAGTTAACTCAGGGCTAATCTTCCTCAAAAAAAAAGAAAAACCAAGTTGAAAATAGGCCTTTTGAGTAAAGCCTGGCATGAAGTGAGTGAACAAGCTATTTGGATATCTGAGGGAGAGTGCAAAGGCCCTGTGGTGGGAGCATGTGTGGCTTATATAAAATCCTTCCAGGAGGCTCCTATGTCCAGAGAAGAATGAGGGGAGAGTAATAAGGTGTGGAGTCAGAGAGGAAACTCCGAACCAGATCATGTAGGGCACTGGCTATAACTCAGAGTGAGATGAGAAGCCACTGAGGGGTTTTTCTAGGTAGGAGAGAAACTTAGAATGAGATTTAACATTTTAACAGAATCACTGTGCCTGCAGTGTTAGAATAGACTGAGGGGGTATAGAAACAACAGTTAGGAGGCTATTTTGATAATCTAGGCAAGAAATGATGGTGGCTGGGCTCAAGCGGCAACATTGGAAGTGATGAGAAACAGTAGAATTCTGGACATAGTTTGAGGCTGGGGCCAAGAGGATTTGCTGCTGGATTAGATGTGGCATGAGAGAGACACAGTAGTCAAGTGTGACTCCAAGGTTTTTGACCTGAGGATATGGAAAGATATCATTAACTTAGATGGGGAAAATTATATGACTGAATGGCTTTAGAGGGGGATTTAGGAGCTCACTTTTGGACATGTGATATTAATGATGCCCCTTCATTGGAGCCATAAGTAAACAAGTAGGTATCCAGGTCTGCAGTCAGGGAATAAATTTGACAGTCCTCAGTGTTTAAAGTCCTTGAGACTAGATGAAATCATCAAGGGAGTAAGTGTGAGTGGAGAAGAGACAAGGTCTAAAACCTGAGCCCTTGGTTACTGCAGGTTGTTTTTCTTTTCTTAAAAAACGGTGGAGATGATGAAGAGGAACCAGCATAGGAGATAGTGAAGGAGAAACTCATGAGAGGGAGGAAAGCCCGGAAAACAGAGTATCTTAAAAGCAGAGGAAAGAAAGTATTTGAAGGAGGAGGGAATAAATCATGCCATATGTTCCTGAGAGGTCAATTAAGATGAAAACTGGGAATTTACCACTGGATTCAGCGAAGTAGAAGTCACTGATGACATTAGTAGCACATTTTATGCAGTTATGTGAGCAACCTTGTGTACCCTATGGAGTCACTAATTACGGTATTCTTATGCCAATTAGTATTATTATTAGACTGTGGCGCAGACCAAGCCTTAAGCGTGCTGACTTTCTCTGGCTCTCTCAGGTAAAGTATCCACTGCTTTGTAAGTATAGAGTTAGCTCAGTCATGTATTCAGTATCTTTTCTTCAATATCAGAAACAAAAGCAAAAACCTGGTCTTTGAATGATACTCTGAAGTAATACATAATTTGGTTTAGGAAATTGTTTTGAACTTAATTAATCTTTTGTTGCTTTTTATAACAGAATATGAAGAGAGTGGATTGTTGGAAACAGATGAGGTTTGTAAATTGAGTTTTCTTTGGTTAATTTTTAATGAGTAAACTTGGAGATTAGTGTTATTAATTGTATCTTGATCTTTCAAATAAGTTTTTATTTATATGTGTACATTTTAACTTTGAGTTTTAAGTTATATCTGCTTTTGAAAAAAAATATATAGGGTGGGAAAAATAGATTTTCTAAAATGTCACATTTATGCTGATTTTAATGGTTGTAAAATTTTCTCCATTATTACCAGGCTACCCTAGACACAAGGAAAATAGTAGAAGCTTGTAAAGCTAAAACTGATGCTGGAGGTGAAGATGCTATTTTGCAAACCAGAACTTACGACCTTTACATCACTTACGATAAATATTACCAGACACCACGACTATGGTTGTTTGGCTATGATGAGGTAAAAATAAAGAAAAAGTTATTTTAATGCAAATTTTTTAAATTGTTGTGTTTAATTCCTTTGCCATTAGGTCCATGAGTATATATTGTGGCCTTTCAAATTTGGTAAATCATTTGTTTTATAATTTTATGATTAATATTGAACTTGATTCTTGTTTTGAAGAAACTGTGCATTATTCACCATGACAACAGTCCTACTAAGAATTAAGCAGAAATAGTCTGTTACATATTTATTGCTTGTTCCCTGAGCTTATTCCTTCAAAATGTGAGGGAAATTGAACTTGGTTTGTTGTGTTAAATTGTGTTTGAGATTACATCTATTAGATATATAGGCATTTACAGAATATTCGTGTCACATGTCTTTTTTTCCCTTAAGACAGAAAACCTTCCTTTACTCACCCACTTAATTGAATTAAAGGATAATTGAAATAAAATTAACTTGTGTAACCTGTCTTTCCAAAAACTATAAATGGGAAAGAAGAAATAAACAAAATAGACCTAAAAGACGAGATATAAAGTTTTAAAATGTTTTGATAGCCATGAACCTGACTTTTTGTGGGATCTTTATTGCATTAGGTGGTGGCTGATATCACAAAGCCTTGTTGGACAGACTTCTTCCTTCCTCCCCTCCTTGGTGTAAACTTTCCCCCAAATAATCCGGTAATTCTAAATAGTCTAGAATTCTAAATTGTAAGCGATGTGGGAGGTGGGAATAAATACATTATAGACATTTAAGTTTAGGCCTTAAAGTTTTTAAACAGTAATTTCAAAGCCTTTTTTGTTTTAGCAACGGCAGCCTTTAACAGTTGAGCACATGTATGAAGACATCAGTCAAGATCATGTGAAGAAAACAGTGACCATTGAAAATCACCCTCATCTCCCACCACCACCTATGTGTTCAGTTCACCCGTGCAGGTCTGTGTGTGTGTGTGTGTGTGTGTGTGTGTGTGTGTGTGTGTGTATGTATGTATGTATGTGGGGGGGGGTGTCTTTATAATTCATGAATTTATTACTTGGGAGTCTATAAACATTGGTGCCCTAACAGAAAAAATTTACTTAATAAGCAAATAAAATTCTCTTTTGTCTTCCTTAGAAGTGTTCTTGTGCTTAGTTAAATATATAAGAAAAATGAAAAAACTTCACCAATTTAAGTTTAATTCATTTTTTTTTGTTCCCTGTATATGTCTGATTATAGTATCAATCTTTGTGATTTCACTCCTGTTTTTAGCTTCAAGAATAGTTTGGAAGATCTATTTTAGATTAAAGAAATATGCCTCATTTAGACATGGTGTGCTCCATTGTGATGTATCTTTCTGTGAATGTGGAGTATAAAGTTAATCTGTTTCTTTTTCTAGGTGACATGTTTCTCTCCTTTTTTTGGTTAGCGAAGGGAGATACATGCAGACTTTCTGTTCTGCTTTACTCTTCTGTTAAGAAGTTTTCAGCCCTATCAAACCAAGTGCATTTCGTAATTCGAGATTTTCTTTGTGTCATTGTGTATTCACAGGGCCAAATAAGTGAACCTGAGTCTATATACATGATTTGTTCAGAATTTTCCTTAAAAAATATATATATATATTACATGCTAGTTTCTTTCATTTAGTTATTTCTAATGGGTAACTTTCACAAATCCTTGAGAAATTCTACTAACAATATTTTTCAGATGAAAACTCTGGTATTCTATTGACTAATTAGATGCAACATTCTAGTGTTTAAAATTTTGCAACCTCTTTATTCCCAAACTTTATCCCATAGAAAGCCTAGATCATTTTTCCAGTTTATTTACATCAAGAGCTGTTAATATTGCGAACTGTGAAAAGTAATTTGAGTCATTAGTTTCAGTTTTGAATTATCTAATCTAAAAGATTTTCATTTTGAGAGTTATTCTCTTTGTTCCTTGGTTTGAGGTTGTAGGGCATGCTTGTGAAACTGAGGCATGTGTCTTGCTGAGGTGAAATTTTACTCAGCTGGGAAAAGAGAGAAGTAGTTTAACTGGTAATTAATGTTACACTGCATAATACAGTCATTTATTAAAATGTTTATGTTAACGTGGCAAAAAAGTTGGGGGCCTGTAAAATGAGACTTCAGGGATGTTTTAGGCCTTGCCACGGGCCACCTCAGACTGTACCTTCATGTTTTCAGGACCACTGTGTTTACTCTCACCTTCTAAGTTGACTGTCTCTGTCCTGAAGGTTATAGTCGTAAAATCTGAAGCAGCATTATTTAAGTCAGGGTTTCTATAAAAGATAGTTCATTTCTTTTGTACTTTGCCCTTTTGTCAGTTTATGTGCCCAGGCAGTCACCTTGATATCACTCTTTTCTGTACCACAGGAGAGACAGCAGTTGGCCGTGAAGAGGTCAGTGGATAGGACAAAAACTTCAGATAAATATCTATCTTTATTTAAAAACAAAAGAAATTTCTAAATAGAATCAGATAAATTTTACAATGTGGATTAGGACAAAGAAAAAATATATAAACTTCTTGACGAATTAGCTTTTCTTTACCTCAGTTTTGGCTTATTCTCAGCTAAATATTTAAACAGTCAAAATCACAGCATTATTTCTTTTTTTTTTTTTTTTACCAACTGTTACCATGTAGCTTTTTGGAATTTGCCTGGTCTGATTTGTTTTTGTTTCTCAGAGCGGACAACCCTCGCTCTGCAATTATGCCCTGGCGTGATTTCCCTTTCTCTGGTGTTCTGCCCACTGCCTCCATTGTAGGAAAGCTAACTAGTGCCATTGTGTTCATTGTTGACTCCCGTAGCTTTTTAAAATTATCCCCTCCCCCAGGACCACAGTCTGGGTGACTCAACAATCTGACCCATTGGGGAGTAGGGAGGAGAGTATTTTACAATGTAACTATTATATGTTAAATTTGTTAACCAACAATAATAAGGTAGATTGCTTCACAAACAAAAACTTGCTTTTCTTGTTTTCGTCTAATTGATCTATGCTAATAAGATTTGTTCTTTTGCTTTTAGGCATGCTGAGGTGATGAAGAAGATCATTGAGACTGTTGCAGAAGGAGGGGGAGAACTTGGTGTTCATATGTATCCTTACCTGTGTATGTGATTAGTGGCAAATTGGCTCCTAGGATTTATTTTTCCTTTTTGGGAAAATTAGTGTAACCTTAATGACACAGTACCTGTAGCTTGTTTTAGTCCCTCATATCTGGAAATCTTAGTGCGAGTCTTTAGAAAACATTGGATTGTGATAGCTCTGCCTTGTTCAGTTGATGCCACATGGCCCCTTTGTGCACCAGTTTGCTCTGCCTTGTTGCAGAGCCTCAGATCAAGGTGTGCTTCTAGGCAGCAGCTTGCCAAATGCTTTTGTTTGTCAAAGAGGAAATGGCTAAGAGAATGTGAATACAAAACCATGGCTCTTAATGTTTGAAAAGAAACTCAATGGATTTGATTCATTGTTGAAAGATGAGTAATGTACTAGTTTAGAGGATAAAACATGAGTATCTTTTCCTTCCTTATTTCCAATTTAACACGTTCTCAAAAATGTGCTTTCCTGGCACGTAAGAGTAGATTTAGGTTGTGTCAGTCTGAGGTCTCTTTGAGGCAAAAAACTCAACTTGAATAGGTTAATTAAAAAGTAAAGCACATGAAGTATATTTCAGATATTCTTAAAATATAGTATTTTCATTTTTCTCCAGATAAGAGCGCCCTTCTTATATCTTACTATGGTTTTCTTACTCAGTTCTCTGGGATTGAGAAGAGGAATAAATCAAGTAAACCGCTCCATCCTGAAAGACATATGCCCATAGCATGGATTCATCAAAAGCAGCCGAAATCAATGGTTTAGATGCCACATAGCTTGAATTAGTTTGGTGCTAGATTGATATTAGACTTGGTGACTCATGCCACTCAGTGTTATAGACTGAGGGGCCACCGCACTCTTAGAACTACGGGTAACCTAAGCCTTGCTAATAAAGTGTGTCCCTCAGAGGAACATTGGGCTGATTGGATATTGAAAAAGCAAGAACTTTTGATCCAAACCAGATTTACTGCTGAAATCATATTATGCAGAATTTGACATTCATCTCTATGGTGGAAGCTAGGTAGCAACTTGGAAGACTCTATGTAATATAAATTCGTAATTGAGTCATCCGTTCCCTCAATAAAATTCAGCTCTTGATGTTTTCACATGCAGTGGAACATAGGAAAAATTTCAAGATTCTAGTAAAGACTGTTGAATATAGCAGATTCTGTGACAAGTCGCATGCTAACCTAGATCAGTCCTTAGGGAAGAGTTCCACTTAATTGTTTTTTTCTCTTTTGCTTCAGTGCTTTTGTATTTTTTACCCTGTCTTATTTTCTAAAATATTCTAGCAAACATAGTCAGTAGTGGGACCATTTCCCACTCCTTTAAACATGGACAGCCTTGTCCTTATTTTTATATCAGAGTAGCTGGGCTTATATGAACTTGTACTCATTAAGAAGTTTCACATTCAGATATGAAATGGAAGTGGATCAGGCAGCCTTAGAGTTACAGAGAGCCTCATTGAATAGACACAAACTTGCATGAGTGAACTTTTCAAGATACTTGATTTACGATTTTGTCTTATATATTTTTTTTGAGAAATTATTGCTTAAAATGGGTAATTGCAATGTTAGCTTAAATCATGAACTATTTACTGGTTTATTTTCCTTAGCTGAAGATCTTTAGGTATCTTCTAATTTTCTTGAAATTTGTACAAGCTGTCATTCCAACAATAGAATATGACTACACAAGACACTTCACAATGTAACAAAGCAAGCATAGAATCTATCCTAATATTAATTGGTTCTGATTTTTAAAGAATTAACCCATAGATGTGACCATTGACCATATTCACCAATATGTACAATTTCTCTAATAAAGAGACTTACATGTTTATGCATTAAATAAAAAAAAGTTCCACTACCAGCCTTGTTTAATAAAAATGTGTAAAGAGACTGTTTCTCTTGCTTCTTGTCAAAAGGTGAGAATAGTATTTTCCTTAAGTAACTACTCTTTAAGTGAAGAAATGTGTCATACAGAATGATGATGCCTGGTTTGGGTTCACATTTATGAGGAAAGTACTTAAATGTGTAATAGTGTGAGAGTTAGGACTAGAAAATCCTGTGTACCAGACTTCCTGCCGTCTTTCTCTTCTTTGTTCCTTTTGTTTTTCTTCTTACTTCCTCCCCAAGTCTCCTCTGCTAATAGTGAATATTTATGAAGCATTTACTGTATGCCAGGAAATATGCTAAGTGCTATTAGTTATCTTGTTTCCTGATTGTTTTATTAAGGTGATGCCACCACAGTTATTTTTATCAAAGATTCAGGAGTGTTTCTCCTCTTGTGATTGCCTGGCAGAATTTAGAGACCGTTTGTTGTATCACACCAGTTTATAGATCGGGGTAGAGGAATTCAGAAAGGCTGAGTGTGTTCTACTCTGGGACATACGCTGAGAGGCAAGGAGCAGAACCCAGGCCTTTTGAAGACTCGTTTTACCTTCTTCTCTTCCTACATTGCCTCTCATCCCTCTTCTTCCCATTCTGCACATAATGGAGTGGCTAACCCTGCCTCTAAGGAACCTTAGTTTTTTTTTTCCTCATCATTCAAGAATATTCTTTTTACTTCAGTGCCCCTTTATTTTTCTCCTTTTTGCAATTGCAGTCCAATTCTTGTATTGCAAGGAAATGTCCACAGTGAAGATAGTGACGAGGTAAGGTGATGTTTGATATAGTATAACATGGAAAGATAAACATGGGTGTCGTCTTCTAATACACTTCAGATATCCTGCTTGCTCATGTGGCCAGCAAGCTATTCTCCCTTCTTAATTTAATCTTCCAAACTGATTGTACTGAAATATTCTATTTTCGAATACCTTTAATCTAAATGATATACAATATTAGATATTATCACATTGTCAACATTTTTCTCCCAGTTAAATCTTATTTATCAAAAGTACAGGTTAGCCTCAAAACTTTTTCTTGTCAGAAGTCATGTTTATCTCAGTCACCACTAGGTGGCACAAATAATTTTGTTGGTCAAACCTTTTAGTTTCAGATCTTTTTTCCAATTGAAATCTTTATATGGATCCCTAATAACATAAAACAAAAGTGAATATATTAATAGTATAAATGTGTTTTTATGAGTTCAGATTTATAGCACTCATTGAGAAAAGTGGGTTATTTTGGTGAACAATGAAGTGGTTTTGATGAACTTGAAATTCAGATTATGGATGACAACCTCACAAGTCTTCACATCCAGTTTATTTTTTATATCTATATTAGCCTCTCGGTATTTTTAAATGTCTGATTTGCATTAGTAGTAGCAAATGGTAATAGGTTTTTTTTTTTAAACTTTTTATGTGGCCTTGCTGATTGGTGTCTTCCCAGCAGCCTGCATTTGGCCTTGAAGGCTGAATTTCTTTTCTCTTGACTGTCTGGACTTGTCTGTTTAGTTTTCATCTTCAGCCTCCATTCGGCCTGGTGAGGCTGAGTTTTGATGTCTAGACCTTGACTTCCTGCGAAGGACAGCTCACTCATATACTAAAGAGGGGTGGAAAGACCTGGTTAGTTTTAAACAATAGTCGATTATGTTGAGTCTGCACAGCTGCAGTTAACAAAGCTTATGTCAAAGTTTTTCTCTTCTTCTGGCCCAGGATAGATTTTTAACTTCGTTCCTCGTTTCAATTCCCACTATCTTATCATTCCTCAGTCTTGGGGAACAGAGGCTACGTCCTGTGGTAGAAGGGCAAAGATCAGGGTTAGAGGAATGAAATTGGCTTGCTTTTATTTTAAAATATTCTTGGGTACCAGCGAGATATGCTTTGCATGGCTAATATCTTAGTGCTCTGATCAATGGCTTCAGAACGACACTTTAGTCTACAGTTTATAATTACATAGATGACATACATATTAGTAAAATAACCCAAATTTTAGTATGCCCGACAAACAGATAACCTGAGGGAGCACAAAGAACAACAGACAAATTGAAAACATTTAACTGACTACCCTGGGTAAGACCCTTGAGGATGGAGTCAAACCAGGGGTCTGTCTTGGAAAATTTCCAATGCTTGGGGGCTCCTGTAATTCTGTGGGGGTCAGAGACAGGAATGACAACTGGGGTAACATTAATATTTCAGGCTCCTAAAGATGCATAAAAGAGGGAATGAGGTCCTCATCGTTTGATGGAATGAGGCCGAAAAGCTTTGCAAAAGGGAAGGGCTTTATTCTGCCCTGAGCAAAACTGTGAGATATTTCCAGGAGACGGGCTCCCCAAAGGCATGAAACTCTGTCATGCAATAGTGTTCTGTCTCAGACCACCAGGTGACAGGAATTCCAACCAATTTGGAGGCCAATGTTGCATTTGCTGGGTAGTCTCACTCTGCTATTTCAGCGTAAGAATTAGCCCATCTTTCGGCAATAGGCAGAGTCAGGAAGAAACGAGAGGAGACGTCGGTCCTCCAGTGAGTTCTTTAACTTGGTGAATTACATCTGAGGGTTTCTGATTATAAACCACAGTATAACTGGGTACTTTTGAAAAATCAACTACAGGAATGACTAAGGAGTCAGTGTAGTCATGCACTGAGTATGGCATATCCAACACTGAGACAAGTTTCCAGGTTCATTGAGGGTTTGTGATATTCTTATCGTAGCGTTATTTTTCTAGGCCAGACTAAAACCCAGGCTCAACAAACTCCAAATCCATATAATTTCTTTCGTTGTGTCTTTTGTCTAAATAATAGCTTTAAGTCACTCAGAGGTTCACTAGTCCAAATGGGTTTAGGGGGGGACTCAAGAGAAGGTGCAAGTTTTACCCACGTATGATGAACCCACAGCCTAATACCCTTTATGTTTCCGGAAGAATGGGTCATCACCAACACTTCATAAGGTCCAATCCATTTAGGCTGAAGCTGATCCTCAGGGTGTTGATTTTTCCTGGTCGTTATCAGGACCTGGTTTCCTGGATGGATATTGTGTAGAGGCAAATCAGTCAGGTACTGCAACCTGTTGGAAGCAAACTCATGAACAGTGGTTAGTATCTTTCCTGGGGTTTGTACATACCTGATAGTTTCAAGTTCTCCATTTTTGTCTAAAGCATCTGTTGGGGCGGCAGCTTATAGGAAGGGGCTCCCATATAAGAGTTCTTAAGGGCTCAACCCAAGCCCACTTCAGGGTACCACTCATTCTAAGCAGGGAAATGGGCAAGGCCTTATCCCAAGTTAAGTTAGTTTCTTGACAAATCTTATCCACAGTTTTCTCTAAGGTGTGATTTACTTTTTCAGTTTTTCCAGTAGACTGGGGTCTCCAGGTTGCATGCAGCTTCCAACTAATTCCCAGAATCTGAGACACCTCTTGAGTTCCCTTACCGCAAAGGCAGCCCTGCTATCACTTTGACTAGTAAGAGGCAGTCCAAACCTGGGAATAATCTCTTTTAATAGAGCCTTAGCCACTTCAGAAGCCTTTTCAGTCCTGCAGGGGAGAGCCTCAGTCCACCCGGTGAAGGTCTCCACGGACACCAAAAGTAACATTACCTTCGGCTTTTGGCATCACAGTAAAATCTATCTGCCAGTCTTCTCCCGATGTGGTCCCCCTCAAATGGGCTCCCCTCATTGGAGGAGGGCACTGGCCTTGGGGTTATATTTAACACTAGTCACACACTTCCCAATAATCTTTTGAATTGTTTTTTGTAGTTCAGGTCCAATGGTATAATTCTGGATCCACTGGAAGGTTGCATCTCGCCCATAGTACTCTGATGTATCCGAGTGAGTGTGGGCTCCATCGGGTGCTTTGGTTGAGTATCTTTCCCTGAGCAGTCATTCTCCAACCTATGTAATCAGGACTGCTATAATCACAGCCCCACTCCTTTGCCCGATTTAAATCGTCCTCTGAATATTCTGGTTTTGTTGCCTGGTTTGCTTTATTATTCCCATGAGTTAGATAGTCTCTGCCCTTTTTGCATCCCTGGCAGTGTATGACAGCTACCTCTTTGGGTTCTGGCACAGCATCCAACAGTTGTAATATTTCAAGGGCATGTTTTATTTCCTTATTTCCAGAGGTTAGCAAGCCACAGTCCTTCCAGATGGCCCCGTGAGCATGGACAACAGAGAAGGCGTACTTTGAATCAGTAAACACATTAATCTTACCTTTTCCAAGGTGAAGGGCATGAGTCAAGGCAATAATTTCAGCCTTTTGAGCTGAGGTGCCTGCTGGTAGGGCCTCTGCTTCCAATATGCTCTGAGATGTCACTACCGAGCTCTCTGTCACCCTTGGTTCATAAAACTGCTTCCATCAGTGAATATCAAATCAGGTTGAGGCAAAGGCTGATCAGGCAAATCTGGTCTACTGGAATAAACTTGTTCAATTATCTGAAGACAGTCATGGGTGGGCTCCTCCAAATTAGTAGTTAACAAGGTGGCAGGGTTAAGTGTCGACATTGCTTTGAGAGTCCCATTAAGATTGTCTAGTAGAATGGACTGATATTTTCCTACTCATCCAGATGTCAGCCAATAACCCCCTTTTTGTTCTAACAAGGGGAGCACACAATGCGAGGTATGCACCATGGTGGGCTGTCTGAATGTAAACTTTTTTGCTTCTTACAGAATGTTACAGGTGGCAGCCACTGCCTGCAAACAAACAGGCCATCTCTTGGTGATAATGTCCAACTGTTTAGAATAATAGGCTACTGGCCTTTGACATTTTCCAGGTTTTGAGCTAGGATTCCCAGTCCTATGCCTTGTCTTTCACGTACAAGTAAATCAGAAGGCTTCCTGGTATCTGGAAGACTTGGCGCCGGGGCTGTCGTCAATTTTTCTTTCACCCTTAAGAAGGCTTGATGACAATTTCTGGTCCATTCTAGAGGTTCATTGTCCTCTCCTTTGAAAGCCTCATATAAGGGCTTTACTATGAGTCCCAGGTTAGGAATCCAAATACGGCAGAAACCAGCCATGCCCAAAAACCGGCGCAGCTGCCTCTGAGTGGTTGGAACTGCAACCCGAGTGATGGCTTCTCGTCAGTCAGGAAGTAAACTCCTTTGCCTCTTGGAGAGTTCAAATCCGAGGTATTTGATGGTGGGTTGAGATATTGGGCTTTCTTTTTAGAGACTCTGTAGCCTTGGTCGGCCGGAAAATTTAAAACCAAAATTGTATTTTTATCAGAGTCCTCTTTATTTTGGCTTGCTATCAGTATGTCATCTACGTGTTGAAGCAATGCCCCACCTGTTAATTGCAGGTCTCGTAGGTCTTTTGCCAATATTTCCCCCAAAATTGTAGGAGAACTTTTGAAACCTTGGGGAAGGACCATCCAGCAATATCGCCACTTAGTTTTAGTCTCTTGGTCCTCCCATTCAAAAGCAAACAGTTGTGTGACTGTGGACTCAGAGGAATGCAGAAAAATGTGTCCTTCGAATCCAATACCGTAAACCAACAAAATTGCCCAGAGAGGGTGGTTTGCAAAATACAAAGGTTAGGTACCAGGGGTCTATGTCCTCCACTATTTCATTGATGGCTCACAAATCCTGAAGAAACCTCCATTCTGTCGTGCCAGGCTTCTGCACGGGCAGTATAGGAGTGTTATAGGGTGATTGACATGGTCTAATGAGGCCACTTTGTAAAGGGGATCTCAGCAAAGGCTGGATGCCTCTCTTAGCTGATTCTCAGAGGATAGTGCTTAAGTCTCAGAGGCTTAGAAGCAGGTTTTAACTTAATAGAAACAGGCTGATCAGTCCCGGCTCTTCCAGGCTTCCCACTCCGCTAATCTTCTGACCTTACCTCTTGTAGGATCTCTCTTGGTATCTCTAGAATGGGTCCAGGGGTTGGCTGCAACAACAGGGCTTGGAAAGCGCAGGCATGTTCAGAAGGCACCTTAACGTTGATCTGTCCTGGAGTAAAAGTCAGTCTAGCGGCAATTTAGTCAATAAGTCTCTCCCCAATAACAGAACGGGACATTCTGGCATATAAAGAAAGCTGTGTTTCAAGTAACTTTTCCCAATTTTATAATCCCAGGGTTGCAAGAACAGTTTGCTCAACATTCCACCGGATACTCCAGTCACCGTCATAGTTCTGGGAGAGGTTGAGGCAAGTTTGGTATTTAATAGTGAATATGTAGCTCCTGTGTCTTTAAGAAAATCTATCAGTTTGGTCCCCACTGTCATTGTTACCTGGGGCTCCTGTGGGGAAATCACAGTAGGTTTCTTGAGACTCAAAGGAGCCTCTGGCATTCTTGATCACTATCAGTCAACTCTGGCATCTGATTAGCCACCCACCGCTTAGTCTCAGAGTCTCTCTCCGTCAACTTTGGACAGTCCCTTCTGCAGTGTCTCTCCTCTTTACAATAGGCACACTGATTTTGGCCTAAAGGAGGGTGTCTCTTGGGGATTTTTTACCTGAGGCGTCCTTCAGCCTCGGGGTCCTTGTGGTTCAACTGGCTCTCTTCAGGGCTGCTGCCAGCAGGGTGGCTTCCTGTTTCATTTGCCATTGCTCCATCTTTTCTTGTGTCTGGTCTCGAGTCTTAAAAACCTTAAAAGCTATTTCCACAAGCTGAGACCTTGGCACACCCAAAATCCCTTCAATCTTTTGTAATTTCATTTTTATGTCAAGTGTACTCTGGCTGATATACGTCATATTAATCATTTTCAAATTTTCAGGTGCCTCTGGATCAATATCTGTATATTTTTGATAAGCTTCAAAAATACGTTTGAGGAACTCAGGAGGTTTCAGTCTTTTTTTGCTTCACTTCCTGCACCTTATTTAGGCTTCTTTCTTTGGGCAACTGCTTGCACAGACCTGCTAAAATGCAGTCTTGGTAATGTTCAAGCCAAGCCCAATATCCCCCATTAGTGTCCCAATTTGGATCAGTGGTGGGCACAGCTGTAATTGCATCAGCCCTCACAGGGTTAGCTGGGGTTCTTGGCATGGAGACGGTTAGCTTCCTCCCTAGCCTTTTCAAGAACCATTCTCCATTCCTCTGATGTAAGAAGGGTATTTAATAAATTTTTCACATCAGCCCAAGTAGGATGGTATGTGACAAAAATAGAGGAGAACAAATTTTCCATTTTTTTAGGGTTTTCACTATAAGTAAGCATATTATTTTCCCGGTTAAACAAGTCAGAGGTTAAACATGGAGAGTGCACCCATGCCAGCTGACTATTGGGCCTCATTTAAGCCTCTAATAGGAACCTGCCTTAGTGGGTATTGCCCTCCGTTAGGCAGAGTGGCACCCTGACTAAATTTAGTCCCTTGACAGGTATGAGAGAGGGAAACCATCCTAGGTCTGTCCTTCCCTTCACCCAGTTGAGGTTGCCCAGGGCCAGAGGCAGAAGGTCCTACCTGTTCAACAGCTGGTCCCCCAACCTTCATGGGGTGGGGGAGTAGTAGGAGAATTGGATCCAGTAATCCGTTCGTCCTCATCAATGCCATTTGTTCCTTGCAATGCAGGTTTTGGGTTCCCTTCCCCAGTCCTGCTGGAGCTGAGATGCTGAATCATAATCTTGGAATTTTTCTGAATAGGCTCATTCTGGTACATCAAAATAAAAGATTGCACCTTAGGAATTTCAGGGCATTTCCCTTCCTTTTTTACAAAACAATTCTAATGGCAAGATGGCATTGTAATTGACAGATCCATTTAGGGGCCACCATTCTCCTGAGCCTAAGGAGGACTGCAGCCAAGCTGTATTACAGAAAAATACCATCTTTTTATTTTTCATAGGTTTATAACTGAAAACATTCCAGTTTTACAATACACAACCCAGAGGGCTACCACTGGGAATTGAATCTGAATTTCCCATTATGGCACTGCCCATGCACACTAGATTTCTAGTCCTTTCAAAGTCAGAGACCTTCCAACCAAACTCCAGTAACCTGGAACAAAACCCCTGAACCAGAGGCAAACAATGAAAGGAGAAATAGGACTGCCAGTTTTAACAAGGAGACTCACCAAAAGGATGCTAATTGCAAACCAGAAGCAAAAGCAAAGAAACCTAAAGTATGTTTTCTCGCCACAAGAAAAATGCGTCTAGGGTCAGCAGTGTCAAGTCAGACGGAAAGTACTGGAGACAGTCCCTAGGGCAAATCGCCTAGGCGGCTGCTGGACTGCGTCCCAGGAAATCCCAGCCAGCCCAGGGCCATGGAGCCGTGGTCAAAGAGCCTCCTGGCTGGCTTGCCAAATTGTTACCAAACCCAAACACACGTTCCTTTACCCACCGCACAAGAGGGGCAATAACTGGAACACCAGGTTTGGGGCAAAGAAAGAGGTTTATTATTGAAAGGCAGCCAGATGAGGAGATAGGAGATAAAACTCAGATCCAGCTCCTCAAAGGGAAAAAGGGAGGCGTTTTTATCTGAGGTTTTAGGCAGGGGAGGGGGAGCATGTCGCCTTGCTCGTTGGCGCCTTTCCACCAGCCTGCATTTGGCCTTGAAGACTGAATTTCTTTTCCCTTGACTGTCTAGACTTTTGTGTTTCGTTTTCGTCTTCAGCCTCCGTTCCGCCCAGTGAGGCTGAATCTGGATGTCTGGACCTTGACTTCCTGGGAAGAACAGCTCACTCGTATACTAAAGGGGGACAGAAAGATCTGGCTAGTGTTAAACAGTAGTTGATTATGCTGAGTCTACACAGCTGCAGTTAGCAAACCTTAGCTCAAAGTTTTTCCTCTTCTAGCCTAGGAAAGATTTTTAACTTCTTCATTCCTGGTTTCATATCCATAATACATTTATCAAAACTAAGAAATCAACATTGATACAATATTATTAACTAAACTACAGATTTTATTCACATACCCCGGTTTTTCCACTTAATGTCTTTTTTCTGTTCCAGAATCCTATTCAGGATGCTACGTTGTATTTAGTTGTCGTGTCTCAGTCTTTTCCCATCTGCGACAATTTCTTTGTCTTTCATGACTTTGATTCTTCTAAAGAGTAATTCATCAGGAATTTTGTACAGTGTCCCTCAATTTGGGTTTATGTGATGTTTCTTCATGATTAGACTAAGGTTATGAGTTTTGGGGAAGAATACTACAGGAGCGGTGTGCTCTTCTCTTTGCGTTATGTCAGGAGGCTGTTGGTTAAGGTGGTGTCTGCTACATTTCTCTACTGTAAAGTTATTTGTTCCTTTCCATTGTTGAAAGTGAGTCATTAAGTATATCGCCTCAAAGGGAGAGGAATTCTGGGGAAGGGAGTATCCAAGAATAGTCGTGTGTAACCAACATAGTAATTAGTAACTTTGTTGGGGAGATACTTTGAGGTTCTATGAATATCCATTTTCTCCTTAAAGTTTCATCCAGTAATTTTAGCATTCATCAGTGGTTCTTGCCTGCAAGACTTATTACTGTCTGTTCTTTTGCCTATTCCACGCTGCCTTGAATGCTATAGTAAGCCTTGATGATTCCTCCAACTTTTCTTCTGCAGAATTGTTTTGACTATCCCAGTTTCTTTGCCTTTCCATGTAAATTTTTGAGTCAGTTTGTCTATATGTACAAAAAGGCTTGCTGGGATTTTGATTGGAAGTGCTTTGAGTATATAGATTAAATAAGGGGGAATTCACATCTTAAAAATATTGTCTTCAAATCTATGAATATGGCATATCTATTTACTTAGATTTTCTTTGACTTCTTTCTTTCATCCTGCACATACTGTATTGTTAGATTTATACCTAAGTACTTTCTTCTTTTTTCTTTGGTGCTATTATAAATATTTTTTCTTAATTTCAGATTCCAATTCTTTACTGCTTGTAATAGGAATACAATTGACCTTCATATACTGATCTCGTATTCCGCAACCTTGCTAAATTCATTTTTAATTCTGGTAGTTTGTTGTAGATCCTTTTATATATTCTACACAGACAATTATATCATCTGAAGATATAGACAGTTTTACTTCTGTCTTTTCAGTCTGTGAGTCTGATGTTTTTCCTGCCTCATTGAACTAGGTAGGATTTCCAGTACAGTGTTGAGTAGCAGTAATGGGAGTGGACATCCCTGCCTGTTCCTGATCTTTGGGAGAAAGCACCCAGCTTCTTGCCATTAAGCTGGCTGTTAGCTGTAGCTTTTTGTACATGTCCTTTATTAGGTTGAGAAGATCCCTTCTATTCCTAGTTTGCTGAGAGTTTTTATCATAAATGTTGGATTTTGTCATTAATTTTCTGTATCTGTTGAAGCAATCATAGTTTTAAAAAATTATCTTTGTTAATATGGATTAAATTGATTATTGAGACAGCCTTGAATTCCTCAGATGAACTCCGTATTATTTTCATATATTGCTAGATTCAATTTTCTAAAATTTTATTGATGGATTTTGCAGCTATGTTCCTGAGGGATATTGGCAGTGGTTTTCTTCCAATGTCTTTGTCTGATTTTGATTTTATGGTAATGTTGGCCTCATAATATGAGTTGGAAAGTGTTTCTTTCTCTTCTATTTCCTTGGAGATATTGTGTAGAATTAGAATTTGCCAGTGAAACCATCTGGGCCTCGAGATTTTTTGGAAAGTTTTAAATGCAGATTCAATTTCTTTATTCTATATAGGGCTATTCCTTCTTGAGTTTGGTAATTTGTGTTTTTGAAGGGATTTTATTCTGTAATGGAGATAGAGAGGAAAGATCCTGGTGGAGTTTCTACCCCTCATGCATGGCTACGGTTCCTCTGCTCCAGGTCTGTATTACAATGGACACTTGCTAGGGCTCTTTTTGACTTTTCTGTGAGTGTCAGGAAGAGTTCATGGAGGAAGAGCCTGTAAGAGGATGGGAACTCTTCTCAAAATCTTCAGCCCCAAGGGTTTCACACTATTCTGCCCTTCTGCAGTCTACCTTCACCTGTTTGCCAGCTATTCCCGCTGCACTACCTCAGGTGGGCGGTGTCACCTCTCCTCTTCAGTAGAGAAGATTTTGGACCACTTCTTTCCTCTGCAACCTAAGGTCCCCTGTGGGTTCACATAGTCTTAAATTTGAAGCTAGTCTTGCTCTTTTTTGGTGCAAGGGTGGAAGCAACACTTTTTCCAACTCTCTACATCTTGAGGCAGAAGTCTCTATGTTTTTTAAAACCCCAACTTGATTTCAAGATATACTCCTTGGTTGAGCCAAATGGGGGGAGAATGTTTATTCTGACCTCTGCACATAAACGATTTAACCTCAAAGTACATGATATTGTGGTGGGATACAGTGTACTGTTTGTTATATAACATGATGGTGTTTACATTTTTAACTGTTTAAAAAATAATGGGTGTATTTTTTAAATAATTCAAATAAATCAATGATTTGAGAGCTCCCAAAGCACTCTGCAAACCTGACGTGTCTACAGAATGCATAGTTATTTTGTAGGGTTTGGGCTTCTATTTCAAGAAAGGAGAGACAGCCAAGCAACTTAAGTAGAGATTCTCCTAAAAATACTAGGTAAGTATAGCAGACTTGTAGAAGAAATTCGGTTATAAACACATGAGCTCTAGTAAGTTGATTTATAGGTAAAGCTTGTTATTTGCTGAGCTACAGAATGCAGAATGCTTTGTCTTTATAATTTATACTCTTTCTACTTCTAAAGATTTAAAGGACCATGTTAGTTCTTACAGTGAAGAATTATATGTGTCTGAATTCAGTAAATATGCCCTGATTAAAGTATAGAAGTAAGCCAAAAACTCCCATGAAGGGTAAAATTATAAACTTTCTAGAAGAAAATGTAGGAAAATATCTTGTCATCTAAGATGTAGAAGAGCTTCTTAAATACCAGTCTCCCCCCCCACCGAGCATGAGCCCTAATGCAGAAAAAAGATAAATTTTATTGTATCAAAATTATGAATTTATTTTCAAAAAGAGATACTATAGACAAATTTAATAGATAAATGGTAGTTTGGAAGAGGTTATTTATAAGATCTGAAACCAGCATGCGACTCATCTTTTTAGACTGTACAGGGAAGTTCTACAAATTGACATCAAAGAGCTAAGGGTATTAGTTAATCCATTGCTGCATAACAAATTACCCCAAAAATGCAGTGGTTTAAAACAATGGTAAGCACTTCTCTCTCACCTTTTCTACGGGCCAGGCATTTGGGAGTGGCTTAGCCCAGGGTTTCTGGGTCAGGGTCTCATGATGTTGCAGGCAGCATGTTGGCCACGGTTACAAATGCCTGAGGTCCTAACTGGAGCTGGAGGATCCACTCCTAAGATGACTCACTCACTTGCCAGATGACTGGCAAATTGGTGCTGGCTGATGGCTGTATCTTACCTTGTGGACTCCTCCATAAGGCTCCTTGAGTGTCCTCAGGACATGACAGTGGGCTTCTCCCAGAGAAAGTGATCTAAGAGAGTAAGGCAGAAGCCACAATATCCTTTATGACCTAGTCTTAGAATTCACACACTGTAATTTCCTCAGTATCCTTTTGGCTACACAGGTCAGCCCTATCCAGTGTGGGAGGAACCACACAAATATCATTGTGGGCCATCTCATAGGTTCACTACCACAGCCAGGAATCTTAATTTTTTTTTTAAAGAAGATGAAATATGAATAAGCAATTATAGAAGAAGAAACCCTAAAGGCTGACAAGTGTGTTAAGATTCTCAGACTTATCAGAGAGATGTTAATTTAGACAAGGAGATGCTTTTTTATGCCTATTCAGTTGGCAAACATGATTGGATAATGGTAAGCTTTCAGAGACACGTGAAGATAGAGGAATCCTCAGGCACCGCTGGTGGACTGTGGACTGGTGCAGCCATTTTAGAGAGGAGTCTGGTAGTACCGATCAGATTAAGTATGTCTCACTCCTGAGTATATACTCCAAAGGAGTGGATGCAGAGGACCTCAAAGAGACATATTAGAAGAACTGTTTTCCACCTGTTTTTCTCCCTTGCTACTCACACAGAACACTTCACTTCTTGTCACTGAATGTATGGAGGTTTTTCTCCACATCAAGCAACTGTCTCTGACACCAGCTGGATGCCCCACAGTTTAACTCAGTTCTGACACTCTCTACCCGGAGATAGCGTCAGATCCCACAGGTTAAGAGGTCAGTCCCACAAGACTCCTCCCACCCCACTTCAGATGCTAATTGCAAGTAGTATGTCCTCACATTTGACCTACAACTTCTGTCCAATTTGGCTACAAACTGGAGGTTCCCACGACCCCCTCCTCAGATTCAATTAATTTGCTAGAGTGGCTCACAGAACTCAGGGAAACACTCACATTTACCAGTTTATTAAAGGATAAGATAAAGGATGAAAAAGAACAGCCAGTGGAGAGATACATAGGGCAAAGTCTGGGAGGGTCCTGAACACGGGAGCTTCTGTCCCCATGGAGGTGGGGTGCGTCACTCTACCACTGTGGATGTGTTTGCCAAACTGGAAGCTCTCTGAACACTGTGCTATTAGGATTTTATGGAAGCTTCCTCATGTATGCATGATTAGTGATTAACTGTGTTTCTAGCCCCTCTCCCCTCTCTGGAGGATGCAGGGTGGGACTGAAAATTTTAAGCTTCTAATCTTTCTGGTGACCAGCCCCCATCCAGGAGCCCCCCCAGAATCATCTCAATAGAACAAAAGATGCTTTCAGTGCTCTTAGTATTTAGGAATTTACAAGGGGTTTAGGAGCCCTGTGTCAGGAACCAGAAGGCCAATATATATATTTATAATTTCACAGAGGACATATAGCAGGATGCTCCTTGCTGTATTGTTTGCGGTGACAGAGGTTGGAAGTAATCTGGGCATTTATCATTGGTAGGATTACAAAGTACCTTACAGCAGTTAGAAACAGAATAGCTACATGTAAAGCAACATGGATAGATCTTAAACACAGCTCTGAATCAAAAAAGTAAGTCTCAATTATTTCCTTTGTAGTTTCCTCTATTTTCCGTTTTTATTTGGTTATCTATTTGATATCACAAACATAACATGTCTAAACCAAAACACCCGATTTTATGTCCATTGCCACACAGCAACTACCACAACTGAACTGCTAACAATAAAAACACGTTCTCACTTTCGAATCTTCCCCATCTCAGTTAATGTCACTACTGCCCACTCAGTGGCTGAGCCAAAAATCCTAAGAGCCATCTTTGATTCCTCCTTCCTTCTGTCCACACCTACCCCACTGACACATATCACATCTATCAGCCTCAAGTCCTGTCCTCTCTACCTCCATGGTACATCCCCGTGCCTGGGATTCTGTAAATGGAACCACAACTCATGTGATTCTAATGCACAAAGTTCATGGACCACACTTTGAGAAACCCTAAGAAATACTGTCTCCTGCTTAGTTGAGGAGTAAACTTTTCCTTTTTGATAAATTTTGGTGCTTCTCAAGAGGGAAAAATTAGAGGAAGATATTAATTTTGGGTTTTTTAGAATAAAAGACATTTTCATGATTCCATTGTTAATCCGTGAATGGACAGGTCTCAAATGTAATATCTTTCCAGATTTATCTCCAATACAGCTGATAGCATGAAAGTTTATATTTAGTGAACAGGAAGTAGCTCAGAACTGGGCTCTAGAGCCAATATTTAGTTCCCAGATCTCTACTTTAGTCTTGTGACCTTGATTGGTTTACATGCCTCTGAAGCTCCAGGTTCCCCCACCTGCAAAGTGAGGATGGTATTTTCCAGCTATCAAGTTGCTAGGAAGATTGAATGAGATAATGCATGTAAGGCAGTGAGCACAGTGCTTGACCTTTATGCTGCTGCTGGTATGTCGGTTACAATGATTACTCTTGCACCACTCTACAACTTCCGGTTTTGAGATCACGAAGCTCACGTACATCCAGCAGAGGGCAGTGGAATAACACAAGTTTAGTACTTAAGCATGCTGGAGATGTCAGAGTTACAAAACGCTCCTTCTCCCACTTTCTGATACTTTTTATTGTAACAGGGGAAAGAGACGGGTAACACTGGTGAGCCTCCTTTATGTTTGAGATTCTCTCCCCTGCATTTATTGAAGAACAATGATGCATCCGGTTTACCATTGTTCCCTCGTAATTATTTGCAGTTCCAATCTCCTGACATCTTTCCTGCCCTTCATGTCTACCTTTCAAAAATGAGGGGAGTGGACTAAAATTTTTTTGTTTTATTAAGGTATAATTGATCAAATTACAATGGATTTGAAGTATACAACATGATGATTTGATATATGCATACATTGTAAAAGCATTCTCAGAAGCAACACATCTATCACCTCACATATTTGTGTGTGTTTGTGTGTGGTGAGAAAGCTTAAGATCTATTCTCTTACCTAAATTTCAATAGTACAATACAGTATTATCAACAATACTCACCATGCTAGACATTAGATCCTCATACTTTATTCATCTTGTAACTGAACGTTTATATACCCTTTCACCAACCTCTCCCCTTTGCCAACAGCTCCTGGTAACCACCATTCTACTCTCTATTTCTATGAGTTTGACTTTTTTTTATTGCAGTAACATTGGTGTATAACATTATATAAATTTCAGGTGTACATCATAATATATTTTGAATTCTGTATAGATTACATCATGTTCACCACTCAAAGACTAATTACAATCCAAACTTTTTTTTTAAGGATTACACATAGAGTGATAACATGTGGTATTGTCTTATTCTATCTGGCTTATTTCACTTGGTGAAATGCTCTCCAGATACATCTATGTTGTTGCAAGTGACAAGATTGTCTTCTTTTTAAACAGTGAGTAATATTCCGTTTATATACCACATTTTCTTTATCCATTTATCCTTCAAAGGACACTCAGTGTGTTTCAATATCTTGGCTATTGTGAATAATGCTGCAATGAACATGGGAGTACAGATACCCGCTCGAGGTGATGAACATCATTTCTTTTGGATATATACCGAGAAGTGGGCTTGCTGGATCATTTGGTACTTCTATTTTTAATTTCTTGAGGAACCTCCATACTGTTTTCCATAGTGGCTATATCAGTTTACATTCCCACCAACAGTACACAAGTGTTCTCTTTTCTCCACACCCTCACCAGCATCTGTTATCTCTTGTCTTTTTGAAAGTAGCCATCCTAACAGGTGTGAGGTGATAGTTCGCTGTGGTTTTGATTTGCATTTCCCTGATAATTAGTGATGTTGGGCACCTTTTCATGTACCTGTTAGCCGTTTCGAAGTCTTCTTTGGAAGAATGTCTAGCCAAGTCCTTTGCCCATTTTTTAATTGGGTTTTGTGCATCTTTTTGCTATTGAGTTGTATGAGTTCCTTGATAAATTAACCCCTTGTCAGATATGTGGTTTGCAAATATTTTCTCTTATTCCATAGGTTGCCTTTTTGCTTTGTTAACAGTTTCCTTTGCTGGGCAGAAGCTTTTTAGTTTGATGTAGTCCCACTTGATTATTTTTACTTTTCTTATCTTTGCCTTTTGTGTCAAATCCAAATCATTGCCAGATCAATGTTAAGGACCTTACCCTGTATGTTTTCCTCCAGGATTTTTATGGTTTCTGGTCTTGTGTGCAAGTCTTTAATCCATTTTAGTTGATTTTGGTGTATGGTGTAAGATAGGTGTCCAGTTCCATTCTTTTGCCCAACACCATTTATTGAAGAGACTATACTTTCCCCATTGTTTATTCTTGACATTTTTGTGAAAAATTAATTGACCAGGTATGCATGGGTTTATTTCTGGGCTTTCTATTCTGTCCCATTGGTCATGTGTGTTTTTATGGCAATACCATACTATTTTCATTACTATAGCTTTATAATACAGTTTGAAATCAGAATGTGTGATGTCTCCAGTTTTGTTCTTCTTTCTCGAGATTGCTTTGGCTAGTTGGGGTTGTTTTCAGTTCCCTATGAATTTTAGGATTGTGTTTTCTATTTCTCTGAAAAACGCCACTGGAATTTTGATAGTTACTGTCAATATTTTATAGTTTTCTTGGGTATAGATATTTCACTTCCTTGGTTAAATTTATTCCTAAATATTTTGTTGTTTTTGATGTTATTGTAAAGTGGGATTGTTTTCTTAATTTCTTTCTCAGATAGTTTATTGTTAGTATATAGAAGCACAACCGGTTTTTGTATATTGGTTTTGTATCCTGAAACTTTACTGAATTCATTTATTAGTCTAATAGTTTTTTGGTGGAATCTATGGTTTTCTATATATAATATCATGTCATCTGCAAACAGAGGCAATTTAACTTCTTCCTTTACTATTTCCATGCCTTTTTTCTTTTCCTTGCCTAATTACTCTGGCTAGCACTTCTACTTCTATGTTGAATAGAAGTGGCAAGAGTAGGCATTCTTGTCTTGTTCCTGATCTTAGAGGAAAAGCTTTCAGCTTTTCACCGTTGAATATGATGTTAGCTGTGGGCTTGTCATATATGGCCTATATAAATGAGAATTTTTATCATGAAAGGATGCTGAGTTTTGCCAAATACTTTTGCTGCATATATTGTGATGATCATATGATTTTTAGCCTTCATTTTGCTACTGTGGTGTAACATATTTATTGATTTGCATATGTTGAACATCTTTGCATCCCAGGAATAAACCTCACTTGATCATGGTGTATGCTCCTTTAATGTACTGTTGAATTTGGTTTGCTAATATTTTGTTGAGGATTTTGCATCTAAGGATATTGGCCTATAATTTTCTTTTCTTGTAGTGTCCCTGTCTGACTTCGATATCAGGTTATTGCTGGCCTTATAAAATGAGTTTGGAAGTGTTTCATCGTCTTCAATTTTTGGAAGACTTTGAGAAGGATTGGTATTATTCTTCTTTAAATGTTTGATAGAATTCACCAGTGAAGTCAGATAGCCCTGGACTTTTCTTTGTTGGGAGATTTTTGATTCCTGATTCAATTTCTTTATTCATTATTGGTCTGTTCAACACATTTTCTGTTGCTTCATGATTCAGTCTTGATAGGTTGTATGTTTCTAGTAATTTATCTGTTTCTTCTAGTTTATCTAATTTGTTGGCACATAATTGTTCACAGTAGTTTCCTATGATCCATAGTATTTCTGTGTCATCAGTAGTAATGTTTCCTCTTTCATTTCTGATTTTGAATCTTCGCTCTTTTTTTCTTAGTCTAGCTAAAAGTTTTTCAATTTTGTTTATCCTCTTGGTTTCATTGATCTTTACTGTTGTCTTTCTAATCTCTATTTCATTTTTTTCTGGTCTGATCTTTGTTATTTGCTTCCATCTGCTAACTTTGGCCTTAGTTTGTTCCTCTTTTTCGAGTTCCTTGAGGTGTAAAGTTAGGTTGTTTATTTGTGATCTTTCTTCTTTTTTAAAGTAGCCATTTTTCTCTATAAACTTCCTTTTTATTACTACTTTTTCTACATCCTATAGGTTTTGGTATGTTGTATTTCATTTTTGTTTGTCTCAAAATACTTTTTAAATTTCCTTCTGACTTCCTCTTTGACCCAATAGCAGTTCAAGTGTGTGTTGTTTAATTTCCATTATTGTGAATTTTCCAGTTTTCTTGCTGTTATTGATCTAGTTTGATTCCATGTGGTTGTAAAAGATACTTGGAATGGTTTCAATCTTCTTAAATTTGTTGACTTGTTTTGTGACCTAACATGTGTTCTTTCCTGGGGAATGTGTTCCATGTGCACTTGAGAAGAAAGTGTAGTTTTTGCTGTTGTATGGAAAGTTCTGTATACGTCAGTTAGGTTGATTTACTCTATAATATTCAAGTCAGCTATTTCTGTATTGATTTTCTGGGTGGATGTTCTATCCATTATTGTAAATGGGATATTGAAATCCCCTACTATTATTGTATTGCTGTCAATTTCTGCCTTCAGATCTGTCAATATTTGATTTATATATTTAGGTGCTCTGATGTTGAGTGTGTTATGTATTTATAATTGTTATATCTTCCAGTTGAATTGGCCCCTTTATTATTATATAAAGACCTTTGTCTCTAGAGACAGTTTTAGACTTAATATGTATTTTGTCTGATATCAGTATAGCTACCCCTACTTTCTTTTGTTTACAATTTGCATAAAATATCTTTTTCCATTCCTTCTCTTTCAGCCTATGTGTATCTTTAATTCAAAAGTGAGTCTCTTGTAGACAGTATATTGATGGATCTTGTTTATTTATTCATTTAGCCACTCTGTGACTTTTGCTTGGTAAGTTTAATCCATTTATATTTTAAGTTAATTATTGATAAGTGATGACTTAGATTGCCATTTTGTTGTTTTCTTTCAATTGTTATGTCCCTCTGTTCCTCTCTTGCTCTCTTCCTTTGCTATTTGATGACTTTTCAAGAGTGGTTTGCTTTGTTTATTCTCTTCATCTTTTGTGTATCTAGTATAGGTTTTCTTGTTGCTTAGCTTGAGGCTTTTGTAAAATATCTTGTAGTTATAATCTTCTATTTTAAACTGATAGCAACTTAACTTTAAATTCATGGAAAACACCGCTCTTTTATTCCCCCCACCCCAACGCTTTGTGTTCTTGTAGACAGTTGGCTTCATTTATATTGTGTATCCACAACCAAATTTTTATGTAGTAAATTTTGTATTAGGGTTAAAAGTAATTTGTGCACCACCCTTACTGTGTTTGTATATGTCTATATATTTACCTTTTTCTGTGAGATTTGCGCTTTCACATGCTTTTGTGGTGTTGTTTACCATGTTTTCATTTTACTTGAGCAAGTCACAGCTGAGGGGATACCTCTTGGTGTGGGTCCAGCATGCATGCACACTTGCTGCAGTGGTGGAGCCAGTGTCTAATGTGCAGACTCACATGGAGTGCTTGCAGAGATAGGGCCTGGGGTGTGGGCATGGTTTCAGAAGAGTGGTGTCAGCTCTGGCACTGGGGGCCATGGGGTCCAGCAATGTGCACAGGTAGCTCTGGCTCTGAGGAGGGGTCAGCACTGTGCAGAGGCGTCTCTGGCCTTTGGGGTGAGGGTGCAGCTGCTACTTGGGTCCCAGCATGGGATTGGGTACAGCAGTGGCTCCTTCTCCAGAGGAGGCACAGCATGTGGACTCCAGGCAGCTCCATCAGCTGGTTTCAGCACAGCTGTAGACGGTGGGGGTCCTTGGTGGCAAAAGCTTTGGGTGTCCACAGCAGTCATGAAGGCTACTGAGGTCCTCATGTTCTCCTTTTCCCTAATAGGGGGTGGTCACACTCATCTTTGTTGGCAATAAACTGTGCCAGACTGGGGGAAGAGGTGACATAGGTATGCTTCCTATGCTTTTCTATGCAACTATCCTTGGTTTTTGTGCTCCACAGGGTTTCTGCAGCTACTTTTTTGTGCTCTGGAGCTCTCCCAGAGCTATTGTCATCAGTATGTAGTTGTTTATTCATTATTTTTTGGGGTGAGGGGAAGCATTTTATCCTCCTAGTCTACCATCCTACTGATGTTACCTGTTTTCATATCTTTGGGATAAATACTTAGGGGTAGAATTCTTGGGTCATAAGGTACATGTGTAATTGTATTTAAAAGCAGAAAACAAAAACACTGCCAGATCTTTTTCTAACATGGTATGCTACTTTACATTCCCACCAAGAATGCCTGAGAGATCTAGTTGCTCCAAAACTTCACCAACATTTGATATTGTCAATCTTTAATTTTAGCCATTCTGGTAGTTGTGGTGTCGAGTTTAAGTTTTCATTTGCATTTCCGTGATGACTAATAATCTTGAACATTTTTTCTACGTGCTTACTAGCCATATATATGTCTTCTTTTGTAAAGTGTCTATTTAGATATTTTGCCTATTTTTATTGGACTGGTTTTTTAAATTTTTCATTGTAATTCTTTATATATCCTGCATAATAGACCTTTAGCATTTGTACGTTTTGCAAATATTTGCTTCTAGTCTGTGGCTTACCTATTCATTTTCTTAATTGTCTCTTTGAAGAATAGACTTTTTAGTTTTGATGATGTTTAATTTTTCGATTTCCTCTTTTCTGTTGCTTTCTGTATCCTGTCTAAGAAGGTTTTCTACCCATAAATCATGAACCTATTTGCTGTTTTACCTCTAAAGGTTTTATTATTTTTAGCTATTGTCTTTATGTTTAGGTTTGTGTATATGGATGAAATACTGGTCGGTGTTCAGTCCCCACTCCCCCACTTTATTTAAAAGACTTTCCCTTCTCCATTGGATTGCTTTGGCATCTTGTTGAATATCAAATGATCATAAAAGTATAGGTCTATTTCTGGACTTTCTTATCTGTTCCTGTGATCTACTCGTCAGTCCTTACACCAACATACCTGGTCTTGATTGATAGTTTTATAGGAAGACTTGAAATCAGGTAGTGTATATCCTCAAAGTTTTTCTTCCTCTTCCTAGATTGCTTTGGATGTTCTAGGTCCTTTAAATTTTCATACAAAAGTATAAATAAGTTTGCCAATTTCTACACAAAAAAATTCTCTTGGAATTCTTATTGGAAGTGTTAAATCTGTAGACAAATTTGGAGAGAGCTGACATCTTCACAAGATTGAGTATTCTAATCCATGGATATGGTATATCTCTTCATTTGCTTAGGTGTTCTTTTATTTGTCTCAGCAATATTTTGCAATTTCCAGTGTAGATGTTTTGAACATCTGAAATTTATTCCTAAATATTTTGGTTTTTACACAGTTGTAAATGATATTCTTCCATTTCATTATTTGATTGCTTCTAGTATGTAAGAATACAATTGATTTCTTATATTAACCACATTATCATATAACCTGGCTAAACTGACTTATTTCTAGTAGTTATTTCTAGATTCTTTAAGATTTTCCAAGTACACAATTAAGTCATCTGCATATAGAGATGGTTTTACTTTTTCTTTTTTAAACTTTATGCTTTTATTTCTTTGTCTTGTGTTCTTGCAATGATTAGGACCTTCAGTACAATGTTGACTCAAAGTGATATGACTGTGCATCCTTTCCTTGCTCCTGATCTTGTGGCAAAAACATTCAATATTTATTATCAGTTGTCTTAGCTATGGGATATATGTAGCCTGTTGGGAGACAGTTCTCCTGAATCTCTCATGTTGCTATACATCTTGTAAGAATATGTATTAACCACCCTTTTGTTCTGGACTATCTTTTCAAAGATTTTTTTTATAGCAAAAAGCCTTGGAATATATGATATCTCCCATGAGAGCAAAGGGTGCATTTATTTACTGTCCAGTGTAATAAGGATAATATCTCCCTCTGGGGCAAAGCTTAGGCAAGTTCACTTGCAGCTCATTGCATTTGGGTTTGCTAACCTCAAGATTCCTCTTCTGTAATGCAAACCACCATGTGTACAGGTGACACCTGGCCCTCGTTGTGTCACCCTTTGAGAACTGGGGCTTGAGAAAGTGGAACAAGAAAATGCTAATACTCTGACTACTGTTTTTGTTATGAGAAATAAACTGTCCTTTACACCTGACCCAGGAGACTTGTGTTTTCTGTTAGCATCCATTAAACTATGGCAGGCTGATTTGTTAACTTGTAAGTAGAGTAAAATCTCAACTCTTTCCAACTCTTGATAATGACCTCGATCAGATTGTGGAAAGTCCCTTCTATTCTTAATTTGATGAGAATTTTTTGCAGATCTGATTCTCGGGACTCTCTTCCTCTCCTAAATTGCAAATCACTTAATATAATAAATTTAGAATTTTCAATATAAGCGGTGCCATGCTTGTTGCCTCTCTGAATGATGATTACCGCTATCCACCAGCATATTAACATGTGCAAATTCAAATAACTTGTTCATCTTGGCATTGAAAGGACTCCAAAAATAAAAATATATATACTCCAAGTAGGATTTTCCTTCTCCCTAAAATAATCTCAGGCTTCTTTTTTATTGTGAATGAGTGTTGAATTTTGTTAAATGCTTTATTTTTTCAATCTATTGAAATTGTATCTGAATTCTCCTTTATTTTATTTTGTTGTGAATTTCACTGATTTTTGAATATTCAACTAATCTTAATACACCATATTTGGTTATAGTGTATTATCTATTTTATGTATTGCTGGATTTGATTTACTAATATTTTGTTAAAAGATATTTTGCATCTATGTTCATGAGGTATATTGGTCTGTAATTTTTCCTCTCCTTCCCCACCTTCTTCCTTTCCTTCTCTGTCTCTTTCTCTTCTTTCTCTGTATTTTGCAATATTTTTGTCAAGTTTTGATATTCTGGGCACACTGACCTCATAAAACTAGTTGGGAAAACTTCTTTTTTCTGTTATGTTCTGATGGGATTTATGTAAGATAGGTCATATTGTTTTTCCTTAAATGTTTGATGGAATCCACTAGTGCAAATGTCTGGGTCTGTATTCTTTCTGTGATGATTTGATAACAGATATAATTTCTTTAATATATGTAAACATATTCAAATTTTCTGTTTCATTTTGTACCTGTGTTAGTTAGTTGTATTTTTTAAAGAATTTGTCCATTCATCTAAGATGTCAAATTTGTTTGTATACAGTTATTCATTCTATTTTCTTCATTATCTTTTTAATGTATGTTGGATCTGTGGGGATAACTTCTCTTTCATTTCTTTTTTTTTCACTGAAGAAGACTCGCCCTGAGCTAACATCTGCTGCCAATCTTCTATTTTGCACGTGAGCCACTGCCACAGCATGGCCACTGACAGACAAGCAGTGTATGTCCACACCCAGGAACCAAACCTGGGCCACTGAAGCAGAACACGCCAAACTTAACCATTAGGCCACCAGGGCTGGCCCCTTTTCATTTCTTATATTGGAAATTTATGTTCTTTCTAGCTAGAACTTTATCAATTTTGTTGAACTTCTCAAAGAACTAACTTTTGCCTTTAATAACTTTCCCTGTTGTTTTATTTCCTGTATTTCTGCTCTTCATTATTGTCTTCCTCCTACTACTTTAGGTTTACTTTGCTCTCCTTTTGTTAGTTTTTTGAGCTTTAAACTTAGCCAATTAATTTTGACCTTTCTTCTTTTCTAAAATAGGCATTTAAAACTATAAGTTTCTCTCTAATCACTACTTTAGCTGCATCCACAAATTTTGATATATTTTCATTATCATTCTATTCAAATAGTTTCCAATTTCTCTTATGATTTCTTCTTTGACTCATAGACTATTGAAAAGTCTGTTGTTTAATTTCCAAATTAGAGAGTTTTTCCAAATATCTTATTACTCATTTCTAATTCAATTCAGTTGGAGTCAAAGTACATACTCTGTAGAATTTCAGTCATTTTAAGTTGATTGAGACTTGTTAGATTCCAACATTTGGTCTATCTTAGTGAACACACCATGTGCACTTGAAAAGAATATATATTTTGCAGTTGCAAGATATATTGCTCTATAAAAATCTATTAGGTCAAGGTAGTCAATAGTGTTATACAGATCTGTCTTTATTATCAATTCAAGTACATAAAAAAATGTCATTCACTTTAGACTATGTAGTATGTATGAAAAGGAGGGAAAAGAGGGGATAAAAGCACCTTTTGTCTGTGAGTTTGATGTTTTAGAACTCTGACTTTATTATAATTTTACATTAAAGCTTTCTCTGTATAGTTACTAATTATTAGAACTAATGCTTGGTATAATTATGGTTAATTACCCATACCTGCTAATAGAAACAACAAAAGCTCCATCTTAAAAACTACATAAAAGTAAGAGGTTGTTGGTGACCTCTTGGGAGCGGGAGGAAAAAGAGTTAGGTGCAGGAGGAATTAGATCAGATTTGCGGCATCTTGAGTCATGGTTTGTCCTGATGTTCAATGAGTCTGTTGTGTTATGACAGGTTTGCCAGGAAATCCCTTTTCCAGGGAAGAAAATGAATGAGCCCCATCGTATGCAAAGCATTGTGCAATGAACTTTACACATATCGGTTCATTTTCATTCTTTAAGAAACTCTATTAGGTAGACATAATTATCTCCATTTTTCAAACGACGACACTAAGATTAATTAAATTGTCAGGTTCATGAGGTTAGAAAGCATGGCACAGACGATGCTTTGTGTTCAATGTTTAGTTCGATGTTTTTCTTTTCTGGAAATGAAAAGTTTACTCCTCATCTCCGTTGCAGTTAAGTGGGGCCATGTGATAGCTCTTATCAGTGAGCTGAGATGAAGCAGCGAGAAGGCCCTGCATACGTCTGCAGTCTCTCTCTCTTCCCCTCGTACTGAGAGGATGGAACTATAAATAGAAAAACCTGAATTATTGAGTCACTGCTGAAGGCATGTTGCCCTGCAGTTGCCTGGACTTCAAGCAGACACTTGAAAAGTGAGGAATAAACTTGTTTTGTTAAACCACTGAGCTTTGGGAGTTTTTTGTTATTGTATCACAGCCTAATCTATTCTGATTAAAATAGAGGAAGCTGGAATTTGAACCCAGATCTGTTCAACTCTGAAAGCTATGGTTTTTGTACTACCTCTTCTGAGTCCCAAAGACACAGGAATCAGAGCGAATATAGAAGGAGGGGATAGACATCCTCCATTAGCTAGAGTTGGGGGGCTGGATATATGTTAAGAACCTAGTGGGCATTTGTTGACTATTTTTGAAACTACCAAAAACTGAGCTCTTTAGCTGCTCTGTGTACTTCTCATTACCAACCACACATCAACTGTACACTGAAAAAAAAATCCATTCTTGCATAGGTCTATCTTTGTTTTTAATACAGATTGCTTGACCTAAGTAGATATTGCTGTTAATTTCTGTTGCTTGACTCACCCCTTTCTTTTTTGCAAAATTTTGAGTGTGAGTACATATTTGCCTTTTTGGGATCTTAGATACTATAGAGCTATAGTAAACAATATGGTAGCCATGAGCCACATGTGACTATTTAAATTTAAATTTAAATGAATTAAAATTAAACAAATTAAAAATTTAGTTCCTCAGGGGGCTAGCCCTGTGGCGCAGTGGTTAAGTGTGCACTTTCTGCTTTGGCGGCCCAGGGTTCACCGGTTCGGATCCTGGGTGCGGACACGGCACCGCTTGGCAAGCCATGCTGTGGTAGGCATCCCACATGTAAAGTGGAGGAAGATGGGCACGGATGTTAGCTCAGGGCCTGTCTTCCTCAGCCAAAAGAGGAGGATTGGCAAGAGTTAGCTCAGGGCTAATCTTCCTCTCCCCCCCAAAAAATTCAGTTCCTCAGTTGCACTAGTGACGTTTCAAGAGCTTGATAGTTTGCTTCTGGCTAAAGGCTACCATACTGGACAATGCAGATTAGGGGACATTTCCATTATCTCAGAAAGTTCAGTTGAACAGTGCTGCTATAGAGCTTTCATCCATTTTCAAAGGAATCTGACTACAAAAATGTTAAAAAACATTCAATTAGTATGGGTGGTTGACTCACAGTGTATAAAAATATCTTTGTCCCTAAGAAGTGGGCTAATCCTGGGTTAATGATGATTGTGAAATGCCTGCGGTATGAAACACGAGGACCCAAAGCATAACACCCTGGTCCCTCAGGTTGCAGTAAAGGGAAGTTAGAGGGACCTCAGTCACTCGGGGCACCTCGGTCACCTCTTTTGGATGTGTGCGTGAGACAAACCAGGGAAGGGCACTGTGTCAGTCTGCTTGGACTGCCGTAACAAAACACCACAGACTGGGTGACTTAAACAACAGAAATCTAGCTCTTCACAGTCCATGATCAAGATGCAGGCAAATTCTGTTTCCAGTGAGGACTTCTTCGTGGCTTTCGGGCAGCCGCTTTCCCACTGTGTCCTCCCACGGCCTTGCCTCTGTGTTGTGCAGGGAGAGAGGGAGAGAGAGCAAGGGAAATCTCTTATAAGAAAACGACACTAGCCCTGTTGGATTAAGGCCTCATCTTTATGACTTCACTTAACCTTTATTACCTCCTTACGCGTCCTATGTCCAAATACAGTCACACTGGGGGTTAGAGCTTTAATGTCTGTGTTGAGGAAGGGAGGGAGACACAGTTCCATTCAAACAGGCATTTTTCAGAGAAGTGAATCAATTCCTATAGCAGATGACAGAAAACAGGTAGCTTCTTCATAGAATAAGTGCTAAGGGGTATTGAATACAGAAAAACTTAGTAGTGTCAGCCGGGGACATGGAAGGCTTTCGAAGGAAATGAGTCATGCCCATTCATTCATTTATTTATTTGAGAAATAATTATCGAGCATCTACTGGATGTCTAGCGTGACGTTTGGAATTACGAACATGTAAGATTAACTGGATACGATAAATGCCGTTGACGATCTCCAGTCACCTGGGGGATGTGGAAATGCACACACAGGCAGATCTGTGTAAGGTGTTAGGAGCCTGGGATCCTGGTCTGGTGAGTCACAGATCCTGTTATGTAAGCTGGGGTCTGTGGTTCCGAGTTAATGTTTTTGTTTTAGATTTCCTGTGGTTTCTACGTGCCGTGATTGGAAATAATTAGAGATTACCTCAAAATAGGTTTGGGGAAAATCTAGCTCCCTGAAGGCCTGCTTCCAGCCTCAAAACACAGCAACACATCTCAAAATATTAGAGAGGAGGAGGAAAAGACTTCTAGTTCTCACTTAGGCAAGGAAGAGAGTATGGACAGAGTGATAATTTAGTCAGGCTCTTTTAGGGTCGATATTTAAGCACCAAACAATCTTGACTTTTAGGACAAATTTAATTCCCTTACTTTACAAACACGGGCATGAAGCCCAGAGAAGTTCAAAGGCTTGCCTGTGGTCACACAGAGCCCTGATGACAGAGCCAGGAACAGTATCCTGTTTTGGGGTCACTTCCTCTGAGTGCTACTGAAGCGTGTTGGTGTTTATTTTATATTTACCACCAATTATTTCAAAAACCAAAAGTAAGCTTGCAGAAAATTTAACAGCGATTTGGTATTGCCATAACAACCAAGCACTTGATCATTTTTCTAGTAATTAACTTTTGTTGATTTTACAAAAGTATCCATCACAAGAAATTGGAAAGAGAAACCCGGCCTCTTAGATTGTGAAGCACGGCTCTACAGTGTGCTCCCTCTCAAACGGTACCCAGGGAAGGTCAGGTTGATTTCCTCCACACCTGCGGGGCGGCCTAAGCCCTGGGAGGCTGGCTTACGCAGGACAACAGCCCCAGGCCTCTGCCCTTCCCTCCATCCATTCCTCCTGCCTGCACCAAAGGTCGGTCTCTCCCAAAGGCCTGCCGTTGAATGCCTTCTTTTCTTTCTCTACACTCCCTTGAATTCTCATTTACTCCCACAGAGTCGCATTTTTAGACCTGTCTCACAAAACTCTGTTTCTTTCCCCAGCCCCTCTCTGATTCCAGTCTCTCATTTCAATCGTCGTACACCACCTAGTCAACATAGCTTCAAGTCTATAAAGCACAAGATTCTCTCCTCACCCACCAGAGCTCTTTGCAATCACTCAGGCTCAGACCCTCAGGTATCCTTACCCGCTTCCCGTTTCTCAGCTCCCTGATGGTTCATCGTCATCATTTATCAAAAATCCATTTTGCTTTTTCCTTCATACCGTTTCTGGCACCTCTCTCTTCCTTTCCATCCCCACTGCCACCATGGCAGGTCAGTTCTTTAAGGATTGCAATGGCCTCCTCGCTGGTCTCTCTGCTTCCACATGCTCTGCCCTTTAACAGATCCGTCATGCATCCTAAAATGCTAGTTTAGTTGGTAGGACTTCCTCCCGTTTAAAAACCTTCAGGGACTCTCTATCATAAGATAAATTCCAAACTTTTACTCTGATTATAAAGGCCCTGTCCAAATTCCCAATCCCTTTCCATCCTTCCAGCCTTGTCTCTCACACCTCCGTCCCACGTCTGCTCCAGACAATTGGAATTTCCTGTTGAGTTTAACACGTTCCCCACACTTCCCTAAGCCGCATTTCTGTTCAAGCTATTTCTTCAGCTAGTGTGTTCTCGCTCTCCTCTCGGACCACTAAACACCACTCATCCTTTAAAGACCAGCTCAGATCTTACTATTCTCTCTCGCCATTATCAGAAATGATATTTCCACCTACCTAACTGCAGAATTTTGGTTGTGCCTCCACTGTGGCACTGAGTTCTTATGATTTTGCATTATAGTTATTTGTACACATGAAATCTTTCCTAGGTTATCTGCTGCTTGGGGACAGATGCATCACATTTTATGCATGTAGCTAGTATGTTGAATAAACATGACACATGGATTAAACAAAAACAATTTTATTTTTATCCTCCACAATTGCTTCAAACTTTATTCAGTAGCAGTCGTTTTTCCCCTGACTCTGGGTAAAGGCTCCAGCAAGCCCATGACTGTTCGGATCTTTCTTGAGTAATAGATTGTCCTGGAATCATTTTTGCAAACACAGTCGTAATTTGGTAATCCCTATGGTCAATCCAAGGTAGAAAACAAAACCCCAGGATTGACGTTAAGCTTTCTCTCTTTGCCTTGCTGGGATAGGCACCCTGTTTTCTGTTCTCGTTTCTTCCACTTCTTTCTTTCCTCACATTTGATGGGTTTTACTAAATTGCAATTATCCAATTTATCTGTTCAATTGTCTCATCTCTGGCCAATGAGAGCCTCTTCAAGTTGGCTCTGAATCCTTTTGCTATAAGCCTAGTAATCTTTCATAGCTTCCTTGCTCTCCTTTTGACAATATGTTCCAGGTTTATTTGGTACATTTTCCGCCCCAGGTCCTGAATCAACTGTTTCTCCAAGAAGCCCTGGTTTTTGTTTTTGTTTATTTTGTTTTGGGAAATGGTGTGTTAGCACCACAATTCGGGTGCTAGAGATAGATGCTCGTTGATACTTGGTTGGTCATTGTTTCCAGGCATCTTCAGTGGACAGAGGAAAGTTTCCCCCCCAACCCCCCGTCCCCTCCTTCCTCCATCTTTCCTTCCCTTCCTCCTTCCTTGCCTTCTTTCCTTCCTTTTCTTCTTCCCATCTATCTCCTAGCTCTGTCATTACGTATATACGTATTTTAGAATAAAAAGCTTAATACCACCAACAAAAACGTGGGAACATGGCAGAGTCTTTGACCTCTGTCTTGCATCTGTATCTCCTTTCTTTCACAGAGACTTGTAGTTCTCAGAGACATAGGGGTTGATAGATTTAGATTATCCCATAATTACTTATCTACTATATCCTGTGTTACACACGTAATAGTCTTAAAATAACAATATTTTTTTATTTCAGGAAAATTTTTAAATTATATTTATTAGTATTTTTTCTCTTGCTTTGGTTTTCTTCACCAGGGAGTTATATTAACCGTATATTGGATCCTTTGCCTACTTTCAATATTGTTATTTTTTCTCAAATCATTTCTACCTGTTCATTTCATTTTTTTTCTTCTTCTCCCCAAAGCCCCCCCAGTACATAGCTGTATATAATAGTTGTAGGTCCTTCAGGTTGTACTCTGTGGGACACCACCTCAGCGTGACTTGATGGGTGGTGCCATGTCTGCGCCCAGGATCTGAACCAGCAAAACCCTGGGTCGCTGAAGTGGAGCATGCAAATTTAACCACTCAGCCACAGGGTGCCTCCCTCCCCCCCATTCATTTCTTTTGAATTTAAAAACTTGTCTCATTCTCACCTTCTATTTTATTAAGGCATTATCTATTGTGCTGATTCACTCTTGTGTTCCTTCTTGTTTAGTCTTTGTTTCTGAAATACGTTACTTTAATTTTTTTCTAATTCTTTTCTGAATTGTCACCTTATTTTGAGTTTCTCTGATCTAAATTATGTTGTTCTTTCAAGTCTTGTATATTTTAATTTCTTTTACCTTTTTAAAAATTTGTTCTATGGACATATCTTTCTGGCATACTTTCATTGTTTGTTGGGAAGTTAATCTGTTCTTTATTCTCTTTTCCAGTAATAACTTAGTATGGGATTTGACTTCAATACTTTCCTGTTTCTTAATTAGTTTTCCCGAATTTTTAGAAGCCTTATTAGGAAGGATTCAGGGTAGCTTTTCTAACTTCAGAGAGCACTATTTTCTGGGGTTCTTTTTTCTTTTTATAGAGTTCAAAAATATTGTGGCTTGCTTTTTGAACTCTCTTTCTCTCCCTCACCTTTATATGAACATTTTCTTCATCTTTATCATCCCTGTCCTGTTCTACTCTGATGCCACTCCTAGTAGTTACTACTCAGTGTAGGGCCCTTTTCTGGGAGGGAGCCATGGTGGTTCAGTTTGGAAAGTTCACGGAAACTAGTCTTCTCCAGCCCTCCTACAGCAGGCTCCTGGGATTATCTGCTAACGGGGCGGGCACCTCCCCTCCCAGTTTCAGCTACTATTTCCCATTTGGCCCACTTTGTGCTCCAGTGAGTTCCCTTGGCTATTTGGAGGTTCTGCTATTCTCAGGTCTGCAGATGCCCTGTCGCACCCCTTTGCTTCCTCCCGCACGCAGTGATACCACGCGGATTTATGGCTGTTGGTAGTGTGTCTTCATCTGTAGTCTGTGGGCCAATTTGTTACCTGGGAGTTTTTGTTTATTTGTTTGTTCTGGTATCTTTGCAGATGTTATTTATGAGTTTTTGGTTTTGCTATATAGTTGCTCTGTTTCGATGTGGGGATTTGGAAAGATTCAAAAACCGTGCCACTGCCACCCCCATCTTCCCAAAATGAACTCTTGAATCATGTTAAAAACACAAAATTTTCTAAAATTTATTCTGTCTCTCTTAATAAGTCCCTTTCAAAGAAAGGAGTTTCCTGTGATTCTTCAGAATACTCTTTCTCTTTGTTTTAAGTGTTCAAACATACGTGGCTTGCTTTTTGGACTCTGTCCCTCCTCCATTTTTATATAAACTTTTTTCAAATATGAACAATACTTTTACGTGACTGTCCTATGATTTTTATCCTTTCTCATCCCCTCCCTTCCTTCCTTCCTCTCTTAAACCAAAACAAAAAATAATAAAAGGGTTGTCCTTGCTTTTCAGTTACTGATTTATAGCCAAGAGGAACTGCAGCCCCCCATATCCCTCGCCCCACTTCATGCACACTGCCCAACTTCCAGTTGCTGGCACCTGCTCTTCTTTGCTTACAGACTTCTCCTGGCCCCCAAGGGCTTGCTTTGTTTACCTGAGCAGGAGGCTAGAAGCGCTACTGCCCCCCTTGGGAGGAGTCTCCAGCTAATGACTGATGAGAGTAGACATGGAAGATATGGCCCACTCAGAGATGTGCATATGCTAATCCCCCATATCTACGATTACGTTACCTTATATGAAAGTTATCCCGCAGAGGTGACTAAATTAATGATCTTGAGATGGAAGATTATCCTGGATTATCCAGGTAGGCCCAATATTATCACATGAGCACTTAAAAATGGAAGAAGGAGGTCATTGTCAGAGAGAAATTTGAAAATGCTGTGTTCCTGGCTTTGAAGACAGGAGAAGGAACACCAGCCAAGAAATGCAGGTGCCCTCTAGAAGCTGCAAGGGCGAGGAAACACATTCTCCCCGAGAGCTTCCAGAGGCAGCCCTGCTGTCACCTTCATTTTATCCAAGTATGACCCATTTTGGACTCCTGACCCACAGAACTGTAAGATAATAAATTTGTGTTATTTTAGGCTACTATGTTTGTGGCAGTTTGCTACAGGAGCAATAGGAAACTAATAAAGTGACTTAAAACCCAGCTTCCTCAGTCCTTGAGTGGGACGGCTCTGAGGCATTCGTTCAATGTTGGTGCTCAAGAGTTCCCAGGGGTGGGGAAGGTGCCTTATCTACAAGGGCAACTTCCTAAACGACAAATCACTTATTAACTTCCTTCCCTTTCCTGTGTAACTTTTCACTCCACTGCTGTGTTGAGAACTCCTGCAAATAAACTGTTTGCACTCCAGTCCTTGAATTGGGATTTGCTTCAGGGGAAACCTTGAATCTAAAACAGAAGTTGAAATGGCTTTGGTAAGAGACTGATGTAGGAACATGTTCAAATTCTTCAAGTTCAGATTGAAAGAGAGAGAGTTTTCTATTTATCATAAATTTTTATCGGTTATAAGATGCCGTGATGCAGAGTCTTGGGAAGTGAAGTGGAAGCCTGAAGCTCAGTGGTCACAAAACATAGACCCTATCTTTGCTACAGAGTCTTTTCTGGGGATGCGTTCATTGTACCCGTCTTCAGGACTCAGAGTAAGACTGCATTGGGAGCCTCTAGAAGTGACTCCTAGGGCCTCCACTGCCACCCGGGACTGTGAATCTGAGCAGGAAGTTTGAGGCAGACACTGTAGATTAGCTCACTCTACGCCAGGATTTCTCAACCTTGGCACCATTAACATTTCGGGTTGGATAACTCTTTGTTGTGAAGTTTGTCCTGTGCATTGTAAGAGGTTTATCAGCATCCTTGACTTCTATCCACTAGATGCTATTATTACCCCCATCCCAGATATGACAACCAAAAATGTCTCCAAACATTGTCAAATATCCCTAAGGGGCAAAATCAAAACTTGGAACACGGAAGTGAACATCATAAGGCAGCGGCCATGAGATTTTTCTGAAAAGTACGGTCGTGGAGATATTTGTTTTGTTTCTAGAATGGTAGTGATGAAGTTCTAGTCTCTGGCTTCACAGGTACTGAGTGCAGTAGAAGCAGTGTGATTTCATTATAACAGCCCTACGGGATAACTTGCTATTTCTCTCTGCTGTATTTTCTTCTCACTCTGTAGCACCTAAGTTGATTTCCTGGTGCTTCAAGAAATTTGAAATGAATCCTTTTCTGATTAAACTAGCTATAGATGATCCTGGTATCTGAAATGCAGTCATTTTTACCAGGACTGTGTACAAGGAGCATTGCAACCTAAATTGTGGCTTTGGCTTCATGAAGGAAGTAGGGAGAAAAATACTAAGAATTTAGAAAGATACTAAGGATTTAGATTTTGCTACCAGAAATAGCACTTGGTTAGGAGAGGCCATGGGCCCGTGGCCAGCAATCTAAGTAGACTGAGCCTTCAGTAATTTGGAATCTTGCAGAGTTAAAAAATTCAACTGTGGTGTTTACCCAAATGAGTTAAAAATTTCTGTCCACACAAAAACCTACACATGGATGTTTATAGCAGCTTTATTCATAATTGCCAAAACTTCTAAGAAGCCAAGATATCCTTCAGTAGGTGAGTGGATAAATCAAACTGGGCTACATTCTGATAATAATGGAATATTATTCAATGTTAAAAAGAAATGAGCTGTCAAGTCACGAAAAAATGTGGAGGACCTTAAATGCATATTATACTAAATGGAAGAAGCCAATCTGAAAAGGCGACATACTGTATGATTCCAACTAGATGACAATCTGGAAAAAGTGAATTTATGGCCACAGTGGTTGCCAGGGGTTAGAGAGGAGGAAAGGAGGGATGAATATGGAAAGTTCAGTGATTTTTAGGGCTGTGAAATTACTCCGTATGATACTATAACAGTGAATAAATGTCATCATACACTTGTCAAAACCCATAGAAGGTAAAATACAAAGAGTGAATCTTAATGTAAACTATGGGCTTTTCAATCTGTCAGTGTTGGTTCATCTATAGTAACAGAGGCACTACTCTGGTGTAGGATGTTCATCGTGGGAGATGCTCTGCTCGGAAGGGGGGAAGGGGGTATATGGAAAGTCTGTACTTTTCATTCCATTTTGCTGTGAACCCTAAAACCTCTCTAAAAACTAAAGTCTATTTTGAAAAGTCAACTACTTCCTTACCCGAACAGTGACGGCTGTAAAACTGCAATCTGTAGTTTACAGTAGCCTTAACTGTAACTGTGGCCTTAGAAGGAGGTAAGGCTCTGATCTCAAGTTTTTTCAAACAAATACCTTAATAATTCTTTGCCTGATAGTGGGAGCTGACTCACTGATAAAGATCAGATTAAGAATAACCTTCCCACCCAATCTTCCTTCAAATAGTCTTGGGATAACTATGATTAAATGGGAGCTAGAGGATGGACAGAGCATAGCGGCCAGTAAGTCTTCTGGCTTAAAAATCCATGACTATACAAGCTGCTTAACTGTGGTTATTTGCATATGAAACTTACTGAAAACTAACAGAAAGAAATCCTACTAGGTTTTTGAGGGAATCCTAAGACTGTCTTGTAATAACCTGTGACTCTTAAATACCACACTGTACCTGGACCCCAACTTGCACAAACAGGAAGTAAAAGGATGAAGCTGTGCCCCCACCAAAGTCATCCTCTCCAATTTCCACCTTAACTGTGGTCACAAAGAAAAAGGGACCAGTGTAATGGAGGCTGTAATGCACCATCCAGATCCCCTTCAGGATGGAAGGACTTATTTCTCCAGCTGCTGGGAGTGTTCTGGCTGAGAGTTCCCAGCTTCTGTCTTGTCTGGAATTTTGCTGAAGAGAAGTTCTTTACCAAAGGACATACCACCTGGAGACAGTCTACATCCAATGACTGGTCAATGTGGGGACACAAAGTTCCCATCTTCTTAGCCAAACTTGAAAGTACTCTGAGAGGCCAAGCCAGTTTCAGACCTCCCCAAGGTTGGCTGAGGCCTTGCTGAGACTGCGTCACAGCCTTGTGTCTCCCTCCACTTAATCCTGCTCGCTTCCCTTCCTCTATACTCGATGATCCCTAGAGCACTCTTTCATAAATTTCCTGCATGCTAATCTCTGCCTCATAGTCTGCTTCCATGGGAACTTAGTCTTCACAAAACAGGAAGAAACTGCAGAGGGCAAAGGCTAGGGCAGTTGGATGCATTAACTGAGAAGTTCGTGCACTGTTGCAGCAGGGTACCCTCATTCTTGATCAGTAACTACCTATATTTTCTCTACACTCTTTTCTGAATAGAGTGTGTGTGTGTGCATCTTTTTCCTAGAAGCTGAAAAGAAATCATGTCAACATTTTTGCCCTTGGCCTAAAGTAGCCTTCTATATAATATGGAGCATTGATGTGCCATGGCCTAGAAAAGATATGCAGAAACTTATGCTATTTTTATCAAAATGGACCAAATATTATCCAATTCAAATTGACTACTGTCAGAAAATAATTTGAACTATGAATACTATATTCTTTCTTCATTTTGGGAGACCACTTGTTCTAAAAGTGGAACTCTTTATTATTATGTTTTATTATTGCAGGTGGCACTCAACAATGAAAAATTGTTCACGAAATTTTTTTAAGCACTATTATGGAAATGTTGGGAGCATATAACTTGCCTTTTGAGTTCATAGTTCGTGGAACCATGAGGAGCTACATGTAAATCTAATGGATATGTGTTCTCAGAATACTTTGACTTTGGACAAGCCAGCAAGGTGAAACAATGGTATTGTCCTTCTTGCAGAGGAGAGTGTGCTCTTTGTGGATATTTAGGTGGCCAAAGTGGTGGATGTGGTAGAGACAGCTTTGGCCCTTGTTTCATAGTAATGGAACCTAGAAATTTAGTTAGCTATTTTTTCTGCCGAAACAGAAGATTTTATTTCCAAGTTTTCCTTGCAGGAAGGTGTGGTCATATGATCAAGTCATGTCAGTGTGTTGTTAAGTAAAAGTTTGGTGTTGCATTTCCAGAAGGTCTCCTTAAAGGGTCTCACTCATCCCTAAGGGCTGCCCCTTTTGCCCTTCTGCCTCTTTTCAAGCTTACAACTCAGACATGATGACTGAAGCTGAGATCATCTATCTTGGACCATGGACCCAGAAGATGGATGTTAGAGTTAAGATAGCGAAGCAAAAAGACAGAAGGAGAGAGGGTTGCTGCTGAATGAGGAGCTGCAATATCAGCCTTGTCCTCTCTACTTCTAAACCTCTTTTTGCATGTGAAAGAAATAATCTTCTATTTTATTTAAGCCATCACTATTTTGGATTTTTCCATTATATACAGCTGAACTTAATCCAAACTGATACAGAATTCAAATGATGAAATCCGAAAATAGCCCCTTGATCTGTCAGTACTCTTCCAAGGGAGGATTAAGGACGTGCTGCCTGGTATCCTCCATAGTTATCAGGTACACTGAGCCTCACAGGAGATTAATCAGGACTGAGAACTTCATAGCTTCTTGTGGTCCATCCTCATTCACACGATTTCTAAAAGAAATCCCGTGAAAGTTCTATAGTGATGCAAGTTCCCTCTTGTGTTAGTACGGAATATTCACTAGACACTCAACACTTTGACATCCCCTGGGAGTTTGTGTGATGGACAGCAAAATAACATCGCTTGTTACTTTTCTACTGCCACTGTAACAAATTACAACATAAGTTTGTCCTGGAGATCAGAAGTCCAAAATGAGTCTTGCAAGGCGAAAATCAAGAGGTCAGCAGAGCTAGCTCCTTTCAGTGGCTCCAGTGGGAGAACCTGTTCCTTGTCTCTTGCAGCTTCTAGAGGCTGCTGGCATTCCTTGTCTTGTGGCCACAGCACTTCAACCTCTGCTTCTGTTGTCACATTGCCTTCTATTCCAACTCTGACTCCTGTGTCTCTCTTACAAGATCATGTGGTTACATCGGGCCCACCTGGATAATCCAAGATAATATCTGATCTCAAGGTCTTTAATGTAATCAAATCTGGAAGGTAACTTTTGCCATACACGGTAGCAGGTGTTCCAGGGTTCCAGGCTTTAGGATGTGAACAGATTTGGGAGGCTGCTATTCAGCTACCACACTCATCTAGACATCTTAATTAGAAATCATTCAGGAAAGGTTTTCTTTCCTAATTTAAAAGCAACAGAAATTGTTAGATATGGTTACTTCAAAGCAGGCAACTTCTATAAATCAAAAACTACTATTCAAATGTTAAGAGGCAAAACAAACTATTTGCTGACAATATAATAGGTGAGGCGACAGAGTTTAATATAGTCAATATATACACTATTAAATTTTTTAAAATAGTAAGAAAAGGGGCCAGCCTGGTGGTGTGGTGGTGAAGTTCTTATGCTCCACTTTGGTGGCCTGGGTTCACAGGTTCAGATCCCAGGTGCAGACCTACACACCACTCACCAACCCATGCTGTGGTGGCATCCCACATACACAATAGAGGGAGATTGGCACAGATGTTAGCTCAGGGCCAATCTTCCTCAGCAAAAAAGAAAGAAAGAAAGAAAACCACTAAGACTCCAATATCCTGATAAACAGTTAATTGTGCATGAATAACAAATCCAAATGATAAAACTCCCCCAAGCCTGTTCACCCTCCTTAACCATAAAAATCCAGAATAAACTGGATGTTTTACTTTTAAAATTATGATGATCACAACAAGATATTACTAATGGTAAGAGTGCAGTTAACCAGATCTTAATACAACTTGCCTCTAGGAATGTTGGTCTTTCTTGGAAGTTATGTAGCACTAGGTATTAAGACTGCTAAAAATGTTCATATCTTCAACCCAGTAATTCCATTTTTTGGAAATCATCCAAAATGCAGCAAAGCAAAAATGTTCATCTTTATGTGAAAGAATGGAAAAACTTAAATGTCCTGTAATAGGAAAATGGCTAAATAAATAGTGCTATAATTATAAGATGGAATATTATTCAGTTATTTAAGGATATGTTTCTGGAGAATACTCTTTCTAAATCACTTGGAGAAATGCCTATGATGAGGGCAGGGAGAGAAACCCTACAAGGCAGCCCGGCAGCCAGCTGAACGTCTGCTCAAAGGTCATGAGAACATTCCTCCTCCGGACCTGGGCTTTCCGAGTTTCCTCTCAAACCATTATGTTGGACAACTTAGACATATAGTTATTTGGGTTTATTAACACTGTCTCCAATCAGCATTAAAGGGATAAACAGGACTGAAATTCAGTTGGTTACCAGTAGCATGGCTCTACCAGATGTTAAAATGTGAAATGCGGCTCTCTGCGCCCGTTGGTGAATGGCAACTCATTGTTGCCCTGGGCCCTCGAGTGCCCCCTGCTTCTTGAGCTCCCGGGACACGTCATTGGGATTCCTTGCTTGGACCTCCTCATCATTGATCAAGTAAAATAACCAGCACAGCTGGGGCCTCCAGGAAGCTGCTCCAGCTCTGTGGCCAGCATATGGCTGACTGGCACTATACTGGTTACTAAATATGTATATGAATTTTTTTTCATTTCAGAACAAACTTCTCCCAAATTCTTTCTTAGATCTTACTCTAAAATAAAGCTAACTCCATTTCGTTTTGTTTTGAATTACTATTTACTTCATTTGCATGTTCTTTTTCTCATAAAGCCATATAAATAAGGAGAGGGTTCTATGCTAAGACAAATGAGAGTGGAGCCTGTGCCGTGCGGCTCTGAAAAAGGCTTTCACTTTATTTGGTCCAACACCTACGATGTTCTTAGCTACTTTCACTTTTATCGTCAAAAGAACATGAATTTTCCATGTTTCTGCCTGTTTTCTATGCCTGTTTTTTCACTCTTTTTCCCATTGTTTTGGCTGATCTTCAATTTCTCCCAAATTGACTAATTTAATCCTGCTATTTCTGCTAACTAGCATTCATGCCTTCCTTCTTCTATAAAATAGATTCCCCCTACGAAGAATATGACCCATTGAACAAGGGGTAATGGAAAGCAAAATAAAAAGTTGTGTATTTAATATTGTCATAACTATACAAAATTAATGAGTTAGATTGGGTTCTCCACAAAGCAGACTCTAAAACAGGATGAAATGTGCAAAGATTAGATTAGGGGAAATGGCTGTGAGAAAAAGTGGGGAGGTAGGAGAGCTGGGATAAGTATTAGACCACAAAGCAAGCTTGATCCCCAGCGACAGACAGCAGGAAGTAGGTTAGGTGGAAGCATGCTAGACTGCTGTGTACTCTAAGGAAGTTCGGCAAAGCTCTAGGGGAGCCCTTAAACCAGTCAGTCATTGGAGGAGTCCTGTGTCTCCCAGAAATGGACCTGCCTTGGTATTTCTGTTGTGTTCAGTCACTGTCTGGGAAGCAAGGCCCCATGGCACAAATGGGTGATGAATTTCAGAGTGCAGAACCTGGGGCTCCTGGTCAATTACACCCCTTGTAGTTAGAAATCTACAAGGCACACCACCCTTATTTTCTGTGTAACACCCCTAGTGCTTCCAGGAAAAACAAGTTCATGGCTGCAGACCCTAACATTTTGCTGAGATCTGAAGCTGTAGGCACATCAAAGCAAGTGCACATCCACAAAAGTAAAAGATAAAACAGTTTGCAAAGCAATGATGCTTGCAAAAGTTGGTTTCATGAGGAAAGCAATGAGGTAAACATACACAGTGGCTCGAAAACATAGGCGCGTACAAATATAGTATGCACCGGTGCAGAGGATATAAGAAGTCAACTCAGTCTGCCCATGCTTTAAAGATACAAATAAACAAGACATCGGAACTCTATACTTTTCTGTCTGAGTGAGAGGGGAGAAAGGAAAATGCATTTATCAGGATCCTAGTTTTGTGATAGGCACTGTGGTAGGTGGTTTCATATATGTTAACTTAAAATAAGTCCCTTATTAAATCCTCATAACAACCCTCATGGAAGATATTGTTCCTGCCTTACAGAGGAAGTAAGGGGGTTTAAGAGGTAATAGATTCAAAGTTAAGTAACTTGTCTGAGGTCACACATCTGGTAAATGATAGAACCAGAATACATCTCAAGTCTTCCAAGAGGAAATAAAGGTAAAAGGGCATTCTTCAGTATTCTCTGCATATATTTAATATATAATGCATAATTATAATAAATAAAATGTATAATAAAAATAAAATAAATAAAAATGTATATATTTTTTATTGCAAAGAATTTTTTTCCCAAAGCATCTTCAGTCTTCTAACTTTTACACCTGAAAGTCTTTTTATACCATCTTTCTGGATCAGCCTGATCCACCTGACAGTATGGGAGCAATCCTCTGACCAAAGGGATACTTCCAGGAGCCAAGGGGAGCAGTTCAAGATTGTCAGCATCCTCGCCCATCTCAGGTGTGGTGCCGATGACTGTGATCCCTTCCTGTATCCCAGTTTCAGGAAGTGGTCCCTCCTTGGTTACCTATGCAGCCCTCCAGTCTTCCTGTGACTGCACATCTGCTTTGACTTGCTCCAGCCTGTGGGAAGATTCGAGCCTTTTCCCTGAGGGATAGTCTAAACGGCTGCACCCTTTTTTCGATCCGCAGGCCTTTAATTCTTTCTGCCCTTAACTTCTAAGGGCTCCCTGCAGGGTTGATTCATCCTTGTGAATCTTTTTGGAACTTAGACCATCTTTAATCTGTTATATTTCTCAGCTAATCAAAGCTTCATTGTAACACTTACCTCAGAGTCTGGATCTCTATGCAACGATGACACCTATTAGCAAATCAACATTTTTAACTTGCTCCACTATCATTATCTTTTGGCTTGTTAATACAGGGCTTCCTGGTGTCCATCTTGTCTAAATGAAAGCCTTTGTTTCAAGCATAATTATAGGTGCAATTTACTGATCACTGCATGCGTTATCTCAGTTAACCAACATACATCAATATTATGAGCACCTGTGTTCTGCAGAACAGGAAATCGAGTGTGGAGCAGATTTGGTTCTCTGGAAGCAGACACTGAGGTAGATTATGAATCAACACCTGTGAAAGGAAGGGGGTAGAAGCAAGATTGGGCAGAGAAAGAAGTCAAATTGTGATACAGGCCTAACATAACCTTGACTGACTCAGCTGAGAGCTCTGAGTCAAATATTGCCCATCAGCATCCCATGTGAGGCTGAAATGGCCAGCCATTGCTACACTTTCCTTGCTTCATCACTGGATGCAGGCTATCATGGAAAAGCACAACTTTGGATCAGGAGAGTTTCAATTGAGCAGACCCTGAAGGAATTTACACCTGGAAGCTGTCTGCTAACTGCATTCCCCACGGCTAAGAGCAAATCTGTCCTTGAAGAGGGGTCTGAGTGGTGCATCTCTGTGTCTACGACCGACTCTAAGAATCTAGGAAATCTATGAAAGATTCTACAGCTAGTTAGTAGCAAAGATTTGATACCAAGTCTTTGTGACTCAAAAGCCCATGCTCCCCGCCAGTTCAAAATTGGTTTCAAATATCCATTCAAGCCAGCTATATCAGAATCATCTTAGCAGATTTCTTTAAAATAGGGATATTTGAACTCAGTTCTGTGAGATTCTCACTCAATGCATGTGGATGCGATCCGGGAATCCCACCCAGTTTATAAAAGTTCCCAGACTGATTCTAAAGTACAGTCATATATAGAGACCATTGTTGTCAGCAACATTGATGAGGAGAGGGACACCAGGTGGAAGAATGGAAAAGGTTGTAAATGCTGGACTACATTTGCGGTAGAGGCCATGCAATGTTTTTGGGGTGACAAAAAATTCAGAACCAAGATTCATCCCTCTGGGCTGATGTTATCTAAGGTGAGTGGCAAGACTTCTCCAGGATCCTGCATCTTGTTTTGTGATTGCTGTTTCTCTGATCACCCTGGAGTAAAAATATTGGAGAAAGTACAGCTGCTTCGTGATTCACGAAAGCAACTGAGTCTGTAAGTGAATGGAAGAATTTGCCCTCTAAGTAACTCCCAAGATGTTTGCAAAATGAATTTGAAGATGCCAAATTCTATTTTGTTTTTTTCTTTCACCATAAAATTGGATAGGTTCATGTTTTTAAAATGGTTTCTAGAATACAATGCAATCACTTTTAAGAATGTAGTACATTCTTTAAATTTGCACATTTGAATAAAATGTATAATTTTATGATCAAACAGTACATGATTATAATGGGTCAAAGGTCAAGATAAAAGCTTAATTCTAGATAAGGTGTAAATTTAAAGCAAAATCGACTTGTTGCTGAACTAACAAACTTCTGAGCCAGGCTTCTTTCAATTCTTCTTTGCTAGAATGAGAACAAGAGTCAGATTCTGAAGGAGGGTTTGTCTACAGTGCAGCTCTCAGGACTCCAGTTGTGGAGGGATAAAGGGCCAGTTATGCTGATAAAAGGCACAAAATAGATATTTTACAAAAATACATTAGATGCTACATAAGGTTTTTTGCAAATTTTACCTAATTAGCATGGGCTATTTACATGAAAAAATCTTTAAAATAGTGAATCATAAAGGTTTTGTGCTGAGAAAAACAGAGTTTATATGACTTTTCGCTGGTTTGGGACAATATCCTCCGATCCTTGGTTGCGTTGTATGGCTTTCGCCCTCTTATTTTAAAGAGACAATGAGCCTCGCCTCAGCTGCCACAGGAAGTTTGCATTCCACCTGGAGCCTGAGAAAGAAAGTTGTATAAATGCTGCATAAATATTTCACAGGATGTTTACTTGATAATAATGGAAGTTCTAAGAAGCTACATGTAGTTGCTCTGTTACACTGTGGTGGTTGAAGGCATGAATATTTAAGTTCCAACACTAAAGATTGATATCAGGAAATTACAGTACTGACTGAGCTCTTTAAAATCAGGAACAGTGACTCATTCATCTTTGTGCCTCGAACCATTGCACAATGTCTGTTCGAATCAACAGATACCTAAATGTTTTTTGTATGTGTGTGAGGAAGATTGGCCCTGAGCTAACACCTGTTGCCAATCTTCCTCTTTTTGCTGAGGAAGATTGTCACTGAGCCAACATCTGTGCCAATCTTCCTCTATTTTGTATGTGGGATGCTGCCACAGCATGGCTTGATGAGTGGTGCATAGTTCCACACCCAGGATCCAAACTTGCAAACCCCGGGCCGCTGAAGTGAAGCATGTGAACTCAACCACCACGCCACCAGGCTGGCCCCAGTGAATATATAATTGTTTTTTTTAACCTTAAGTACATAAAACCTTTGAAGTTTGGCCTTGGAAGAAAATCACCAGCCTCTGAGAGAAAGACTTACAAAATCAGCTTCTGTCAATGACCACAGATTTCACAATTTTGATTTCTCATTTGGACTCTCAAGTGGGCAAGTTTAATTAGCTTCTATGATTAGAAGCTAAGCTAATTATTACAAGTGGCCATGGAGAAAACAGTCCCACATTGACCCTGAGCTATCTGATCTTGAACTTTTCCATTTCTTCCTTTGTTGTTTCTGTTCTATTTAATCCAGACAATAACCACATGAAGAATGTTGAAAATGGAAGTTTCCTTTAACTGATATTCAAGATGTCATTTAGCTCGGAACTTTATTCTTTAGAGAGAACATATAGCCAATACTCACGATGATCTTGTTCCATTGATATTTATCTACAGATTAAAGACAGTTGCCCTTTCCTCATCTGTTGAGGAAGTGCTTCCTGTCACTCATTTTCTCCATGCCTCAGACAAATCCCCACTGCTTTAATGACAATAAGCATTCTCATCTTACCATGACATGATATTTGGGAAGAAAAATCTGAATCTTTTACATAAAAGAAGTTTCATAATCACAAGCTATGAAAAGGGAGAAAATGTATACTTACCATAGGTACTTTTTACCATGAATTTCCTGAACTTGATTTGATTAAAATCTCAACCTAAAGATTGCAACAAGAAAGGTTTCTTTAGAGTTTAATTGCTCATTTCACTGAACTTTGAATGAGAAAAACCTCAATGTGGGGCAAAAAAGGTGGTAAGTGGAAGGAGAAGTTAGGGACTGAGCTGCTTTGCAGATCACAGCACTTGAAAGTGAACAGACGCTGTGACAAGAAGCAAAACCACAGAGCAGAGTACCACGTAGTGTTTCTGTTCACTTTGTTTCACAGACTCTTCAGGCTCTTTCTACTGTCCTCTCTCCCCTCCTCTCTCTTTTTTATTTGTTTCACAGATGTCTCTGAGGTAGGTAAGTTGATTCAATCCTGAAGAATTCAGGGGAGGAACGGAAGCCATCTCCTTGAGAAGTTTGTCCATCCTTGATATACACAGGAAATGGAGACATCATCTGCCATGCTTGGAATTGGGAAATTGTTTTCAGTCTTCTTCCTAATCCCACATCTGGGCATCTGGAGTATTGACGGTAAGGCAGCTACTTACATTGTGTCTTGTTTTATTTCTCAGAGGTGTGGGAGGCAATGTTTTCCTTTGCTGTTCTCAGTAGAATGTAGTGTTTATGTCAAGTGGATAATGGCAGGTGAAACGAAGTAGTTAGATTTTCTCACTGAAGACATTACAGGACATAAACCAAATTAGAACATGGTATTCAAATTGTGGCTTGGCTGATTTTCTTAAAAAACATGTTCTGATGGTAAGAAAAGAGAATTGGGCAGATGTTACAAATAGTTAAGTTCAAATTTATCACTATTACCAGCAAAAATGCCCTGGATGCCGTACTGTTGAGTAAATAGCTTGTTCTTTCCAAACTGAGGTGGGCAGAGAGCTGTAGTGCTCAGCTGTGTAGGCTAGGTGTTGGATAACTGGGGTTATAGCTGACTCCAAGGTTACTCTTTAATAACGTCACTAAATAAAAACTCGTGACTTACTTCAGTGGGCTATGTGCCTTGAGACTACTGAATGAGAAAATGCTGAGAAATGCGGGGTGGGAGCATTCTGTCTTTGCTTCTATTATGTTGAAAGAGAATGGTTCCTACCTGGGTGCCATTTGATACAGAAAATAGCTTGGGTTCTGCATAGACGATGTTTGGCTTCTTCCACAAAGATTTTACGCAGGCAAAAAAGCAATTTCTTCCTTCTGGTGAGTTCACTTGCTCCCTGACATTGACACAGGGGCCTGCTTCTCGTAAAGGGAGGAGGGCTCTAAATAGCTGGCAGAAATATCTGATTTTTCTCAGGTCTCGTTTCAAATATCCTGCCTTATTATCCCCCACACGTACTCTTATCGGTTTGTGTGCTGTGGTTTTAAATCGGAAAATATGGTCACTGAAATCCTATAGAATGTCATCTTCAGTTCTAGAACTGTATGGTTTTGAATTTGTCTTTGTGGTGCCAAGATGGCACAATTAGGTACAAAACAAAAATGCCCTCCAATCATTTAAGCATTTTTATGTTTGCGAGTATTTGATATTACATTGACAAGGTGCTTCGATGGCTGACTGGATTTTTCACTTTCCATCAGATGCCTACAATCACATAGCTGGAGTCAGACATTATTAAACAGAATTCATACCAACTTGAAGAATATGTAGACCACTCTCTGTGAAATGGAGTAGAAGAATTTTCAGTGCTATATCGCGCTGGAGTAGGGCACAACTTCTGCTCCTCCTCCCAATGTGCTTACAAAAATGGACTTGGCTGTTAGGACTGGGTTCATTTACTGGCTCTGCCACTTACTGTGTTATCTTGGTTAAGTTTCTTTTCCTCTCTTATCCTTGGTTTTCTCATTTGTAAAGTAGAGAGAATAATTGTACCTAAATTATGGGCCTACTGTGAAGACAATAAATGTAGCAAAATGGCTAGGGTGCCTGGCAGAGTAAGTGCACGTAATGAAAGCTTGATAAGTGTTAATGGCATTTTTGCTAATATTCTTTTCTCCAAGCCACTTCCATAAAATTCAGTTAAATGAGAAGTCAGTTTTAACGTTGTCATTTAAAATAGTTCAGTTTTTAAAACTAAAATAAAATGAATAAATGAAATATATTGCACAATATTTCAAAATATAGTGAATCAAATTATTTGGAAAATGAAAATTCCTTTGTCCCAGAAAAGCCTTGAAATGTTTGACAAGATTTATTCTCCCACACAGAGCTGACGGCTCTATTCCCTAAAACCACATTAATTTTAACCTTTATATCTCGAGGATTTCCTATGATTTACTTAATTACTGAATTATTTACGCTGGCACAGTTTCAAAATAATTAAAAGAAATTTTTTCTCCTCCTCTTCAAAGCAATGTGAGATCTGTGTCCCTCTTTTCAGAGATGAGGCTGCTTTTGTAACAAGGTTGGAAAAAATGTAATTTCTACAAACGTCCTGCTTAAGGTCCTTCTTTATAATGGAATTATGCTTGCTTGCTTTTTGTGTTTCTCAAAACAAATTAGAAGGAAGTCTGCCCCTCAATATCTGGCCTACGATTTCTGTCCTGATGAAAGTCATAGAAGTGTCAGCACCTTCCCTTCATGGACAGATGGGCAGATTATGCGGGCAAGAACTAGGCTGCAGAAGAGACACCGTGTCAGTTGCTTGCCTAGTCGCCGATGAGCTGCTCCAGTTGTGAGGCCCTGGACCCCTTGTTCAGTCGAGGACCAACTGAGAGTTCTACCTCCCAGGAGGCAGGAGCATTGCAGTTAATGCCTGGCATTACATATGATCTAGAATGAAGGCAGTAGGAAATTTCTGATGGATCACTGCTTATTCTGACGAAAAATAATCCTAATCTGGTCTAGTACCAGAGGATGCTTATAGTTTGGCTCCCTTGAGAACACAGTAGTTAGGGCCAAGTGTCCATTTGGGTCTTGCCTGTGTCCTCTTTCCCCTTTACTGCGATAGTTGCTCATGGTGCATGGATCCACACTCCACCTCCCACACAGATTGTGCTGCTTCACCACCAACTGGCCATATCCTTGGGTCAGAGCAGACATGTTATGGCAGAAAGTGCTCTGCACCTGTTTATCATTCCTTGAAGTTCTGGTTTGTAGCACGGTGTCTTTATCAGGCTTATTTCCATGGCTTGAGCTATTTGTTCCTATTGAAATGTGCACATGGTATGCTAGAGATGCAGCTCTCTGTCTTCTGCCAGATGCCTGTGCATTGCTCTTACAAAAATGCCTGCCACAAAGTGTGACTACCTTTTACGTAAATGTCTCGGAATACATTCTGCAGCTACAGGATTTCCTGGATTAAGGCATGAAAAGACTAACCCCTGTGCCGATAATAATGTTGACTACGCTTTCGTAACACTGACAGGCTCTTCAATGAATTGCTGCTTCCTCTGTCTCACTATCAAAATTTCCTTTATTGTAACGTTGAAATCAAATGCTTTTCCTTCTGCTTTACTGGGACTTTCCTACTTAATTTCCATTATTTGTGTTTCACCTTCACTTAGAGTTCAAAATTGTTGAAAGGAAAATGTCTACGGGCATCTTTAATCAGATCCAAAAATGAAATCCACGTTTTGCGTTGTTTCTTGGAGAGGCAGGGTGGAGTGGTGAGGATCAGAGACTCCACAGCCAGACTGCCTGGATCACTGGCCCACCTCTGCCATTTACTGGTTCTGGGACTGTTACCTCTCTGATTCTCTTTCCTCATGTAAACAATGAGGACATAATGATATAGACTTTACAGGGTTATTGTGAGTACTAAGTGAATTAATTCTATGAAACACTTAAAACAGTGCCTGATGTATCGTTAAGCGTTGTGTAAGTTTAGCTAACAGTGGGTTTTTTTTTCCCTTTTAGTCCAAAATTTAATTTGCTTGATGATTCCCTTAAAATAGTTTTGGGAGACTGTCTTTCCTTTTGGGTTGACAAAAGTAGTTTATAAATAACTCTGGAAATTATTACCCACTATCACTTCCAATCCCCAAGAAAAGATAATAGAATTTTGGAGTCTTGCAATTTGAGTTATTCTGTCAGTGAATTGTTGTATCATGTTCAATTTGCTTCACTTTTCTAATATTTGCCATTCCTTACCTCAAAATAAGCTCAATATTATCCACCTTTCTGGTATCCTCTTGTGGTCATAGACTGTGATGTACACGATTATCTCTATAGAAGAAATTACGTGTGGGCGTGTGTCTATGTGTACACGTGTGGGGGTATCGTTTTAGTATGCTCAGAATCTAAGCATGTGTCATTTCAGGTTCACTGAACGGAGTCCAGGAGAGTGTTAGAGGGGCCATGTAGGCCAGTCATAGGGAAACTTCAAGTTTAGCTAGTGGAGCTCTCTAACTTCTCCTTTTCTCCTTCCTGATGACCACCTGTATCTAAAGAACACAATCTGAAACTCACATATGTCACCAACAGCCCATTGTCCAAAAGTGGCTGTAACGAAGGCTGGGGCATTTAAGTTCCAGCTTGGTGGTTATGGGCCCATTTAATTTTCTTCCACAACATTAGAAGAGGAGAATTAATATTTGGGGACAATTGGCAGTTTTTACCCACATAGATATTGTTAAGTATCTTCTAGGGCTTTGAAAATGCCAATGAACATCTTATGTGATCTCTGTAGAGTGTCATCTCTGTAGTAGAACATTAGGAAGGTGAAGAACTATCTGGGAAAAGAGTGGGGATGGACTTTCTCTGTGTCTTTCCCATAACACACAGCTTACATCTTACACTGAGCACCATAAGTAACCACTCTATCACTGAAGGCAATATTTAGAAATATCCATGTTGGGTTCTGATAAAATGCCAAATGCTCTCTTTTATGCTGTTGTCCACAGCTCCTAAGGGACGCTCTAGGCTTTTTCTGACCTGCTTTTCTTCCTGAAGGCATTATGACCAAGGTGGAGGGCCTAGCATCTCTGAAGGACAAAGCCCTCCGGAACAGGCTGTTAAATCTTCCCTGACCAGAACGAATCTCTACATTGTCGACATGAATCAGTGTTCTTTAGGGCTCATTAAACTGGCTAAAAACCTTTGCTACTCCAGGGAGATGATTGCACATTGCCCAGTGAACACTCCTCCAGATGCTCAACCTTGTCACCTAGGGTGGGCGAGAATCTAGGGGAATGGAACACATGTGAACCCTCTGACCTGAGGAGACAAAGGAAGTGACAATAGGGAAGAACTGCAAGGGGACATCTGCCACTTGGTAGAAATGTAATTAAAAACTGGTGAGAGAAAGCTCAGAGAAGTACCCAAAGGCAAAGATTTTATTACTTTCGAGTTTTGACCAAGGCCAGCCTTGCTGGTTAGTGTAATTCTGTAGGAATTCGTCTCTCAGATAAAAGGACATTTTTCTATGGGACGTATTGCCTTTTGTCTATTATATTTGTTTGTCTGATGTATGTACCAGTCATTATGTATCACTGCTGATCCCTGAATGCGGTGGAGAGTAACTGTTCAGAACAGAGGGACTTGGGGCGGACTTTCTGGGTTTCCATCTTGTCTCTGCCACCTACAGACTTTTCTCAACTGCTGTGTCACGTCCCTAAATTCCTCTTATTTAAGAAATAATAATACCTGGCATTTATTGTTTATCATGAGCCAAGCATAGTGCTAAGAATTCTTCCTGTGTGTTCCATTTACTTTCACAACTACCCTGCCAGATAGGGGCTTATGCTTTGGAGTTAGCCAGGCCCAGGTTCACGTCCTGGTCCTGGCTCTGCCTCCCACAGGCTAGTGATCTTGAGCAAGTGGCTTAGCTTCTCTAATACTTGGTTTCCCCAACTTAAAGATAATAGAGTCAGCCCCAGTGACCTAGTCGTTAAGTTCCACATGCTCCGCTTTGGTGGCCTGGGTTCGGTTCCCAGGTGTGGACCTACACCATTTGTCTGTCAGTGGCCATGCTGTGGCAGTGGCTCACATATGAAATAGAGGAAGACTGGCAACAGATGTTAGCCCAGGGCGAATCTTCCTCAGCAAAATATATAAATAAATAAATAAAAATAATAATCATAACTACCTCATAAAATTGTGAGGATCAAATGAAACAATATATGTATGGTACCTAAAAGTGAATAGCACATAATAATAACTCAAAAAATATTAGTCATATCCCTAATTTCTTCTGGCCAAGAGGATCTAGAATGGGTCTACAGCACTTTGATAATGCAGGGTGCGGTGCGCCTGTGGGCACGTGGCCATGAGTGTGAAGCAGTGATTCTGGAGGTGGTCTCCTACATGTGTCGGACTACCCATGTGCCATCCGACCTGATGATGACTAAAGCTTTCTGCTCCAGGAGAAGAAATGGCACAGGTAATTTGTGAGATTTGCTAATTATGAGACAACACCGTGGCAAATACTAGAATGACTGTTTCAAGACAAATCAATTTCAGAATTATCCCAAACAAGATAAAGCAAAGAAATACGTGGCTTAAAGTCTTAAATTGCTCAATGTAACTAGATTGGACAGATAGTCTTCAAATTTTCCCATGAAATAGTCATATCACACTATGAGAAATTCCAGTCTAGAAGAAATAGCTTCAAAGTGTGCTAAATAAGTACTATATGAAAACAAACGTAAAGAGAAGTTTCACATACCATTAAAAAGAGACTTTTTAAGAGAAAATAGTAATAGAAAATGGTTGTGAAAATTCAATTTTCTCATTTCAAGGTCTTTGTTTTTTAAGCAAAGGGAATAAATATGGATTCATATCCTGTGTATGCTTGGTGTAAAGTTAATTCTTTCCAGTTCCATTTTTGCTAAAGGGATTTTATATTATGTGAATGTCTCTTTCTCTGTATGTGTGTAAGTTTGTGTGTGTGTGTGTGTGTTTTAGACAGAGAGAAGATGCCTACCTCTGTCTAAAGACCAATATCAGACAATATGAACGGAGAAGAAGAAAAACTTAAACTATTATTTTACACTGCTTCTGTGGCTGTGAGCTGTATTACAGTATGTGTTGTTTGTCGGGTAGATGTTTGCTAACATCTTTCATCTCACAGCAGGGACTGAGGCTGTCAGTTTTCATTATAGCCTGAGATCACGTCACAAGGTTTTCCTTAAACTAACCCTTTACAAAAGAAGTTCTGATTTTAACATACGTATGGGTGCATCAAATTTCCCCAGGTTTTCCTAGCGCTTCTGGGAATATCTAACATGTGTACTGGGTTTGTTTACCACAGAGTTAAAGTAATACGTTTAATCAACAGTACATAATACTATATTAAATTAGTGGTGCCTGTATGAGGTGGAACTCCCCCACCCTCATCTGATGTCACCGTGTTCCCGATTTTGTGAGTCTATGCCAGCTGGCTTATAATGAGAAGTATGCCGTGTGTGCTTTCTGATGCTGTGCCTGTAATTCTTTAAGGCTATCCTGGTAGATGTCCTTCCAGGATCTTTGATGTGTGATTACGTGGATGTTGTTGCTGTGCATGGATTGGCCTTGACTACGCTCAAGCCCCTGGCTCATGGGATCCTGAAACCCACACCAATTTGCAAGGGAAGAGGCCTTATTCCTCTTCTTGGTGGTCATCATATCTCCCTGCCTTTCGTTAAGCTAGCCCAGTAAAGGAAGACCAATTACACCACCTGCATCCTCTGGAGGTCTGTTTTCCTCCTGAGTCTGAATATTCTCTCCTTCTGTAGCCTCCTTACCGCGTGCTGACGTTTTTGTTTATTTGTTGTTTGTCTACCATAGTATCTTCTTTTTTTCTTAAACATTGGCACCTGAGCTAACATCTGTTGCCAATCTTTTTTTTCTTCTTCTTCTTCTCCCCAAAGCCCCCCAGTACATAGTTGTGTATTCTAGTTGTGAGTGCCTCTGATTTTGCTATGTGGGACCCGGCCTCAGCATGGCCTGACGAGCAGTGCAGTGTGCGCGCCCAGGATCCGAACTTGCAAAGCCCTGAGCTGCCAAAGCAGAGCACGTGAAATTAACCACTCGGCCATAGGGCCGGCCCCCGTAGTATCTTCTAATAGAAGCTAAAATCCAGGTTCTCATCACAGAAAATTATTCGTCTATTATACCTTTGTAATCATTTTAGTTTTTCAAAAATTATTTGTTTACACTTCTATGTTCAACAGTAACTCTTAAATCAAATTAAGGCAGTCTACATTCATTAGTCATTCATTTCTTTCAGCGTATGTAACTAGCCATTTTGAACTTTTCATAATATGTGAGGATTTTTCAGTGGAGAGATAGTGAAGCTTGGTTGGGATTTTCTTCCTGGTAATAGTTATAATCAAGGCATATGCTCTTTAAAAATAAGAAATAATTGTATTTCATATAAGATTCATAATCACAAATCTCTTTTATTAAGAGCTAATAGGTTTCACAAATTGCCTACCTTCTTCAGCTCCTGATGGTATTTATAACTGCAACTCCCCTTGCTCAGCTGGAAGGTACTGGATCATGCAGTTGTTTGTGGCTGGCATGTCTTTCTGATTGACTGATCTGTGTCTGGGTGACCATGGAATGTCATTTATTAATTTTTTTTTTTTTGTTTGGTGAGAACGATTTGCTCTGAGCTAACATCTGTTGCCAATCCTCTTCTTTTTTGTTTTTTATTTCTGCTTGAGGAAGATTAGCCTTGAGCTAACATCTGTGCCAATCTTCCTCTATTTTGTATGTGGGTTGCTGCCACAGCATGGCTTGATGAGTGCTGTAGGTCCACGCCTGAGATCCAAACCCATGAACCTGGGCCGCTGAAGCAGAGTGTGCCGGCCTTAACCACTATGGCATGGGGCCAGCCACTAAATATTTTGACTATCACCCCTGAGTGGACATAAATCAGGCCTTCCCACACTGCATACTTGTGAGGTCTAGTTTGTCTTTAGTGGTTATAACTTAACCACTACTGAGTAGGTTGAGAGTACATACATTTTTCACCTCAGTGCCTTTTAGCCCATCTCTCTAAGGTTCAGCTGCGGCTGCTCTGTGCCCTTAGTGCACAAAGAGCATTAGTCAGAGTTGTGAGCAGGACGTTTTTCTCTTCATGAAGCCCTCTGTTCAGTCTCAGAGTCCTTCCTACCTTCTCACTTTCACACTTTTTCTAAGGCTGTTTCCTCCTGCAGAGACAAGTACATCCCATCCAGAGGGTTGTAGACCAGAGAAGAAGACAGATGCATAAACACATATTTAATTATGATAGAGTGAGGTGTGTCCCATAAAATAGCATGGGATGTCCCCCAGGCAGAACGTCAACATGATTTACGTTGCTGGAGCACGGGGGTAGAGTGAGTGTGCCTAAGAAGGCAGGGGCTAAATGCCATTTGATGAAGTCTGGACATTTTCTTGCAGGTATTAAAGAGTCCCTGAAGGGCTTTAGGCAAAAAATCTTGCAATTGGATTTTCACTTTAAGAATACAAACTGTTACAGTGATGTGGAGAATGGATTGGGGTGGAGACAGGGGAGCAAGGCCAAATTTGGAATGTAGAAGACTATTGGTAGGCTGTGACAATAATCCACATGAAACAGAATGAGACCCAAATTAAGGCAGTGGCATGGAAACAAATTTGAAAGATACTTTGAATGCTGAATCAACTTGGTGACCGATGGGATGGAGCAGTAAAGGGGAAAGAGACCAGCTTGGCTCCCTGGTTCTGGCCCCTGTGATTAGGTAGGTGATGGTATTACACTGCGATCTTGGGAGGACTAGGTTTGCCCCAAGGTGGGGTTTGGGACAGAGAAGATTCAGCCTCCTCCATGGAGCCTTTCCTGATTGACCTAGCCAGAAGGAACCTCTCCCTCTTGGAGATTTGAAAGCTCTGAGAGATTGCATCTTATTTAAGATAACCAAAGAAAAATCTGATGGGAAAATTGAAGAGCAGCGTAAGCCTCTTTCTGCATCCCCTTTGCGATAGAAGCTGTTACATTACTAGTCATGGACAGTGGGCTATCTACACCCCAGGGTGTGTACGATAAGGGACTGCATTGTCTGTACAGAATTTAAAACACTCAATGCTTGGTCTACTTTTAATTATCACCATGTACCAGCAATTCTGAACGATATCAGTGATAGAATACTCTTCCTCTTAAAAGTATTTTTGGTCTAAGTTCTAAATAATTACTAGGGTTACTGCTGGGTTTTAATAATATGTATGTAAGCTTCAAATTAGCACATTTTTTTAGTACTTCTCCTTTGATAAACAGTGCCTTATATATGAAAGTTAACTCAGAGAACTTCCTACTTTTAGAGCTGGCCCTGGGCACGTACAAATTCAGCTGCAAGTGGTCATTTCGAGAGTAAATTCACAGTGTTCAGAAATCACTCAAGCTTGCTCCAGGCAGTTGGTGTACCCAATATCTGCGTTTATACATGTTCCTGAATTTAAACAGTAGATTTTAAATAAACAATAATACCACAGTGATTATAAAGCCAAAGAAACACAATGCAAGTGGCTTTATTGCTTTCATTCTATGCAATCATTTTAAATATTTACTTTTTTACAATTTAGAACAGTGAAACAGTAGAAACTGTGAGGTGTAAGTTTTTATTAATTAATATCTTTACAATTGAAATTGAAATGTATTATTCCCTTTAAAGTGTTAATTGTTTTAAAATTAAAAAACGAATCAAGAGAATAAAATTTACATTAGTGGTACAATTTCGTAGTTGCCTAAATTGTATCTTTTGTAGAATTTCAGTTTCAATAAAATTTGCTTGTTGGTTGCTGGAAACTTATTTATATAAATGACTATGTCAGACGTGTAACTAAAGGACCAAAGTTCACATTATCCAGGTAGATATAAAAATTACTAAATAAATAGCTGTGCGTTTTTCCTTTTTTGTATTCTAATATTACTTTTCAAATTTTGTTTAACTTGCGTGGTTTTATATATGGAGTCCAACAAAAGAAAATATTCACTGTCTGTGTTTCTTTTATGGCCACTTTATTGTCTGTTTCATTTCATGATCATTTCTGAAAATATTTTTCATATAGAGAAGAGGGTTGTAAAAATAATGCTGTCTGGATATCAAATATGCTAGCTATGTCCTGGCCATGGAAAATACATACTGTAATAATACAGTAGTGGTTTTCACAAGAATTTTTAAAATGAGAGGCTTCCTAAATCTATAGTGACTTAAACAGGAATGCCTCATCATATGAGAGTCTGGGGATGGTGGAGGCTTCATTCTTTTACTGCTTGTATTTATTTAATTATTTTTAGCATTGAAAATTCCCTACTATCAGATATGAATGTTTGAGGAAAATGGCAGGAACAATGACATCAGGGACAACAATAACTAATGTTGGCTGATAAGTCCCAGCCAAAGCAGCTAGGACCTTCATCCCTATTCAGACAATGTTTATTTGACAAGACGAATTTCCTGGGAACAGCTTTGGCTATCCTAAGTGTCATGAGATGGATAAACATTATTTAGGATGAGCAACAAAGAAATGTCAACATACTCGTCAGATGGGAAATTGGAATTGTGCCATTTAGCTGAGTGCATCATTCCTGCACTCCAAACATCAGTTTTGGTCTCAGGGAGATGCAAGTGTTAATACCTTCTTTGTACAAAGAGGGAGTACTCTTGATGACTTCTATGCCCATTGGCCAGCCTGCATTCATCTGTTCGTTCTTCCATGCAAGAAAAATTCCTATGCCAGCCAATGTGACAGTCAATGATCCTCATCCTGCTGATAAGAATATGCAAGAACCACAGTGATGTTTCTGTAATGCCACTGCAAGTCAGTGATGTGGTCAGGACTAACAGCCAGCTCTCTTCTCCACTCCTAACCCACTTGGTGCATTCCTCCCAAGCTAGAAGTGGAAGGCATGTTCAATTGTGCTACTAGCATTGGGTGACAGCTCGATGGCTAAATGAAAAGGTAACACATTGTAATGGTGAGACTTAGAAGTGATTTTATAGTGTCAGTCATACACTGAAGGAGGTGAAGTTGTGTAAGAAATCGAGGACCAGTGAGAATGGGTGCCTATCTCACCATCACACAATATGTTTGCATTTGAATAGTCATGTTCAAATGAATATTCTCGTTTTTAGCTATTTACATGACCTTTATAAATATCCCCAAAGAATCAGGCTTTGTATTCTCTCATGGGTAAGCAAAGTTTAAACTTCTCCCACCTAATGCTTATTTAATTTATTCTGAAACAACCATTGGTCTCCTACAATGCCACTATTTCAGAAAAGCATGATCCAAGTGTATATCAATTCCCTGAATCTTCCATGAGATTCTTGGCCTCTCTGCATTTGCCCTTCCATTATCTCAGTCTTAAAATGACTCCCTGTCCCATTCACTGCTCTGATTATCAACGAGCTACTCATTCACTAATGTACAGCTCAAATATAACCTTTCCATTAAGATGTGCCCCAGTAGTCCCAGCTGAAGTTAATCTTCTGCACACCTAAGCAGAGTTTGCACTTGTTTATGGTGTTATTTCATTCTCCCATTTGTCAAGCATCTCTATTTCTCATTAGAAGGCAAGCCCCTTGAAGGAAGGCACCTTGTCTAATTTATTCCTACACCCTCTAACACCTAGCGTACAAGATCCTTCTGAACCTTACTTTCAGTTTAGATAAACTGGAAGAAAAAAAGAGTGGTAGAGAGTAAATTTATTCCAGAAAAGTGGCCTTGTTAGTTAATCTTGTCTCACCAATTAAATGAGAAGCTCCCTGAGAGCAAGAAGGTCTTTGTCGCTAACAATCTTGTTGTTTTTCACAATGCTGGCATGGATATAGGGTCCACAAACTATGACTGACTTATCCAAGTAGGTGAAAGTGAGGTTAGGAGGCTGAGATAGGCTACTAACTTGGTAGAGAAATGGACTTCTGGAAACAAGAGTTTCACTTGGCCTATCTACCTCCGACCATATTGCTTTTTTTGTGATAAGTCTAACCACATCCAGGTGTTGTATTGTTAGGCACTTCCTTTTGGTAAATTATCTCATCCTTTCTCTTCAATTTTTTGAAAACCTCATCCTCATAATTTAGCTTTTAGTTTGCTTTCATTTTTATTCTGAGTCTTTAGAAGCAACTGAATTAGGAAGGATTAAAGTGAACTTGTTTGAGGTCTCAGAGCAGCTATAATATATAAATATGCAGAGCTTCTAAAAGTTTTCTGCAGGTCTTTTGTCTCAATCTGATTCCTGCAGACTCAATCAGGTTATAATTATTCTGAGAAGGGACTGATGCGATGTGAGCAGAATTATAGTGGGAGATTTATTGAGTGGTAAGAAAAAGCTGAAAATGAGAATATTAATGCTGGCAAGGATGTAGAAATAAAGTGGCACCTTATGTTACGTACACAAGTACGTGGAATGCAGGGCTGAAAGTTGTCCTCTGGTTCAACATCTGACTAGCTCTTAGCCCTCTTTGTCTTTAAAAGAGAGTTTTGGCTATAATCTCAATCATACTTATGTCATCAAAACCTATGATACCAGAAATCTATTAAGAAGAACGCTTGAAGATTATTGAAAGAAATGCATGAAGGGAATTGATTGGATATATTGCTGAAAAAGCAGTTCAAAAATAGAGAAAGACAGAGCCAAGAAAGAACTACAAGGATGTAGGAAAAGAAACTTAAAGAGAAAACACTCTTAAGACTACGTGTTTAGTTTAACTCTACTAGAAAAATAAAGAGATATAAATCACTACAAAATCCTTAGCTAAAGGGATTCATGGCTTCTTTTAGTTATTTTATTTTGCCAGTTCTGGAGTAAAATGTTCTATGATTTACATACACTCATGATGTAACTGATGCAAAAAGGTTAAGTGGTTGTCAAATTCGTGCCACTTCTCACGCTCATTTACGTGAGTCTCAAAGGGCCAATACAGTGCAGCATTGATCAGAGAATGAAAAATTCCACATAAATGCATGTTCTAAGGAATCGGGGTTTGCCGCTTTGGAGATCAAAACGTTCTTTGAAGTAACCATTTCTGATGAAATTCTTTGTAAAACGTATTGAACACTTCCTTGTTTTTAAAAGTGGATATATTAAACGTAATTTAAAGTTTTATTCTTGGTTCAATCTTATCATTATGAACATAGTTATTATTCTGTATTATACAACATGATTATGGCCTCTGGGCTAATTAGGATATGATAATGAAATTGTAAGAATTACGTATAAAAATGAAATAAAATTTGGATTTTGCTATATCTATTTTGTTTGCTTTTTCATGTATTTTAGTTCTCAGTTATACTCCAGATGTTGAAGTTATCATATATACTTTCATAAGTTAAGGATAACAGAACTTATTCCATGATACGGAGAATTAAATTTTTTTTCTGCGCTGCAGATTTTCTATACAATTGGCAATTACTAATTGATGGTTCATAGAAGATAATGGGAAAATCTGTTTCCAGGAAAAACTCTCCCACCCAAACAAAGAAAGGCATATTTCCTGTATGTTGGGCCAGTAGGCAGAACTTCAGAAAGAGCTGAATCACTGCTTCTCCTCCCACTGGGAAAAAAAAAAAAAATCACATTATCGCAGACCATCTTATCTTCAGACAGTTATCTTGAGTTGCATGTCTCCTACATGGAAAAAGTCATGGGAAAAATTGCAAGGCGATATTAAAACCATTGGAAAGCAAGTAAAGAAAAATTTTAATGCCAAGTATTATAGGGAAATAATTGTCTACAAAATTTCTCTCTCACTCCCTGGAGTATACCAGAGCTAGTAATAGAAAATGTGATTACTGCTCAAGAAACGTTACAGAGGAATGGCTAATGAATTATAGAATAATGGACTCCAGTATGAATTTAAATCTTGATTGTCGTAATTATTGACATATAATTTTAGGCAAATTATTATTTCAGTTTTCTTATCTGTAAAATAAAGTTCATAATAACATATATTTTTTTCATTGTGAGGATTAAATGAGTTAAAATATTTAATGTGTTTTTAAACAACCCCTGGGATATAGTAAGTAATTGAAAAGAAACTGTTATTATTATTTGTACTAGCTGAAAAATAAAATATAATTTTATAGGAATAAAAATATCAACAATATTTTGGAAATTGAGTAAATTATTGAGTAATTGAGGAAATTATTTATTTTACTCAACAAGTATTTATTTGGTGCTAACTGTGTGCCAGACACTCTGTTAGTGAGGGTTAATTACTGGAAAATGTTATCTGGGAAAATTATAGAATTATGCTTGAAAAATCTTTGTTGAAGTGGCAAATGTCTCTTCCTTCCAGAAGAGATTTGATTTTAATTTTGTTTTCATCTTTCAGGGGGAAAATCATGTGATATACAGCTTTACATTAAGAGGGACTCCCTACACACTGTCTCAGTTGGGAGTCCATTGCAACTGAAATGCCCTGTATCATACTGTGCAAATAGACCTAACGTGACCTGGTGCAAGCTTGAAGAAAAAAGCTGTTCATATCTTAGGAATAGACCTCAGACGCACACAAGTTGGGAAGCAAAGGACAATATTTCCATTTTTGTTCTGCATTTTGATCAAGTACTTGTTAGTGACAATGGATCATACCGCTGTTCTGCAAATATTCCACCTGGAGTCATTGAAAGCCACTCAATAACCGTTATTGTGACAGGTGAGTTCTAGACACTGAGACTACCTAATATTTTTCTCATTATGTTTCAAGGAAAAAGAGGACCCAGATTCTCAAGTGATTATGTTAGATGCTGAACTCATGTAAAACATCAGAATACTGCCACACCTCACAGATTGTGATATAAGTGCACATACATGTCTGTGTGTATGTGTCTTGGGATTGAGTGAATTAGAGAAGAGCAGAGAAAAATATAATAAAAGTTATTGTTCTTGCCTTTAGGAGGTATAAAATTTATTTGGTAAGTCCAAAAATAGATCACTGAAATATGGAAAAAGTTACAAAGTGAATACCATTAGTAGGAGACAGCTTTCTATTCTCTGTTTTTGTTTTCTTTTTCTTTTATTTTTCCTTCTATTTTTCTGTCCTTGACTTTTACTGATACTAATTCCTCAAAGTTATGTTTGTGGAGCTCAGATAGTTACATACTTGTCAGTAGTTCACAGTTTGCACAGAAGGCAAACAGAACACAAATAACCTGACTCCTGATGAGTTTTAGGAATATTGATAGCTTTAGTTGCCTCCCCAGTCCTTCTCCATAGGCCCTCAATAGGCTGAAACATCAGAGGATGGACTGATTGAGGTTAAGCTGGGCAAAACAAGGCTAAATGAAACATGGAAAAAAAATAGAGAGGAGTAGAGGAGAGTAAAAATATATTTGGTTAATGAAAATCCCACAGCTAACATCATACTCAATGGTGAAAGACTGAAAGCTTTCCCCCAAGGACAGAAACAAGACAAGGATGTAGGCTTTGCCACTTCTGTTCAACACTGAACTGGAAGTTCTAGCCAGAACAATTAGGCAAGAATAGAGAAATAAGAGGTATCCAAATTGGAAAAGAAGAAGTAAAATTACCTCTGGTCACAGATGGCATGGTCTTATATATAGAAAATCCTTTAAAATCCACAAAAACTACTAGAGCTAATAAATGAATTCAACAAATTTGTTGTATGATCAACAGAAAAATCAGTAGCATTTCTATACAGTAGCAATGAACAATCTCAAAAGGAAATTAAGAAAATAATTCCATTTATAATAGCCTCAAAAAGAATAAAACACTTAGGAATGAATTTAACCTAAGAGGTGCAATACTTTACACTGAACAAAACATGGCTGGAAGAAATTAAAGAGGATGTAACTGAATAGAAAGACAGCCCATGTTCATGGATTGGAAGATTTAATATTGTTAAGATGGCAATATTTCCCAAAGTGAACTACAGATTCAATGAAATCCCCATCAAAATCCCACCAATCTTTTTTTTCCAGAAATGGAAAAGCTGATCCTAAAATTCATATGGAATTGCAACAGACCCAGAGTAGCCAAAAAAATTTTGAAAAAGAATACTGTTGGAGGACTTAACACTTCCCTATTTCAAAACATAATACAAAACTACAATAATCAAAACTGTGGTAGTGGCATCAGGATAAATACATAGATCAATAGAATGGAATTGAGAATCCAGAATCAATCCATACATCCTTGGTCAACTGACTTTTAGCAAGAGTGCCAAGATCACTCAACGGGAAAAAAATAATTTCTTAAATAAATGGTGCTGAGACCATTGGATAGCCACATGCAAAAGAATTATTTGGACCTCTATTTCACACAATATACAAAAAATATGTAAAAATGGATCAGATATTTAAATATAAGAGCTAAAAGTATAAATTCTATGTTTATATAAAGCTAGAATACTATGTTTCCTTAGAAGAAAATATAGGAGTAAATCTTCATGATCTTAGATTTGTCAATGGTTTCTTAGATATGAAGTCAAAAGCATAAGTAACAAAAGAAAAAAACAGATAAATTGTACTTCATCAAAATTAAAAACTTTTGTGAATCAAAGGACACTACCAAGAGAGTAAAAAGACAACACATAGAATATGAGAAAATATTAGCAAATCGTATGTCTGATAAGGGACTAGTACTCAGAATATATAAAGAATTCTTACAACTCAACAACAGACAAGCAACCAAGTAGAAAATGGGAAAAAGATTCCAAATGGCATTTCTTCAAAGAAGATATGTAAATGGCCAATAAGCACATGAAAAATGCTCAATGTCAATAGTTATTAGGGAAATGCAAATCAAAACCACGAGATACCAGTTCACATCCACTAGAATGACTAGAATTGTGTAAAAATGGAAAATCACAAGCGCTGACAAGAATGTGGACAAATCAAAACCCTCATACATTGCCAGTGGAAATGTAAAATGGTACAGCTGCTTTGGAAAACAATTTTCCAGTTCTTCAAAAGGTTATATATAGTTGCCACAGACCTAGCAATTCCATGTCTAGGTAAATACCCAAGCGAAATAAAAATACGTGTCCACGCAAAAGTTTGTACATGACTGTTTATAGCAGCACTATTCACAGCAGCCAAAAAATGGAAACAATCCAAATGTCCATCAACTGATAAATGGTTAAAGGAAATGTATATCCACACAACAGAATATTATTCAGCCATAAAAAGAATCAGGCACTAATACATGCTACAACGTAGATAAACCTCAAAAACCTTATTCTGAGTAAAAGAAGCCAGACACAAAAGATCACATATTGTATGATTCTTTTTATATGAAATATCCAGAATAGGAAAATTCATAGAGATTGAAAGCGATTAATGGTTAACAGAGACTGGGAGAAAGGGAGAATGACGAGTGACTACTTAATGGGTATGGGGTTTCTTTTTGGGGTGATGAAAATGTTCTGACACTAGATAGTGGTGATCATTGCACAACGCTGTGAATGTCTCAAAATACTACCGAATTGCACACTTTAAATTATTAAAATAGTAATTTTTATGTTATTTGTATTTTACTATGATAAAAAAATATATTTGAATCAAAAAAGATCACCTTTTAATTATAAGAAATGAGATGGAGTTTCTTTTGTGGCCCATAAACTGACCTTGAAGGTTATTACAAAAGAGAAATATCAAAGAGGTTTGGTGCAGTGGTAGCGTGTCTGAATCTATATGTAGCCTCATTTGGTTACTTCTATGGACTCCGTTTACTTGGATGCATACATTTTGTGTTTCTTGAAAATTAATTTATTATTTTACACTCAGACTTCAGAGTCAGATTTTAAACTCTCTTCAAGTAGCCCAATGAAGCAACCCTTTAAATCTCTTTAAAATCCTTTAAATCATGTTAAGATCTGTGAAAGCAACCTGATGAAGAAACGCTCAGTACTCTAGTGGTAGCTGCAACCCTCTGCTATGAGGCACAGAGATGTAAAAGGGATTTATGGCAGAGTTGGAGACTCTGTATTTGCAAATTTGAGGTCAAACTCAATGCTGTTGCCTGTGACCATTGATGCACTGGCTTATAAATCTCTTTAGAATAGAGGCTTTGTCTTAAACATCTGCTTCTCTACAAATAGATGGTATAGTGTCTGGCACATAGTAGATGCTCAATAAACATTTCTTTGTAAATGAATTAAAGAACATAATCTATGCAAAGTGAAAAAATTGCCTTTAACAACCTGGAGAAACCTATATTGAGGATGTATGGAATGAATACATTTCTGGAGAGAAATTTCACTATTAATTTAATAATGAGATAAAATACCGAATTTTTTAAGAGTTTTTTTAAGTGGCAAAATAAATGATAAAAATAAGCAAAACTTGCAAATCATTACCCTCAGAATATTAATTATATTATTAAATATAAAATAATTAAGTGCCCTTAGATAATTTATATAATGTATATTAATATAATATATAATAAAATTAAATGCAGTGGTATTGAGTCCATTTTCCTTGGAAGACAAGACTCCTTGTGTAACTTAGTCTTTCTTCGTGGGAACCAATCCACTTCTGTACAAGAGGAAGGAATTTAGCCAGGGTCAGAGGCAAGCTAATAATTACTTATGGCACAGAATTCTCCCAGGAGTGTTATGGTTTCCACTCTGTCCCATATTTGCGTTATTCTATGAAGACTACAGATGGTTGTCGTTTGCAAAATTTGCATAAAGGTGCCTGTTCTAGGGATCAAGTCAGGGCTGGAATTAGGATTAAGAATCTGGCTCCCTTGGAGAGGAGGGGCCTAGCTTCAGGGGAAAGGAAGCAGTGTTCTCTCTTAAACCCTGTCCCCTGAGGGAATATGCTTATTAGAGTCTGACTCTTATTAGGGTCAGAGTGTGAAGGATGAAATGTTGAAAGGGAAAGTCTAAGAGCTAAGTAGGAGACGTGAAGGGCCTTTGACATTTTTCGTTGAAGAGTGCTACTCCCCTAATGTCATACTCTCATATCTTTGTTATCACTTTGTTAATTAATGCTCCTGACCCCCTTTGGGAATTTCCCGGGGTCTTGACCTTAGCCTTCTATTCTTGTCTGTCAACAACCTTCCACTCTGTGATTTGTTGCCTCCTTCAGCTTCTATGAGCATCTCACACCTTCATTATCATCCTTTTAAATATTCTGATTAATTGTATGGAATGCTTGTCTTTGGTGTTTTGCCATTTTGGTCCACTTCCAGCCAAAACCCGTCCTAATACACTTAACTTGCTTAATAAACTTCTTTCATAATGTCACTCTTTTATTGAGTCCCCTGCAGAGACTCCTCAGTGCTTATAATATTAGGCTCATGTTTGTTAACCAGAGGCTTTCCACAGTCCAACCCCACTGGCCTTTCTGGATTGTTTCTGGATTCCGGATAGAACCTCTCAACTCCAGCCTAACAGCCCTCCTTGCCATTGCCATGCTTCCACCACAGTCCTTCCTATGTTGCTCTCCCCCTCTGTAGGACACTCATTCATCTGCCTCCACCTATCAAAATTCCATGCCTCCTGTCAAGCCCAGCTCATTTCCCAAGTTCTTATTGAAGCCTTCCATGTTAACCCTAGGGGGAAGGGATTTCTCTTTTCTATCAATTTTTATGCCATTTAAGGTCTCTGCCTCTCATTCATCACTTACTGGAGTAATATGGGCAAGTGTCTTTTATCCCATGAAGGATTATAATGTCCTAGGAAGTGGTAACTGTCGTATTTCTCTGGTCATCCCTGCTTCCTTTACAAAATTCAAATGAATTATTTAGGAAATGGCTTTGAACTGGGCTTGAATTTTTCCTTTAATGAAGTGATGAGAACAAACATAACAGAGAAAGGGTCAAAGGAAAATTCTTTTTCCTTCTGTACCTGGGAATCCTCAGTAAACTGAATATGAGGTGAGGAGAAAAATATACTCCAGAGTTATATTTAAGGACCATGACTTCTGTCAATCAATTTTGGAGGTATGATAAAAAATATTCCATTTTCTCCCCTTGAAATATCTTTTGAGGATATTGGAAATTTTTCTGTTTTGTATCGTACTCTCCTTTGCGTTTTATGTTCAAGTTAAGAATTGATCCATGTAAGAACAAAGCTCTGACAGAGTGAGGGCTTGGATGCTTTTGGAAAAGTAATATTCTCCCAGAATGAAGAAAAGCACTTTGCAAAGCAAAGTCCCAGGGGAAAGGCTGGCAGAGCTGGGATCAGTCGCTGGAACATGCATTGACCTGTAACTCTATCCTCCCCAACCCACCCTTGGTCCATCCCTGATTAGGAACTTCACAAAGGCAGGTGGCCATCACCTTAGCAGGGAAGTGGGAATGGTGTGAGTGACCAGGATGTGAGAGACACAATCTTTCCTTCAGCTTGTCATCAAAAGCATCCTTTCCGCGTGGCCTTCTACACTCACTTGGAGCACCTGCTGAATGTGTATATTGTTATTCCAAGAGCCAAACGGAAGCATACAGGCTGTCTTCCGTCCTTATGCTTATGGAGTGGGGAAGAGAGAATGAACACAGACAGATGAAGGTTGTGTTGTAATTATACAGTCTTTCTTTGAGCCTCAAAATAAACCCAGGGATTTACTTCGTGTCCGTCACGTTGAGGTGATGATCTGCCAATTATGCAAATTGCCTTCGAGCTGTATCATTGGATTCTCTGTTAGTGTGCAAATGCAGGAGTTTTCTCAGAGACTAGCTCTGATTTTGGACAGACCTGAGTATACGCCTTCACTGTTTTCACCGCCAATTTCAATTCTTTATCGTATTTTTCTGTTTCAGAACGGACTCAAAACAATTCAGAACACCCTCTAATAAGTAAGTATCAAACTAGTCAAATAAAATTAAGGAAACTAGAATGTTTGGTGGCTGGAGAAATAATACAAGTTGGATCTTCTTAACTAGGTGCATTTGTTTGCATCAGGTTATCTGTTGTGGGAACCTTACCACAACATACACTTCCCCGAGACAGCTATGTCTGTCACTCCTGACAAAGACTGAGTTGCTTGTCCAATCTAAGCAACAGCTGCAGCATGAACAATGCAGCATTTGTTGCCACTCTGAATTACCAAACCTCTTTATGCATGGCTCCAGTAGCTCCTGACCACCTTTACCCCAAAACCAAGAATATGGGGAAGTGAATATCTATATGCTAACATATTTAGAAATAAAGCTTTCTTGCATTAAAAAAATTAACGCAAGTATCAAATTAAAGATGTGATGTACTCTGACATTTTCTATTCTATGTTTCATTTTTTTTAACATTATTTGAGATCTATTAAATTATTTCATGACCCACTAATAAATTGCAACCTACCAGGGACAAACAGGGCCTTCATGTATATTAACATTGATCAATAATAATGAGTACTACTTGTATGCTCAGCAAAGCATATTTGGAGATACCAAAGTTATTTTGAGATCCCAAAAGTATTCAGTATTTGGAGATACCAAAGAGTTATGAAGCAACAAAAAGGCATTGTGTTAAAGGAACTTTAATTTAATATTAGAAATATGTTGACTCGAGTCCCAATTGCCACTCACTAGCTGTCTGACTTTGGGCATTCTTCGCAAGGCAGGGGAGTGGATAAAAATAACGGCTTCCTTACTTTTCTTAAGTGGTAAATATGAGAGTTAAATAAGACAAAGGAAATGAAAGAACTTGGTGAAGCACTTTCTGAGAACTGTTATGGATATTGTTTTACAGGGGATTAACCCTAGCAGATTAAAGAATTTTTGCAAAAATTAAATTATAATGCAGAGCCACCTACACATGCTCAGCAATAAAGCAAGTGGGTGAGAGTCCTGAGGCCTGGGGTTCTTGGGGAAGGCCTCCTACAAAAGAAACAGAAGCATCAGCTGGAGGTCTCTTTCATTCAAGTTCTGACAATGCTGAGGGTGTTGCCAATCCTACTATATTTCAGATTTCCTAATGTCTTTAGCATTGACTAACATTTCAGATGCAACCAGTGCCTCAGCAACAACCTCCAAGGAAGAGACAGCGGACAAACGATGGATCCTGTATAGTTTTCTTCCTTTGGGGGGATTGCCTCTGCTCATTACCTGTTTCTACCTATTCTTCTGCCTGAGAAGGCACCAAGGTGGGTTCCGTCTCCCTCTGCTGCTCTGTGCCATATGTTTGGGATTCAATTACTAGGGACGAGAGATTTTTAGTTGGTCCCTATTGTTTTCTTTCCCAATACTGTGTCATAAACCATGGATAATGATTTCCTGGGGGACAACTCATCCTTCTACGACAAAGCCAAATGGATTAATTGAGCTCCCCTTTAGTCACGGTAAATCATGCTTACCACAGTGAGGTGCTCCAGGCAAGGTTTGTGGTAAGAAGGGCACATTGCTGGGACTTACTCATTCTACCTGTGTCAATCTTAGGTTTGCATGAGGAGGAGCTCTTCTAAACTTCAAGAGTGTTGAAATAATCTCAGATCAACAGGTCTGATTTGAGTTAGTCTGTCTGGTCCTCTTTTTCACAGCCACACCACATCATGCAGTCATACACGCCCTTGTCTAAATGAAGACCCAGTGTCCACAGAGGAAATTCATATGCCTGTGCTTTCTGTTGCCATCACAAACACATGCTTTAACTGAGCCCTCACCCAACAATAAAGCATTTGAAAATGTGGGTTTGGCTATGATGAAAGAGATGTGATATTTTGAAAACAATTCCTTTCTGCCTTTGTAAGAATTCCCTCAATGTCATGAGTGAACACTTAAACACAGTAATGGAGAGATATTTGGAGAATTCTTTCTTGTTTTTTTTTTTTATAAATACCATGTATTGAGTGTTTTCTTTTATTTTTTTAGATTGGCACCTGAGCTAACGACTGTGGCCAATCTTTTTTTCTGCTTTATCTCCCCAAATCCCCCCTGGTACGTAGTTGTATATCTTAGTTGCAGGTCCTTCTAGTTGTGGCATATGGGACGCCACCTCACCGTGGCCTGATGAGTGGTGCCATGTCTGCGCCTAGGATCCGAAGCAGCAAAACCCTGGGCCACCGCAGCTGAGCGTGCGAACTTAACCACGCGGCCACGGGGCCGGCCCCTGGAGACTCCTGACCTAGCTCTGGTCTAAACCACCTCAGCTCTCCCTCTTCCTCTTCTTCTACGCCAACTCCTCCCATCCCTTTTCCCATAACAGCAGCCACAGTCTAACTATAGAAACTAAGCTAGACAGAGCAACCCTTATTTTTGCCACAAGAGAAAGCTTTGTCTGGGCAAAAGTGCTTCTGGTGTTTTGTGGTGAGCACTCTCGGAGCCCAGAACCTTCTCAGAATGCTGAGGGAATCCTCTGTAACCCCAACTCCACATCTGCAACTCCGAGGCCCTTCCCATGGTCGCTCTCCAGGTTTCACCACTTTTCCTAAGGCTGCTGTAACTTATCTCAGAATTTCAGGAAAAGAGGCAGGAGTAAATCCTTTGATTTACCACATCCAAAGCCAAATAGGCAACAGGAGATCCTGGCTAGGTAGGTGACAGGACAGCAGTTTGTCTGGCACTGAGTACAGAATGTCCCCAGAACAAGGATTTCCAGCCTTTTTAAAGTGATGTGCTAGATTCTGCTCCTTCCTCTTGGATGTGCCACAGGGCTCTCTGCAGTGAGAAGTGAGGAACCAGTGAACAAAACGGGCAGCATAGTTCTCACAACTGGGGTGTGTGTGCCATGCTAGTCACAGCAAATAGACAAGTCGAAACTAGTAACAACGCTGGTAGGCAAGTGGGTAAGCATGGTGGGAAGGCATCCCACCCCTGCTCTGGGGGCTGAATTTCAACCTAGCAATCTATTTCGTAACCCATATTCTTACCACAACCCTAACTTGCAGGACACTGGGGAAGAACTTTGTGGTGTTCTTCATTCCTTTTGGTTTCTTATTTTTCTTTTTGAATTCCAGGGAAACAAAAGAAGCCTTCTGATACAACAGGAAGGGAAATTAACCTGGTATGTTTAGTGTATCTGTTAAAACAAATGCAATCTGTGTTATACCACGTCAATATTTCTGTTTCTTAATGTAATGAGTCTGTGTAACACTTATCGTATGCCAGGCACTGTTCTAAGTACTGTATTTATCGACTTACTTTAAAAATGTATTTATTTTACATTCACCTCCATCTGCAAAGATTGTTCAGGATTAACAAGTCTCATAATAAGTGGTCCTTTGGAAGGGCGTGGGTGGCAGTAGAGACCCTAAGCAGAAAAGTCAGAGACTGAATTGTATTACCTTGGTTCTACTCTTGGCCAGTTATGTGACCAGGCTATTCATTTATCCTCACAAAAATATCTTAAAGTCTTTCGGGAAGAGAGTTGAGAGTTAACGAGAGAATAAACTATAAACAACCTCATAAAACAAGGTGTGGTTTCTTGACAGATCACACCAGCAGATAAAGAGGCATGATCACAGGTCCAGTTACTATGCAAAGGTCCCTCGGGATGTGTGTGGGCTCCTTGAGGAAGAGACTTCCCAGACAAAGGGCCTCTTGGAGACCGTGCCAAGTTTTCCGAAAAGTTCTTAAAATATAAACTTAGGCCTTTCTTTTGGGTTCAATATTGTGTAAATATAGAAACCCAAAAAAGAATGCAAGATGAGGCAACATATTTCTGAAAAAAATTTTATGAAGCTTTTTTGTTAAAAACAAATAGTCGTAAGTGAGGTATTGCAAAGGACTTTGGGGGGGTTGTTTCAATACAGAAGACTAGAGATAAAGATGCAGTAAACTTCTTGAAATTTCCAGAAATACCAGAGGCAGATACAGCCAATAATTCTACATATAATATTAAATGGCATTCAGCATTCCCCACCAGGTTGCCTAATTTTAAATCAAACCAAATACATTCAACTTGATAAACTTGAATTAAGGTTTTAGTAAGAATCAGTAGGCATCATTGCGTTAGATGCTAAGGTTTCATTTCCTCAAGTAGGGGCATTTTCTTAAATATTATTTCCTTTCTTTCTATAGTGAACAACAACAAACTACATTTTGTTACAATCAAATCTGAGAGCTATGAAACCATTTAAAAAATAATTTACTGTCCAAGCAAAGCCCCGATTGGTTAAAATGTAGTTATATTTCTTCCTGCGTAAGCAGGACAAATTATTTATGATTTGAAGTTGAATTCAGGCGGGGTGTTTCTGTTGTTGTAATTATTTGAGAATTTAGTTTTAAGGTGTTCCTGTCTTTCACAGGAATTCACAGTTTTGCCCTCATATGAATTGTGAAACATTTCAGAAAATAATCAAAGAGATGCCATATTAGATCTTTGAGACTAAAGATTTCTTAAGAAGGAAGTTGTATGGGAACCAGTGGAATAGGAATCCACAGTAGAGAAAGCAACTGGTAAAAGGTTGGCAGGTACATATAAAAGCCAGAGTTCCCAACTTATTCCAGAATGGTCCTTCAAGGGTATAAAAGTGCTCATATACTAAAAACCACTGAATTGTATATATTTTTTAAAAAGTGCTTTGTAAACCATAAAGTGCCATACAAATATAGAATAGCATAGTGCCTCAGTGTCTGTCATCTGTACCCACCACAGCATGGTGCACCAGCCACGTGGCACTCACCCACTTTGATGAGGTGCCACAGGAGAGGTCCAGCCTCAGAGTGCTGTGTGTGAAAGAGCCTTTCACCCTACTCATTCTAAGAATGTTTTCCATGGAAATGAGCCATGGGTGGGGTTGGGAGCCAGATAACTGAGTTGACAGACTTATACAGACTGAAAAGGAGGACAGGGACCTTGTTGATATATTGAAGATTTATGGCTGTGTTTTAGATCACACGACAGTCTTCTCCTGCGCTCCTCCAAAGAGACCTTAACCAGGCTCCTCCGAGTGGAGACTGGAGCACTTTCCTTCCTTCTGAACCAAGAGACTGGGAAGGTTAGAGCAATCCCTGCCTCTTTCAATTATCCAGCCTTGGTGTTACCTCCTGAGCAGTCACCCCTTGGAGGGAGGCAGTGTACTCAGGAGTCAAACTCCTAGCTTCTCAGGATAGAGCCAGACATGCTCGTGTGGTAGAACTCTGCCAAGGAGGTGGGGTAGACATACTACTGTGTACATCACAGTGTGGACGACAAAGGACCAGATAAGGCACATAGACTATCAGACTGTGGACCCGATACCTCAAAGGAGCTGGATCAAACTTCAAGGACGTAAATTGACTGGCAAAATTGGGACTAAAAAATTTGAAATAACAACCCTTAGCATTAACATGATATCTTCATTTTTATCAGGTGGGCCCCTTGTTTAGCTTGGAATGACTAACAAATAACTGAAGAGAGTGCAAACCATCAGGACCCATTTTATTTTTAATTCCCATAGTTTCACACTTTTCTCAGAAGCTTTAAGGTATTTGACCGTCTTTGGAAGCGTAAAAATGTTCTTGTGATAGAAATACCAGTTGGAATATTTTAGAACTTTTTCTAAGCTTTGGCTCCCCCCTCCTCAAAACTGACAGCAGTTTTCCAGTTCCAGGTTTCAAATCATAATAATACGTCTTGGATAACCCATAAAGTTTATTCTTTCTGCCCTCTTAGAGGATATCTGTTCTGCTTTATCTTTAATCATTTTATTCTAAACTATGTTAATATTATCCATTATATTGTAAGCTGCCTGAAGTCCTTGTGGAATATGTTACGCTTCTTTCATTAATTTTGCCTATGTTTTTCATCCTGAGGAAGAATCGAAAATCGTTCTGCAACCTCAAAAGTGACTAATAATACAGCACAAAATAACTATCTGAGAGGAACATAGTGGTTTTTGTCCTTCCATCCTTTAACCAGCAAGAATCTGCTAAAAAAGTAGATGTCAGCAGCATATTGAGGAAGAGTAGATTATTTCTCTCACTGTATAATGACTCAGTTTAGCCTACATTCATAGTTCACTAATGGATATGCATTATCACATCCTTAAGTGGGACTTAAAACACTCTTTTCTTCTCTTATAGGCTGATGTTCCTCAGCCCTTTAGGAGTGAGCACACTGAAGTGGGCACCAGGCAAAATTCCCAAACACTGCCATCAGAAACTGGAATTTATGATAATGACCCCCTGTTCGGGGTCCAGGAAGAGTCTGGGGTTTATTCTAACCCATGTCTGGAGGACAATAAACAAGGCATTGTTTATGCTTCCCTGAACCATTCCCTCGTTGGAATAAACCCAAGACAGGCAAGAAATGTGAAAGAAGCACCTACGGAATATGCCGCTATATGCGTGAGGAGTTAAATCTGGTCCCGGTCTCCAGCCATGACTACAGAATGATCAGCATGTCAGCACCATTGTCTGAGCCCACAGAATGTCAAAGAACATTCCTTGACCTGAGAAGTTTCACTTTAAGGAGGTTCATGTTGGTGCTTGGGTCTTAAGGGTCCACAGGACAAATAACTAAAATTTCTCCCAGGTGCTTCTTTGGGAGCCTTTTATACTATAGCCTTGAACAACAAAATCTTCTCTCTGAAACTATGTGATATCCTGAGTAGCAGAGTAGTAGAACATTTCAATTTAGCTACATTTTACCCAATATACAAACTCAATATTTTCTTTGGACCTATCAGAGACATGAAAGGAAGAGAGGTTTGTGTTATCTGGATCAGTTCGCTACACTCTCTTGAAAAATAATGTCCCAATTAACTAACTAGTCATAAATACAGAAATGTTTATTTCCAGTCAATCTTCCATAATAAGAAATTATGCTCTGTCAATCTAATACTGGGGTTTCTTAAATGTAAAGGAGAAATAACTTTAGATTTGGTGATATTACAAAAGAATGGAAAGAATAAATGGTGCAATAAAGATGTGGAGTACAGCAACTGGAAGCGAGGTAGATGTTCCCCATATCTGACAAACAAGTGCTTATTATATCCGCCCTGTTAGATTGCTAAGCAAACATAGGTAGTCATGGAGCAACTAATGTATGGTGCATTTATAAACAAAATGGTGACTCAGTGTTTGGGTCACATAGACTAATATATATGAATGTGACATAATGCTGCTGAATTAACATACTTACAGGTATCTGAACAGGTATAAAAATCAGTGAGATTATTGTCAGGCAAGGGCAGATCGATGGCTTAAACTGCTTCATGGTTGACCTCATAGCAAATTAAAAGCACAATTAATAGAATGGAGAAAAGTCCAAAATATTTAATTGGCCTGTATAGGTCAACATACTTTCATTCGCCACATCTGTGTCTTGCTGTTCTTCTTATTAAGGAAGAGAAAATCAGATAGTGAAGTATTACAGTTTGATAACCATTCCTTTAAAAATACTGAGGTTGCAGCTACTGAAGAGTATAGCAAGAAGAGATGCTTCCAGATTTTCTAAATTTCCAGAGTTCTTGAGTCTAATTATTTCAAAAACAGCCTACAACTTTTTTCAACAGCTTGAGGCTATTCAGGTTCTCAGGTGCTGCTACTAGTAATACAATAGACCTCATACAAAGTGGATAGCAAAGGTTAGGACCCATTTGAACCAATGTGTGAGCTGCTGCACAAACGAATGCGGGGGTGCGTGTGTGTGTGTGAGTTAGTGCGTAGAAGGAAGGGTAGGTGACTTACAGAAATTGTACAAGAGAAACTGACAAGCTGAAGTTCTATTTCAGTTCGCTAAAGAAGCTCAAAATATAGAGTAAGCGGGTCATTACAAAAAAATGTATGAAAGTAATGTATGAAATTATGGGGACAGGAGTAAAATTTTTTGTCCCAAAAGATGAACTTGAGATTTTTGTGGCCAAGCTTTTCTTATGTAACTTTGGCATTAAGATTTTGCCCCTTAGATTGGGGTTACGGGTGTTGTTTTAGAGTCACTATTTTCTAGCCAGTATGATATCGTTAAACCTAGAATTTTGAGTAACCCTAATTCTAGGTAGACTCTTTTAGCCAAGCTGCATTTTTGGGAAACTTAGGTACAAAAGGCGTATTAGAATAGCTTCTTGCGGTACTCTTAAAAATAGAAACAGGAAGTATGGGGAGGATGCATTTTGCTGTCCTTATCAGATAAACTCACAAAGCTGAACAGTTCCTTCATAATCTTCTTGAATTTAAAAAACAAGATATTTCTGTCTATTGTTTATAATATTCTTAGCATGCCTTACAGTAAAGACAATGTTGATAATGATTTCATCTCTGTAAATGATTTATATATGTATTTGTACCATCCTGCCAAAATCATAAATCATTTATGCTTTTATTTCTTCTTAATAAAAGGTGTCAGAGTTATATATGTATTTCCCAAATAAATCTATTTCAGTCTTATTTACATGGCTTATTTCATTAATGAAATGTGAGAAAAAGAATATGTACATAACTTAATGATTTTCCATGAATTTTAAGATTGTTGGTTGTTCCCAATAAGAAAGTAAAGTTATTAAAACTTATTTGGAATCAATTCGGTATTGGCTTTTGTATCAAAAAATGCATGGGTGTGAAATAGAAGAGTGATTCTCAAACCTGATGGCACATGAAAACAGCCTGAAAAACTTGTTAGATTATCAACCTGTTGATTATCAACTCCCAGCACTAGAAGTTCTAATTCCGGAGATATGGCTCCATAATTTTCACTGTTAAAAGACACTCCCCGTAATTTTAATATAGGTTTCTCAATGTAGAGGCCAGTTTGGCATATGTGGTTTATTTGATCAGTTTTGTCCACCAATCAAAACTTTCCAGGCCCCAGAATTTATTCTCTAAACTGATCACATCTGTATCTATCTCCATATATCCTTTTTTAAAGAGCAGTTTTAGGTTCAGCAAGGTTGAGTGGAATGTAAAGAGTTCCCATTTACCCCCTGCCTCCTAATCTGCGTGGCCTCCACTATCATCAACATCCTTCACCAGGGTGGTACATTTGCTGCAATCAACGAACCAACACCGATGCACCATTTTATCAACCAAAGTCCATAGTTTACATTAGGGTTTACTCTTGGTGGTGTAATTCTATGGGTTTTGATAAGTGTATAATGACATATATGCTTTATTCTAGTAACCTACAGAATAGTTGCACTGCCCTAAAAATCTCCTGTGCTTTATCTACTCATCCTTTCCTCCCTCCAAACTCCTGACAACCACTGATCACTTTACTGTCTCCATAGTTTTGCAGAATGTCATATAGTTGGAACTATACAGTATGTAGCCTTTTCAGATTGGCTTTCACTTAATAATATGCATTTAAGGTTCTTCCCTGTCTTTTCTTGGCTTGATAGCCCATTTCTTTTCAGTACTGAATAACATTTCATTGTCTGGATATATCACAGTTTATCCAACCACTTACTGAAGGACGTCTTGGTTGTTTCCAAATGTTGGCAATTATGAATAAAACTGCTGTAATCATCCGGGTGCAGGTTTTTGTGTAGACATCAGTTTTCAACACTTTTGAGCAAATACTGAGGAACATGGTTGCTGGATCATATGGTAAGAGTATGTTTAGTTTTGTAAGAAACTACCAAACTGCCTTCCAAAGTGGCTGGACCATTTTGTATTCCCACTAGCAGTGAATGAGAGTTCCTGTTGCTCCACATCCTCATCAGCACTTGGTGTTGTCAGCGCTCTGTATTTCGTCCATTCTAATAGGTGTGTAGTAGTATCCCATTGTCCTAATTTGAAACTTCCTGATGACATATGATGTTGATCATCCTTTCATATACTTGCCATCTGTGTATCTTCTTGGTGAGATGTCTGTTCAGATCTTTTGCCCATTTTTTAATCAGGTTATTTGTTTTCTTATTGCTGAGTTTTATGAGTTCTCTGTATAGTTTGGATAACAATCCTTTATCAAATGTGTCTTTTGCAAATGTTTTCTCCCAGTCTATGTCTTGTCTTCTCATTCTGTTTATGGTCATATCATTATGCTAATGGTCATATCAGCACTTATTTGTCATTATGTTTGTCGCCACATTAGATTGTGGACTTCTTATGGGTGAGGATTATGTCACATTCCTCTTTAGTTTCTTAACCCAGTACTTGGCACATGGTAGAAGTAAATAATGTTTAAGGAATGAGTGATTGTGTTTGTGAAGTCAGTTTTCTAGTCCATTGCTACTCAAAGGATGGCCCTCATATCAGTAGCATGGGCATCCTGGGAGTTATTAGAAATGCGGAATCTCTGGCTTTACCTACTGAACAAGAATCTGCATTTTCACAAGATCCCTCAAGTGATTTTTAAAGCTTGTGATCCATTTAGCCTTTATGAACTCTATCTCCCCCTGCTATCCTCCCCTTCCCCGCCCCCTGCCTCCGGAGACAGGTGTGGCAGGAAGCCAAGTCACATTCATAAAACAGACTCATTTGGAAAGTCCTATTTTAGGTAGAAACAGGAAGGGCCTCACCACCCAGCCCAGAAAGTAAAAATGGCAAGTGAGAAAGAAAACATTAATACTTTATAGAATGTTTGTGCTGAACTTGAGAACACAGGAACTGAAAATCCTGTGCTAGAAATCAAGTTACAGGTTCAAAAGGAAGTTCTGGGTATTAATCTTTAAAATCAGGCCCTATTCTGAAGTGAGTCAGGGTAAACATTCCATGAGAATTGCTTTATCTGCAAACGACATATGATCACATACTAGGTACCTACTGGTTTGCTAGCTTCTGCGGTGTCGTGTGTGAGAAAGATTCCCTTCCTGCCTCTCAGTGCTTGCAGTACAGACAAAGAGGTAGAAACCAAACAAAAAATTGTGAGCTGATAGTGGAATTCTGTCATGGAGGTAGGTGTAAAGTGCCATGAAACACCTAACTGTAAGTTCCTTGTGTATAAGGACCACGTCTTATTCACTTTAGTAGAATCCGTGGTCCTGAGATGCTATTTGGGGTTTTTGAGGGAAACTAATTAATCACATTCCTCTGTGTCTGTAAATTCTTAATCAGTTGAGAAATTAAAGGAGTCAAATTGGGGGAAAGACTAATATTGATAGGAAAGGTGAATTGGCAAGCATGGCTTGGGTCCAAAGACAAAGTAAGTTTCCTACCAATTCCTCCACCTAAATCCTGCTTGACTTTGGGACCTGTTTTTGGGAAGAGTTGAGTCTAAAGAGACATACCCAACAAGCCATGTGGGAGATGTCAGTGTGCTCCAAACCTCCTTAATTGCAAATGAATGAGAGCCGGAGAAGTGATGACAGTGTCCTTTGCCTTTGATGCAATGGTTCCTTCCTGAAGTTAATGTGGTAAAAGGGTGAGAGGTTCTGTTGTGCGACCTTGGGGGCTTCCTGGGTGTAATCTGAAACCAGCCCTGTACTCTGTACTCCCAAGACAGGGTGAGACCGGAGAAAGAGGCAGGCCATGCCAGATTGGCAGGTGGCAGGTTTATAAGCAAGGGAACTTACTGATGAGGCTTGTTTGGGTACTACAAGGTGAGTAGATTTCCACACACACCCACCAGAATCTTAAAGTTTATATAGAGGACTTACCTGGGTTCAGTCTCATATATAGTCCAGACAGGCTCATCACCACATTACTATCTCAAGCCTGTATCGTTGGGGCAGCTTCTGGGAGCAGGGAAGGCAAGCAAGCCACACGTTCCAAGGACAGGGGAAGGGGTGAGGAGAATCCAGTTGCCCAGATCCAGCTCATGGGTCAACTAGCAGTCACGTCTTTTTGGTGACCTCTTCTAACACTTCATCCCTCATGACTGGCTCTTACAATGTTTTACGTCCCTTCTCCTTTAACCATATACACCCCCCACCTTTGTAATGTGCCCTGAGCAGTAATCAAGGGGTAGTGCTAGCATGGCGGTGGCTCATTTGGCAGATAGCTGGCTGCACTGGGGGCTGATGTCACAGCAACAGCAGAGGCACATGTAAGAGAAAACAGATGAAGTCAATGATTACCAAAATCAGTGACAACTTTTTCCACCAAGAGCCCTATGATGGAAACCACTGATTGATTAAGTCCCTTAGTCTGGGGGTTAAATCACTCGGGGCGTTCACCTGTGTTTTCATGTGATATAATAAAGATGATACATTAGCAGACTCATCAAGTATGAGCACAGAACATTCTGTTTGCATAATGGCACAGGCGGCTTCTTGTGAGGCAGTGATAATGTCCAAGGCCTTCCTGTTTTGGAGGACAGCTTTTCTCATTAGAGACGTTTCTGGGTTCGGTAAGGACAGGCTTTGCTGGCTTCCTGGTCGAATTTAGTAAGGGCTTCTATGTGTGCTATAATGTCCTCCAGGCCAATGGAGGGAAAAAGACGGTGGCTAAATGATTGTACCAGTGGAAAACAGAACATGCCCACCTGGCCTTGAGGAGAGGGAGGTTGGCATCTTTAAGAACTTGACGTGGCTGTGAATATCATATGTGTTGGCTGAGGGAGGCAGCACTGGCAGGCATTAGGAGATGGACTGGGGGTGGGATATACCAGACCAGAACCCCCACATTCTCTCCTTTTTCAATGTGCATGTTCCATTCCAGGTATAGTGCGTTTCCACAGATCCGGCTTGAAGCAGGACAGTGGGATCCCAGTGGAGATTGAGTATTTCCTCTTCCCCCAGGAGTCTGAAGTAACTCACCCATCTTGGTAGGATGTCCCATTGCAAATCCCAGCAGGTAATTTCTTTCACAGATACAGTGAGGCTTGGTGTTTTCAGCAGCATGGCATGTTGATCCATGGTAAGAGTTGGAGCAATGGCTGTCTCCCAAGACTTCTATACCTTTGTGGTATTGGGTGCCTTGGCTGGGCTTCCCAGTCTGGCATATGGAGCAATGGACCCTACTGGCTGATCATTCAGATGCATTAAAGCTTGGGATAGTACTTTAGTCCACCCACCCAAGGTGATTTTACCTGTTAATAATTTAATTTGCTGCTTTAATATTCCATCTTTCTTTTCTACCAACCCTGCTTCTCGTGGGTTATAGGAGAGATGGAACCTCCATTCAGTGCCATGTTCTTTTGTCCAGTCTTGCACATCATGACATGACCTTTGAAATGTGATCCCCAATCACTGTATGTGACAAGAGTATCCATACATGGTACTCAGCTTCTCTAATCCCCTAATGGTGGCGGCTTTGTTTGCACAATGATAGGGGAAAGCTTGGGCTAAGCCAGACGTGGTGTCTACACAATCCAAGGCATATTTAGAACCCCATTTGGAGGGAAGGGGCCAGTATAATCAATTTGCCAATTTCTTACCAGTTGGGAACTCCAGTGGATGGGCCCAGACTTCTTTGGCAATTGCCTTGGGCATGGTTTAGAACACAGAAGACAGGCTGTTAGTGTACTAACCAAGTCACTGTATTTCAACAGTAATTGAGCATCCTTGGCAATACACCATCCCATCCACATGCTTCAGTGGCTGCTCTTCCTATGCACTCAATCTGCTGTATCTACTGAAGGATCAGTTGTTAGGGCCTGTACCTGGGCTAGGGTATCAGCTTCCTGATTGCCAGAGGGTGTCAGTTCCTTATGAGCCGGGACATGAAAGACAATGAGGACTTCCTCAGGCTCTTGCAAGCAGATCCAAATGTCTTCCCACATATCCTGACCCCACAGGGTTTATTCATGATCATCCATCCCTCAGCTTCTTATTCTCCATGCCATAGGGTTGATCCCTTTAGAACAGCCCAATTGTCATTACAAATGGTTACCACCAGGGCTCATGAGTGATCACCAGCCAAACTGCTCTGAGTTGGGTCCTGCTGTAGTTCGTTTCTGTTACCATTCAGATGGTGTCAGTGTTACGCTGAATAATGACTGCAGTCCATGTGGACATACTGTCTTGACTGGATCCATCTGTATACCAAGCATCAGTAGGAATTTCCCCAACTCTCCCTTTACAGGCTACAGGTGCCACCACAGGAGTTGGGGGTGGGGGGCATCTGGAGGATCTACATACTCTACAGGGCCAAGCAGCCCCCACATTTCTAGAGACAGTGGACTGGAGGACAGGGTACTCCTCTGCTGCAAATAGGCATGCCACTTAGTCAAAGTGGGAGTTTGAGCCACAGCAGAGGTGGGTTGATGGAACGTATTCTCAATCCACCCCTTGGTAGAAAGGTAAGTTCTTACCACGATATGCTGCTCCTGCCTGAGAGGTTCTACCAGGAGGAGCACTGTGGACACTGCCAGGAGCTGTGGCTCTAAGGGGATATATCAGTTTTCTGCCATCTTTTAGAACTGGGATCAAAATCCTAGGGGTACTCTCTCCTTCTGTTGTCTCTGCCACAGTACCCAACCCATAGCTTCTGGAATCACAGACACATCTAACTCAAATGGTAGCCCTGCTTGGGAGATGCCCAGAGCTTTAATCTACTTCCCTAGTATGTTTATCTTCTCAAAGGCAGCTTGCTGCTCTGATCCCCAGTCCCACACGTGCCCTTTCTTTATCAGGTGGTATAAGGGATGGAGGCACTGTACCAGGTGGGGAATAAAAGTCCTCAAAAACCCCCAAATCCCCACAAAGGCTTGCATCTCTTTCATGTTCTTAGGGGTTAGATAGCCTTGCACCTTGTCAATCACAGCTTTTGAGACAACGCCATCTTACCCAACCAGACGATTCCCGTGACTTTAAAGCAATGCCTGGGCCTTAAATTTTCTATGGGTTCACAGGTGAGCACTCAATAAATGGTAGATGTCTGTTATTATAAACAGTATTTTATTATTGTCGGGAGGTCCTCAAGAATCATAAAAGGTAAAAGATTATGGAGTGATTACTAATGTTTGGTTATGAACCAAAGAAACCCCTAAAACATAAGACCCAATTTAATACAGCAGTCAATCCATGGGCCAGCTCTGTTATTGCTTGGAATACTTCCTTGGAAGAGATTTACTATAATATTGTCTAATTTGTATTTCTTAGAGATACACACTAAACATTAATATCACTCAAACAAACTTTGAGAACTTATGTGGTCCAGTCTCTACACAGAATTTTCATTTGACGAAATTACAAATTCCCAAAAATTTGAAAAACAATTCAATCTATGGTTGTTCAGTTTGGAGCTATCATTTCTAACCATTGTAAGCTAGCTTGAGAAAATTGGCGCTTTCTAACCTCTTTTTATTTGGTTATTGCCTCATAAGATTTGATGAAATTTTAGTCAATCCTGACCCTCCTTTTTTTAAACCCAAAATATTTATCAATTGTTAAACTTTATTAAGACTTGGAAAAGTTTATAAACTTCCATCCATCTGTACTTTTAGTGTTCCTTCTGGGGCACATGTGCAGGGAATAAATCAGCCTAAATCTGGTGATTAAATAGGTCAGAGGGCTGTAATTGAAAGATTGGATCTCAGAAACCTAATGCCTGAACTTAAAGAAGGATAATCCTCAAAAAATGATCTTGGCTTCCCTGATGGAAATGTCTGGGGGATGCTTTATACCAGCTGTTTGTATCTAGTCAGTGGGTAGGAAGATAAGCTAGACACTGCAGAGAAGTCAGGCAGGAGAGGGTACCAGGAGGGTCTTAAGGCTACTTCCGGCTCACAACTCCAACAACGGCAAAGACTCTTTCTCGGACTGGTAGATTTCCCACCCAGAATGGGCAGAATCCTCCACAGCTGTATGCTACTAGTATAGGGCTATTTGGAGGCCTGAGATGTAGAAATTCTGTCAGGTAAAATATTATATTGCCTCATGCTTTATGTAACCATCTTTGAGTGATTTATAACCATATTGAAAGTACTCAGTGTTCTTTTAGCGGTTTGTTGTTTTCTCTTCTGCACTATCTCTATCTGTTCTTGGACATTGATGTAGATTTATTTCTCAGGTAGCTGGAATATTTCTTCCAATTTTTTTTTCCAGTAGGGTAAATGGGTGGTGTATTTTTGTAATCCATCTACATTGGAGAGTATACTTCTCTTGCCCTAATATATAGATAGTAACTTAGCCGGATACAGAATTCTTGGGTCAGTTTTTTTCTTTCAAAATGATGTTGCTACTGTTCTATTTGCTTCTGAGATTGAGCATTATGGAAACAAAGTCTGTTGGAAATACAATTTTTTTTCCATTTTAGGTAACTTGTTTGTTTCCTCCTTTTCCTGACTAGATAATCTCAGAAATTATTTTTTTATCCTTGAAATTCTGTATTTCAAATAGCATATATCTTCTTCCTTGACTCTTCTCTACTTCTGAAATCTCAACTAAAAGTGTATTTTTTCTCCTGGATCTCTCCTCCATTTCTCTTACCTTTTGGCTAAGCATACTCAGTTCTTTTTCCAGTTTTTTTTTTTTTTTTGAGGTATGGATACTTAGTTCCACATATTTTATAATTCATTGGTTTAGCAATCTGCAGTATCCTGGTCACCACCTCTGCTGTTTCTTTCTTTCTTTTTTTGCTGAGGAAAATTCACTCTGAGCTAACATCTGTTGCCTGTCTTCCCCTTTTTTTCTTTTTGTATTAGCCGCCACCACAGCATGGCCACTCACAGATGAGTGGTGTGGGTCCGCGCCTGGGATCTGAACCTGGGCCACCAAAGTGGAGTGTATCAAACTTAACCAATAGGCCACTGAGGCTGGCCCTGTTTTTTTTTTTTTTTCAAGTATAAATCTTATAGAATTAAAACATTCATTGAGAAAAAAAGCACAAATAATAAGTGCATAGACTGTTGAATTAGAATTAAATACTTTTATGTAATCAGCACCCTTTCAGACCAAGAGACAGAATATGACTAGCAAAACAGAAACTCCTCTACTGCCTGCTCCAAACCATGCTTCTGCTCCCCAAGAAAACTATCTTGACTCCTAATACCATATATTAGCCTGAATGCTTTTGAAGTTGATATAAATAGAATTACACTATACATAATTTTTAGTTTAACATCAAGAACTGTAAAAGGTCTGAGATTTTATCTTACTTGCAAGCTGAGAAGTTAGCCTGCCATTGTTTTATGGTTGCTGGGAGAAGATATGAGATTCCTGGACCAGAGACAAAAGATGTTCTCATTTATGCCACAGTGAACAGCATGAATATCAGCATATTTGTGTCAGTTCCCTTTCCCCCTCAAGTCCCACAGGGGTGATGCAGATGGGCCCAGATGGATGCCTGCACAAACGGTGGGTTCATTACAGGAGAGGAACTGGAAACTTAGGAAAACTGATCCTTTTTTAGTGGGGAGTAAGCGTGTCTGCTCTTTGCTCTGGAGGCAGACATCTTCTCCATCTTCCAAGGCTGTTTGCTATACAAACATCCTGGAAAAGATAGTCTGGAATAAAAGGGCTTGAGAAAGAATTAGAAAAGTCCTCTTCTTCTTTTTTTTTTTTTTTTATCAAACCTGGCTTATCTCCTATGAGAGAAAAAGCTCTAGAAAGCTTTTTGGCAGCTCTGTTGACTCAGAAAAAGCTCCATGAGCTAAGGAAAGAAAATGGCCACAACAAACAAAACTGGCTGAAGGAGAATTTAAATTCCAGCTTTTCCTCAGTGGTCCTTCTGGCTCTGCTATTCCACACACAGCCCTGAGCACAGGCCCTAGAGCATCAGAGGGTCCCCTGGATCATCAGGTCTCAGAGGAATAAGAGGGTTAAGGGGTGAGAGCTCAGGGATCCTGAGTCCCATGCAGGTCTGATTCCACTTTCAAAGCAGTCAGGCCCCAGACACCCAAAACCACGGAGAATATTTGCCTGTGTTCTCTCTCTCTAAAAATTTGCTTCTTTTTAGTTTAACTGCAATTACTTACTTGATTCTACTGCTGCTCTTATTGAATTTTGTTAGAATTATATTTCCTAAAATAGCCTTTTTGAATATAGACAATTTAAATATAATTCTTTTGAATATGTTTTCTTTTCATTGGAATTGCTGGAATTGGATAGTATACGTACTATATTTTGACTGAATTGATCTGTACACTGTTACTTAAACCATAGTTAAGTTTGATGGCCAGGTCGAAGTATTTGAAACAATAAAGACCATCTAAGCTATAAGTTATTACAAGAAACCGTAAAAGTAGCTCAATACATACTTCAAAATAATTTTGTCCCAGATATTCTTTGCTGTTTAAGGTTTCTAAATTCTATGTAGTTAAAATTAATTTTTTCTTTAAAAAATATTGCATAGGGGCCGGCCGGGTGGTGTAGTGGTTAAGTTCATGCACTCCACTTTGGCGGCCCTGGGTTCACTGGTTCAGATCCCAGAGGCGGACCTGGTACCACTCATCAAGATTTGCTGTGGTGGCAGCCCACATAAAATAGAGGAAGATTGGCACAGATGTTAGCTGAGGGGCAATCTTCCTCACACAAAAAATTATATATTACATAGAATTTAAACCTAATTGTGTATATCATACATATACTATTACAAAATGCTCAGCATTATGCATATTATCTCCAAGGTAATTCTTTAATAACCAAGTATCAGGAAACCAGCAAGCCATTTGCATAAGACCCTTCTCCTCAATCCTACAACGAAAAGTGGCATCTCGTTTTTCCTTTGGGAACTTATTTAAAATTTCCCATTTTTCCTCCTAACTATGACATAACAATGGATTAACGGCAATCAGATCATGATCACATTAAATTGCAGTGGTTTAATTTGATATATTTGAAATTAGGGTGGGAAATCTCAGCCATGGCTGGCAAAGGCCTTAACACAGTTAAACATCTGTGTTAGCTAGACTCTAATTAAACAATTTTTATCAGCAACACTTGCTTTAAGATGTTATTTAATTACGCCTGATGGCACAACATTTTTATATATGTTTCATCCAATAATACACATGCACACATACCATTATCATGTGCGTATGTAATACACACACACATGTGAATACACATGCAATAATCTTGATATACGTTTTCACCGAATGTTAACACCTACCTGTACACATGTAACACACATATACATTCAAATACACATGTGATGCACACACACATAAATATACACATATAATAAGAAACAAGTAGACAATTACAAATTGAAATACCAACATATTTTAAATATAAATTAATATTTAAAATTTAATTACCTTATACTGTTTTTTTTTCATTCTGTCACATCTTTAATTTAAAATAGAATTCACGAATTTTTTAAAAAATGGTATAATAAGATACATTTTTCTGACACTTCAATATTAAAATTTACATCCCAAATATAACAACGACTTGCTAGCACTTACTACTCTTAAGGACTTCTATCAGCATTTAATATAATACTTTTCTCCTCTGGCAAGTATTCAAATTTCATAATTAAAATATTTTTTTCTCTTTCAAATGTTAGGATCTTTTTCCAAAACACTTTTTTTTTTTGGTGAGGAAGGTTGGTCTTGAGATAACCATCTTTTGCCAGCTTCCTCTTTTTGTTTGAGGAGGAGTGTCGCTGAGCTCACATCTGTGCCAATCTTCCTCTATTTCGTACGGGGGATGCTGCCACAGCATGGCTTGAGGAGTGGCGTGCAAGTCCGCACCCAGGATGGGAAGCTGTGAACCCTGCACCGCTGAAGCAGAACATGTTAACTTAACCACTACACTGCCGGGCGGGAAACTCCCAAATGCTTTTACACCTGTGAAGACTACATGTTTTACTATGTCATTGCTGCCATACCACTTAAAGTCCTGAAAACTCTCATAAGAGGTATCTTCCATAATTAAAAAAAAATGAGTTAAGGGGCTGGCCCCGTGGCCGAGTGGTTAAGTTGGCGCGCTCCGCTGCAGGCGGCCCAGTGTTTCGTCAGTTCGAATCCTGGGCGCGGACATGGCACTGCTCATCAAACCACGCTGAGGCGGCGTCCCACATGCCACAACTAGAAGGACCCACAACTAAGAATATGCAACTATGTACCTGGGGGCTTTGGGGAGAAGAAGGAAAAAAAATAAAATAAAATCTTAAAAAAAAAAAAAAATTTCTAATTTAAAAAAAAAAAAAGAAA